>NC_084667.1:63710235-64023402 GCF_028389875.1 Rhea pennata | reverse complement strand
ACAGAGAAATGTCCTGATATACTTCCATTTAGAATTTGGCATGGCACAGGTGTCATAGGAGAATCAGCCTGCAAAGATTTCTTTAACAAGAAATGCTGGACTTTTCTAGCTGCCCTTTAGAGATGGTCCTACCTGCCTAATAGCTAAATTTTATAATATTCTTCAAGATAGTGCCTAACCGTTCTTAATTTAGCCTTTGCTTGTTGGTGCCACATAGCAAACATGATATGAGAACTGTCCCCTCTCTCTCGTAAGGATAAACACAGTTATGAGACATTTGGATGCTAGAGCTCTACAGATCTCTGAGTGAGGCAGGGACTTCATTCACCACTGCGAAGGCAAGCTGGAACTGTTCTGAGACCTTTAGGGTTTGGTATTTATATTTATGAAATTAAACTTCTGTTAACAGAAGTGCTGTAGAACCGGGTTCTATCTTATATGTGTAATTAGTCCTGTTGACTTCAAAGAAGCAGATTTTGTGTAGTATTTTCAGGGTTGGGATTTTTTTTTTTTTTTTTTTTTTTTTTTTTGCATTTAATTGATATATCATTTAGCACTTGATATCAGAACTTCAAAGGGAACATTACTGCTGTACATTTCAAAATCACTTTGTAGTGCATTCTGTATATCGCGTTATTCAAACTGGAAACAACAACCTGCAAATTCTTACCAGTTCTACCCATCTGTGGCTTTATTTTGTGAATTAAATGTTTGCAATGAACACAAGCCCACATTCTCCACACTCTGGCTGATGTCAGTGCTGAAAAAGCAAAACCAGGCAGGATTAATCCCTGGTATAAATAACCCTTAAAATCATCATTTTTATTCTCAGCATTTTGCAGTGGAGTGGGTAGATAAGTAAGTCTGACTACATGCTTTTATAACTTGTGGCCTGCTTATTTCTTAATATAATTGAGTACTTTAAAAAATCAAACCCCAGCTGAAAGAAGGGCTCTGCTGGTTTCTCCAGCCACTGTGTAATTTCAGCCACCTTTAGCCAGTGATGAAATCATGTACAGGGCCCTCTGCTGGACTGTGAAGAAAATGTTTCCTTCCCCAAAATGCACAGATGAATCCCTGCCTTGGAAAGTTCATAGTATATAAAGTATCTAAGCCTTTGACCATCAACACTATGTTTATGAAAACAGGCAGCCTTTTATCAAATAAGTTTTAAAATAGTTCTAATACGGGAACTGTGAATTTTTAATGCTTTAAATGGCACTGTCTCAAAATAATGTTTTGGATTCTGGATTTGTATTTCCATCTTGCCAGCTGAAACATTTCAACAGAATCAGTAGGAGGTAATTTATTATTCTGAACCTGGATTTTTGGAGGGAAAAGTATTGGTGATAGTGTTTTGTCCAATTCTTGTATTCTCAAAATTGAGAGTTATATTGAGTGAGTACATGAAAAAGAAAAGTGAGGACTTGAAGTGGTTTTTACCCTAATTATACATCCATAGCTCTTGGACAGAGCCCAAAATATCAATGCTTTTAGCAGTTTGGTTGTATATTAAGAAAAAAGGGTAACAGCTTGAGATCTGTGTAAGTGGGTATGGTCAGAAACAAAATGCCCTCGCTAGGCATCCTCCTAGGATGTAGACCCTACTAACATGGAAACTTGACTCCACTTGCTTGCAAGTTGAGATGAACAGATAAGAGTCTTGAGCCTCAAGTCTTTGACTTTTGGTCAATGTTTCTTCCTTTTTAACAATGACTAAAGAGAATCTATTTTCCTGTTTATCTATCTTTGTCACTGGGCTCCAGTGGTTGAACCTGCAGGGTCCTGTTACATGATTCATGATGAAGACAGGCCAACTAAGATTGTCTTGTTCATTACACTCATCACTGCAGGAGACATCAGGACAGTATCTTGATTACTATTTTATTCAATCTTATATTAGACAATCCAAATGATGAGTCATCCACCAGTTCCTTTGAGTAAATACAGCATAGCCACTTCACTCTTGGGAAGACTGTGAAGAAAGTATTTCTTCTCCCTGGAACTTTTCTGTCCTTCAGATGTTTATGTTCTCAAATCTATATTCATCCAATAATACATAACTGCTTGAAATACAAAAATATAAGGGACTTTCTGGCTTGCCAGGTACAGTCCTTTTCTATTTCAGGCAACAATATTATATAAACTATTCACGTCATTTTAAAATAAGGTAGAGTGTTCTGTCCCTCTTATTCCTACTGGAAGGCTGTTCCAGAATTTCACTGCTCTTGGGGCTAGACAAATTCTTCTGATTTCCAGCCTAAATCTATTCATGGCCAGTTTGCAGGCATTTGTTCTTGTGCCAACAGCTTAAACAACTCGTCTTTCCCTAGTGTTTTCCTTGCTGATGTATTCATAGCTTCCCATAAGTCACTCTCTGTTTTCATTTTTCTACAAGTTTTAAGCTCTATGTAATTTGTTCTGTTCTTTTTATTAAAAGTCTTCTGAAACTAGATGCAATACTGTAGATATGCTTTTACCATGTTTATATCAAAAGGGACTTCATGACATAATGCTTCTGCATATGCAGATGAAACTGACTTTCCCTGTCTTTGTTTCAATATACTATTACCATTTCCTTTCCCAGATGTTGTTCACTTAACCTCTGGCTTTCTATGTATTCACTTGAATTTCTACCTCCTATTGAGAACAGAAATTCGGATGGAGGGGTACCAATGTGTATCTTTTGAAACTCATATCCAGCGTCCTTTTCCTGGTTGCTCTTCTTTCCCTGAGCTGGTGTTTGACCCTGTTCTATAGCTGGATCACTTACATATTTCATAATGTATATGTAATGTAACATATTTAATAAATAAATGCCTTTAAGTGCTCATTTAGGTAATGTAAACTTATTCATGAAGATTAGCTCTAATATGGACTTTTTTCAACGTAACTCTTCCTAACCATTGCCGTCGTCATTCCCAGGAAATACATCACCAGTAAGTATAACTCTGCCTTGTTATAGGCCTCAGTTGACTGTCCAGACCTGCCTGGAAGTATCTTTAAAAACTTCTCAGGCTTGTGTCACGGAAAACAAATTCTAAGTCTCATGTACCCCAAAGCTTACAAAACAGCTCCGATTTTGCCAGGTGCCAAGCATAAAGACAGGACATGGGTAAACTCCAGTTTTGGAGTCAATCTAGTTTTGACTCCCATGGGAGTCAAAAAGGATTTCAAAGAGTCTGGTCCACCAGGGAACCATGTAACTGTGAGCCTTAGTTAATCCAATGGCTTGGTTATTAAAAAGTGAAAGCATCAAGGAAAACGGGAAAGGAGAAAGGCAAGCAGGAAGGGGAAGGAAAAGATGAGTAACAGGCTGTTTGAACAGAAAGGGAACAGACAGAGCTTCCTACAGCTCCTGAAGAAAAGCGATTAGATCAGTGGCAGACCTTCAAAAGAAAAGGCTAGTAGATGGCCCCCAGCAAAGAGTGGTGTTTTAGTGGATTGCTAAAATTAAATCACTCTTGTAAAATGGAAGAGGACTGAGGAAGCAGAAGACTAAAACTGGGATATAAGACAACCTGAAGGCCTGAGAAATGCAGATGCTCTGGTGTATGGGTCCAGGAGCGATTTACAACAAGGCCTTGCCCAGCTAAACTTTGTGTTGTGTGTGAGCTGCCTTCTTCTTGGTTGACTCTTCCCAAGGAGCGCCAAAGTCTCTGACTCACAGTCCTTTGTGATATGATGCTGTTCCCCTGCATGACCCTGTCCCAGAGGATCGGGGCACCGTCACCTCCTTCTCACACCCCTTCAGGGCTCAGAGATTTGCTTCTTCCCTTTTGTCATCTCTTAGTAAGTCTAGGTGGAATATTTTCTTCATATGTTAACAATCTAGTAATTTTCCTTCTCTCTTTAGTGTTCTCCTTGCCTAAGCACATGTGAGTTCTGACACTGTTTAGTTTAATTCTCTCGCAGGTATTGGCACACAAAAAATCATACTTCTAGATGTTCCTTCAATAGCTTTTTGCCTCAATGATTCTCTCAGAGGAAAATGCCATGCCTGGTGCCCTATGCTTCCCTTCCTAACCTACAGAAATAGAGTAAGAATTATAAAGAGTCATGATGGGTCAGGCCAAAGGTCTGTACTGCTCAGGATCCTGCCTGTGAGGCTGTCCAGCTGCAGATGATTACAGAAAGCGCATACAAATAGGGAAAGCATGCAGTGAAATTCCTCTGCCCTCCTTCCTCAATATAACTTTGCAGGTTTCCTGCAATCTGTGCTTAAAGATTTCCCGAGTCAGATATTGAAACCACATCTTTCTGCTTAACAGTCTTTAAAGGAGGTATATCCACAAACTTGTCTAATCACATTTTTAATTCATTTTTGCTCTCAATTTCCATGATATCATATAGCAACAGGTTCCACAATTTAATTACAGGCTGTTTGAAGAAACATTTCCTTTTGTTTGTTCTGAATGATCTTGTGATATGTTCCAGATCTTCTATTGTAAGAAATAATGGCTATTGTTCCCTATTTACATCTTTGTGCTGCTTGTGGTTTTATATATCTTTGTCATTTATCCATCTGTTTTGCAAGGTGAATACTTCTATTTAAGCTTTCCTCATATGGAGATCATGTTAATTACTCTTCTCTGCATATTTTCTAGCTCTATCTGGATTTTTTTGCCATAGGGGAACTGGGGAGAGCCCAAACTGCATGCACAATTCAAAGCATGGGTACACAGGGGATTTACTGCTGCAGTAACACCATAGTAATCTATGGTGTTAGGTTTTGTTGTCTACCACCACTCTACTGGTTTCTAACCTTTTATCTGCCTTTTTGATTGCTCCCAAACACAGAATTGATATTTTCATTGGATTATTCATAATGCTGTGAATCTTTTTTCCTGAGAAATGATAGATAATTTAGAGCTCATGAGTGTGTATCTGTAGTCATGGCTGTTTCTCCCATGTGCAGCAGTTTGCAATTATCACCATGGAATTTTCTCTACTGTTTCATCATCCAGTGCCTCAAATTTTAAGAGGTCCCTTTCGCAACTCTTTGCAGTTAGCTTTTATTTTTACTACTCTGAGTACTTCTGCACCACCTGTGCTTTGTCACATTGCTGTTTGCTCTATTTTACATATCATTTGTGAGTGTGTTGAGTTGCACATACCCAGCCCAAGTCCCCCTTGGCCATTACTGGGGCCATTGAACACTATGTCTCTCTTCTCAGCCATTATTCCCCTTTCCCCACTCTTCTGCCCCTTGGCTCACTAAACTTCCTCTCCCATTCCCCCCCCCCCCCCCCCCCCGCATACTCAGCTTGCTAGATTCTCCTCGCAAAACTAAGTACCTCCTCCAGCCCTTTTGTTGCAATGAAGGGAAAAGCCATCTGTGTCCTGTGGGTTTTGGAGACTGTACACTTCAGGGGGCATGGAGATATCAGCCTGCCTCTGACCCCAACTTTCCTGAAAGGGAGCCTATCTGAATTTGCTGCGGCCACTGCTCCTTTGCAGCAAGGACGCTGGTATGTCTGGAGCAGGGCTGTGCGGGTGTGTAGAGACCACACTGCACATGTGCAGCAAACGAGCATACACTACACATGAGCCCTGCATGCACAGGGCAGCTCCACATTTGCTAACTTAACCAGATGCCTTCATCTATCTTAGGCAGTGGGGCAACTGACAGGACTCCTTTGGTGCCAAAGGGGGAAGGTCATCATCTCTCACTGGCTCTCTGGTCAGGTTTTGAAAGAGCAGCTGGAGAACATGGTTCCCAGCTTTCTCTCTGTACTGGCTTGCAGGCAGGTCCAAACAGCTAGAAAGCCATGCTGGTGTAGTTGCAAAAGTCATTGCAGAAATCTGACCCATCTCTTCCTCTTCTGGTGGAACGGTGGACAGAGGGGGCACAGACTCTGCCCTATGTAACCACCTTTTCAGTCTAGTTGCAATCCCTGAGATCTTTCTATAGACTATGAAATGTGCGTAAACCCAAATACAAACAGAAGCTATTGCCTTCTGCCTGTCTTTCATCAGCTAGGAGCTGTGATTTCTTTTTTGGTGACTGAACACCTAGAGGCATCAGAAGGGGACAGAAAGAAGAAATTAGTCTTGTCAAGACTACTGCCAGTGTCAATCCACAGTGCCACTGGAGAGCAGTGAACATTTTAATCACTGAACAACGATTTGAGAGCTTGTTGCAGGCTGTTTGCTGCCTCTCCACCCAGACATTACCAGCTTCTGGTTTTGTCTCTCACATCATAATCTCACAAAAGACCTTGCTAATTCTCGGGGAAATGTGTCATGTTTACCTTCCAGGCAGATGACTTTTATCATAACTTTAAGTGGAATAGATTAAGATAGTGCGGACTGTGTTCAATATTTCCGCCCACAGGGTGTTACATAGGCAGAAGGATCAGTATGGCCATTTCTTCCCCTGGAGTAGAAGTAGCATCTGCCTGCATACTCTTGCATTCTCAGTAACTGATCTGCTTGAGGTTACATTGTGTTATACTTTACTGTCTGTCAGAACAATAAGCCAGAGATTTTCTTGTTTTGTCTGAAAGCTGAAGATTTCTCTTCATTTGATGAAAGGCCACTTCTGTTACTCCCCTGCCAGTGATAGTCCCCGCACCTGAATCTGTTTAAATTAAATTTTGAGAAGTATCTTTTTCAAATATATGTTCCTTCAAATCCAAGGAAGATCCTGGATTCCCACTTTACATTACATTTTATAATACTACTTAAAAAGCATTCAAATCTGCCTGGCAAACTTGATGCTAGTTCAGTCCTCAGAATTTCATTATCATCCCCATATCTAACATCTTCAGCACTTTTTCCACTATATTTTGTTCCATATTTCTCAACAAATGTGAACTAGCCTTGGAGGAGAAGAATCACTGCCTGAGCCTGTCTTTATTGCCTCTGTGGCAGCACAGTCCTAGATCTGTCACACTGCAAGAAGCTGCTAATGTGTTGGGTGACCTTTCTGAGGCAGCCTTTGCGGCTGACCAGTACCAAAGCCAAGTAACAGTAACAAATTAATTAACCTTTGCCTTTTCCTGTTGTGGTCTTGAGACAGAGCTTGTCTTTCAGACATGCTAAGACCATTTCTTAAGGCTTTATTCACTACATGGTACCACGTTTAGTTTAGTACACCACCATACACTTCCTCTGTGGCTTTATTCATTGATGCCATGAGTCAGCAAACATTTTGGCATACACTTAGCTTTAAATATCTGAGCATTTTAAAGTCAGACTTGTTCTGAAATTTAGTGCAAATCTGGTTCTGAACTAGCGCTTCAGCATCCTTCATTGTTTTCTTATTATTATTTCTTATTTTTATTATTATTATTATTTTCAAACATCTTTTTCAATCACAAATTGCAGCCTGAAACATAGGAAGAATTTACCTGCCATCATGGCTTAGAATTTTTAAATGTGTATGTCTCACGGTATGAAGTCCAGGGAGTAGAGCTGGGAACAGGGCAGAGTGCTATTTCTCAATTTCTTCAAGAATAGCTATTTATCTTATGCTCATAGCCAATTTAATCTCACCCAGATAAACTCCATTACGTATCTTTCTCTAGATTTCTCTTTTCCTTTCATTCTTGTTTTCTGTTAAATATTTTGTTTTCTTTCTTCAAGAGGTGAACTCCAGGCAAAGCAATTTATCTTATTTCCCTCGTTTTTCTCCTCTCGTTATGTTCCCCTGAACTCCTCCTATTCTGTTCTCTCTCCCTCCATTTCTTATCTCACAACCGGGACTGTTCTCTGTCACTGGTATAATAGCCTCATCTTTGATTTTCAAATCTATCTTTCCCCTTACTTTCTCTTCCTTTGTATAATTTCTTGTGCTGAATACCCGCCCAGAGCTGGGCTGGGAAGCATTTTAATACTGTGACTACTTTCAGGATGTTTTTTTTCTCATCTGCAGAGAACTAAACCAAAGCCTTCCATAGTTTTACATGAAAGCAAGTGATCTCTTCTCACAGAAGGACCATGACAGTAGGTAAAATACTAATCTTGGAAAGAGAGGTAACACTCCAGAGAAGTGTCAAAGCAGACCATCTTCAACCCAAAGCACTGAGCTTGATCCAAAATAACCAATAGTCTGATAGTCAGGACTACTTAAGACTTAGGCAAAAAGGGATGACAGGCACCACACAGGCAAGCATGGGGCTCCAGATGGTGCAACCCATAGAAGAGGGATTTGCTCTGGGGTGCTCTCCAAGAGTTAACAAACCTGGGCTGCACCACTGCCAGAGCCACTACACTGTGTAATTGCTGCAGCCTAGGGGCACATCATCTAATGGCCTCATGACTGACAAGTCCAGACAAAGAAATAACACTGCAGACCCACACCATAAACATCTGGGTGCTGTGCAGTTCCCCACAGAATGATCTGTTAATGAGCATATTGTTACCAACTGAGTCATATTGTGGGCTGAGCACTAGGTTATCTATAGATATGCACAGAGAGTTATACAGGTTTTGTGTAACTGTGGGCTGGCATTGTTTTCGTTGGCTATAAAAGAGAGTAAGCCAGGTAGGTTTGTTGTGGACCAACAGCTGGCCTGTGGATCCAAGGATGTACCCATCAGCAGGGATACCTCTTCTGTCAACAGTATCGTGAGGACAAACAGAGGAAAAGCTATACCAGAAGGGGTGGCCCATAAGGGGCGAGAGCAGTCGTAGTACCATACACTTGTTGCTTGAGTATCTGGGGAAAACTATACTGGAGGCATGTTTGGTCATTGTACTGTGCATCCATGAACATCCATGTGCATCCACTCTCATCCATGTAGAGCTCTGATATACATACACACACACACACACACACACGCATATATATATTCTTAGCTCTATTTTATTTCTAGCTTTACTGTACCTTTAGCTTTGTTATAACCTCTTATCTCTAAAAAATTCTCATACTTGACAAATGATGATCTTCAGTGCAACTAACCCCAGAATTCAAAAGAATCTTGGATGCCCTCTATTGGCATGTCACAAATGCCCACCTCTTCTAATTCATGGGCCTTTCAGCCCTACATCCTGGAGTGTCCTTGCTATTGGAATAGATTGTAATGAAACAGGGCTCTCATCATCTAAGGGCATGGATGCATCTTAGGATTAAGCTGGGATGCAGCTTACTTCAAACTCTAGAAATATGTGAATGTGACCCTGATATTGGAAAAATGGTGACTTGGACACCATTACTTCTGAGAGCATAGGCAACACTGAGGCTTATCTAGACAGCTAACTAGACCCTGAAATATAGAATTGGTTTATAATGAAGCATGACTTTCCATCTTTCACTCATCTCTTGGAATTAATTTGGTCTGTGGTAAGCACAGTCAATAAACAAGTCTCATTTGCTGTCTTCATTAGGTCTCCTCTCCCCTTTAATCCCAGAAGGTGCTATTCCTGCACAGCTGTGTAAATTGCGGTTGATAACAAACCAGCATTTGCTACTGTTGCTCCACTTTCTTGTGAGGAGTTTGGTTTAGTAAAAGAAATAATTTGAAGCTGGCCTAAGATGTGGTCAAAAGTATGACAGAGTAGGAAAAACAACACTTTGGGGAGCCATGTTTTACCTTTTCTACAAGGAGCAATATATCACCTGGTGATGCTAGTGTTCATGTTTCTTCTTCTAACAGATAAACTAGATATACTTCCTGGATATACTGGCTAGAAATCCTCCTGGAGAACCACACTCAGCATTTAGCCTGCTCTTGCAATGACTGCTGATGGGCATTGGGCAATGCAGCCTTCATGTCTGTTTTCTGTGTTTTGTTTTTTCTTTTTTCTTTTTTTTTTTTTTCCCAGGAGGAGCAGTTGCATTGTTTTGTTTTTGTGGGTGTTTCTTTTTTGCTGTTTTGTTTACTTTTTGTTCTTTTTCCAGTTGCATTTCAAAGACTAAAGAGCACCAGGTTCAGGTATGATCCTTGCAGATAGTTACAGACATAGAAGATGAAAGTCTGGAAATAGTGTGCATCTAAAACTCTCAGCATCAGATGTCACAAAGCCGATGATAGAAGCATCAGGGCAAAGACACATCCTTCACTCCAAAAAGAAAGTGTCTTCTGAGACTCCTGAGTCTTTTCTTGCTGTGAACAGAGGAAAGGCACTTGTCAGGTCTCTTAATACTCAGGTGCACCACAGGCCTGGCATGTCTGCTGACAGAAGCACATGGATTCCATCACTTGGGCTTCTGGAAATTCTCCTTTGCTTTGGCAATACTAGTATCTTGACACATGTCATAGCATAGTCACTTTTGTAAGAGAAATTCATAGGCAATCTTTTAGCCCTAGAATATTTTTATGTATGCAGAAAGGAATGAAAGATACATTTTTGCTATGTCTTTTCAAAAGAAATACATCAGTAGTGATTCTCAGTACAAGACATGAATTCTCCTTTTTTTTTGATTATTTCATAAACAGAGCACCTGAAGTCCTGAAGCTCTTTTCCAAAAAGTAGATTGTTTTTATAGTAATAGAGATTAATCATTGTTCAGCTTTCTTTTCCAAAAGTGTAACAACATTTAACAGCCTTTGCAATTTTTAGAGGGGTATTTCATCAACTTCTTCAGAATATTGTGTTTTTAATAATTTCAAATCACATCCTTCAGACTGTGTTATGATATAATATTTCTACAGTGTGAACCTGTTGTTAGATGAATGATTATGGGGGGGGGGGAAATGGTAAAAAGGTTGATGATTCCCTGTTAGATGATTTCAAAAATGGCTTTATGATTTGGAGGTTCTAGATACATGAACATGTTCAAAATTATATTTTTTCTCTGACAGAATAATAAGACAAAAGCATATTTATTCCATTTCCTGCTACCAATCTCCAATTCAGGCATATGAACAAGAAAATGGATGCCTAATACAGCCTAAAGATCTATAAATTCGTATAAAGAGTTCTGAGAAGTAATGGAAATGCCTGACTTAAGCTGAGCATTAGGAACTTCCAGGTTCTTCTCTTCTACAGCGAAAGGCAATGTAAAAATCAAAGTGCCATTGGATATACTACTGTTTTGTCTTGCACTCACTAACTTTTTCTGCAAATTTGGATCAACCTTTGCTACTTGTCTTTGATTTTGGAATGCATTACTGCAGGCTTTTAGAAACAAATTAAAAAATAAAAATATTAGTTAGGGAAAGTTTGGAAAGAGTCAATTCTGCCTTGGAGCAAAGGAGTGAACTACGTAACTTCTCAAGCTGCTTGCTAGTCTTGTTTCTATGACAGAGGAAAAAAGTTTGATGAAAAAAGAAATACGACAGAAAGGAAAATATTTTTTTAAGATTTCTTTAAGCTGACTATATAGGAAGACCATTATATGCTCAAATCCATGTCTTGATACATAAGTTCTGCAATATCTTTGTTCTACAAATTATGTTACCAGGCTTCTTCATCACTAGATACAAATTGTTCAATGAGGATTTTATAATATCAGATCTAGCATGCTTTTTTTTCATCATATCTTTCAGTCTGGGTGAGCCATCCATGCAGACAGACCAATTAAGGTAGTGTTTCATCCAGGAAAGCTGAATACACTTGTTCCAGTCCAGCAGGTTTTCAATTTCCACTGTGCCTCAGAGACAAAGAGATATGCCAGTCACTATGGAAAAAAACGTAAGAAGAAAAATTGGTGGAAAATTCCTCATTGCTTTTCGTTGCTGCTTTTGAATGCAATTCTTTTGCCCCAGATCTTAGTCAAAATGTTGTAATGGTGCTTTTGAGGTGTTCTAGGAGTTCGTGCTCCCTAGATACCTCTGGTGACAGGCATTACAGTGTGAATGCAGAATATACTACATCTGCTCAAGAACTCCCTTAAAGATTTTTATTTGCTTCTCCATACAGTTTTGTAACTAGGTTTAGCTCAGTTGGTTAGAGCAGGGTGCTGCTAATGCCAAGGTCGTGGGTTCAGTCCCTGTATGGGCTATGCTGAGGGTTGGACTAGATGATCTCCAGAGGTCCCTTCCAACCTTACCATTCGTATGATTTGTATTCGTAAGTAGGCCACTAAGGCCAGACTGAACCTTCTCTGGTGTACGAGACAGCACATTATCTGGCATTGACATGTCACTACCCCCACTAATACTGATGATGCATATTACAATATCTACTTAAATTTTCAGTGACTGGATCTCGTTTTGCCATTCCCTGACACACTCAAAAGCACTCTGCTGTCAGCTGTATTTTTCCATGTGTATCCGCATACAATCCTTTAGTCCAGCCTCAACTTTCCCTTCAGTCATTAGGGTCTGTTAGCAGTATCTCGTTCAGTTTGGTTTCCAGTTCTTGGCTAAATTTTGTGGGCTCCTTGCCTGGAGTGAAGTCATGATATGAACACGTTGCTGAAGGATCTGTCGTACCAGTGCTGCACAGAGAAGAAAGATACCTTCCTTGTATTATTCAGTGTTCACCTACTTTACAAATCTATGGATCACATTGGTCAATTTAACCAGCACACTGCCCTAGGAGCTCAGGTGGAAGTAGTTTGCTATGATGACAGTATATTCTTTTCCTGAGTCAGAGCACTTCAAGGCAGGGTTTTTCATCCTATAGCTAATGCGTATATAGCCTCAGTGTATTACCCTGCATTTAGCTGTTTTCCTGGACTGTGATCATTTGATTAGGTGATTCGGACCATTTTGTACATGTAGTTTCATTTACTACTCAACAAGTCTGTGCCATCTGCAAGTTTAACTGGCAAAGACCTATATTACCATTTAGATGGCCAATGAAATGATTAGTTTCATTAAATTGATTAATAATCATTACAATGATTTTTTCCTATGAGATCCACTTCTAAGTCAGTTTCTAATCCATTAATACATGCCCTGCTAATTCTATTTTATGTTAAATTGCTTATTTTAAAATATTTTGGATAAGTTTTTTTGCTGTTTTTATGATAATATTCCTTTGTAGATATCTAGATGATGGTTTCTGAACAATTCCCTGCTTTCATTAACATTTCTTGTTTTCAAGATATGTTCTCTGTTGTTTACGCCAAAAATTCCTGTAAGCTCTAGGACAGTGACCCTGACAAAAAATTGGCATACATCCATTACTGCGTAGTGCTATTTTTTGTTTGCATAAAGTAAGTGTGCCAGGATCATGAGTCACTAGGCAACTGCTAATTTATAGATCAATGCTGAGCTCATTTCTGTTTGCTAGCATGACATCCAGTCCTGAGTTGGCTCAAGGAGTTATTACAATAACAAAAGATTGTCTAGGTAGTATCTTATCTATTGTTTCTACAAACACTAAAGAAGTTTTATTAGTTTTTTTTTTTTTTTTTTGTCTCCCTGCATGAGACTTCCAACAACTATTCCCAAGTCAGTCATCTGAGATGATAACTCAGTTCTTCCTCCTACATGTTATCAAAAGGTTCATAAGTAGCTTGCCGTGTATCACAGGGAAATTTCATACAGATGTCCAATGCCCATCTAAGTTCACTCTTCAGTTTTTATGGCCCATCATTCAGAGCAATGAGGAAGTGCCACAATCCAGACGATCTACAAATACGCAAAATACAAAGCACAGCCATACATATTCTGCTATATGCTCCTATTTACTTCATTTGCCTTAGAAAAATGGTGAACATATCCTGTAAAAGTCAGGGGAGCTTTAAATGCTGCAGAGAAAGCAGAGCACCATAGCAGTGATTGATGTCTGTTCTGCAGCGTGTGCTCTGTGGCACAGGGATGCAGCCAGGGCTGCTGGGGAAGGGCCTTGTCCACCCACAACTCGTACTCAGGAGCTGGTTCTAGATAAAAATAATAAGCGTTATTATACTCATTGTTCTAATGGTTATTATATTAATAAATATGATTACTGTAAATGAATATGAATATGCATTTAAAGCAATAATTCTGGATTGTCTGTGACCATTGCCTATTTCTAGTGACACACTTGAGACAACATGCTTTTATCCCCTTCTATCCTACGGGTTAAGCTGTAGCTACCCAGGGATGCATGCCAGAATGCCTCAGCCAAGAACTGCAGTGCCAAAAGTAAGCAAGAAAGCACTCTTGTCCCTGTTCCACACTCGTGCTCAGGGTCATGGGACTGTCTTGAACACAGCTTCTGCATCACCACTACTGGGCCAAACCCTAGAACCCTTTCTCAGTCTTGTTTCAGCAATACTTTTCTTGACGCCTCTGGGAGTCGGGATTCTGCATTATTAGCTGGAAACACCAATATAACTAGCTTCATTTTTCCAACTACTGTCAGTGCTTATCCCCCTAACCTATCTGCTGCCTATAACAGCTGAAAGGGTGATATTTCCTAAAGACTTAATGAAAAACCCAGTATTTTATATACTTTGAAAGTCATTACATGTCTCACATCAAAATGGCTGCTAAAATTAGATGAAACAAACCAAAAATTACCTCATAGATTTTTCCTCATACTAAAAGCAAGTTTAAGTGCTTACAGTTTTATTAACAATATGGCTGGAGAGCCTAGTTTCTAAAAATGCAATGTATTTTAAATATTTATACAAGGCCTAGCATCACTGCTTCTAGCCACTTAATCTGACATTTCATTTAAATATACACTGGTTTGCAGAGATGATACTGGAAACACTCAGTTTATGAAATGACACAATGGAAGTCAGAAATATTCCAGTGATATATAGCAGGAGCAGCCAGAGCTACACACAGATTACAAACAATACTATTTTAAGGCTGGAGACCTTTCTAGAAACAAATTTAATGATGACTGCTTTGCATCCTCAGTGAAAACAAATCATCTACCACCTTATAAAAATACCAAGAGCAGTAAAAGGCAGAGGCAGAAATGCATGTCCATGATGCACAGTGACCCATGAGAATCTGATAAACATCAGCTTCAAAAGTTTCTCCGGTGGTCAGCAAAACTACAACAAGGACAGTTTCAAAAGTCCTTTGAAAGCACCATCAGCAGTGAAATAGTTGCTTTGACTGTGCTATGAAATGGTTTCAAATTATATTGAAAGGCATTAGCAGAATTAGGGCAGAATGTGCTATAGCAGAGGGTGAAAGATAACACACTTAAAATGATTAATTCAGTCCATCTGAGATAAGTTTGAAAATCCTTTGCATTAAAAGAGAAACCTAGCAACTGATGCCAGATATTTTGAAAATACTATATATGCAAATACTGCATCTTTTAACAGCTTTATAAACCAGCACAAAATTATCTAGCAGTAATATTATATAAGTCTTAATGAGCTGTGCTCATGATTAATATTTTAATACCGCCCAGCATGTTTGCTGCAGTTGAAGAGATTAGGGATATTATGTGTATAGATTTTAGGTAGCCAGAGGTGGTCACCCTGAGATGACTGAGTCACCTAGAAAGGACTGATGGTGTTTCACAAAGATGTGGGTTCTTACAGTAATTCCCTTCTGGTTAGAGAAGAATGCTTCCCAGTCAAAACAGTAATTCCTATACCAAACTAGATCATTTGGCTTTACTCACTCTGCCAAAAATGAGTCACATGGCTACACACTCAGAAACAAAAGCAACTGCATTTTGCTGCTGGTTATACCAATGAATATCTGGATTTACATGAAATGTCCAGTTTAATGCTTGATCATTCAGTTACTGCTTTAAAAATACTAAGGAAATCACAAGATGGTATCAACTGGCCTAGATGCCTTATGGAGAGGGTTGCCCTTATGATTCTTTGCCAGTGAGATAAGAAAGAAAAAGAGTAATTTGCTAAATAAGACTATCTTTCTTCCAGAATCCAATATGAAGGCAGAACATGATAAGGGAATATGCCCCCTTTAGGCAAAGCTACATATAAGCTTCTCTGGAGAGGAAATAATGGTAAGAGTGGATGATCGTGTTTTTTTTCCTTGAATGAGAAAGCTGCACTGTTTTCAGTTACATCCCCTTTGCGTTAACATCCCCTTTTTAATTTAAAATTGTTCCACTGTGTATTTGTCATATGATATCTTAACTGGGAGGGCAAATCTGATGCCTAGATTTGCCTTGTTACAAACTTCTGCTAAAAGAAACTTGTATTTTTGTCTCTGAGTAAGTGAAATATTGCACCTGTAGACAGGAAAAAAATAAAATTCACCTGGAATATCTTTTACAATGCAGAAATGGATGAAAGATGCCCGCCTTAAGTGGAATTGGAGGGACATCTGGCGACATGAAGAAATAATGCAGGTAAAGAGCTACGAAAAGGTTTATCAGCCTTCCTAGAACTACGAAAGCTGCTTGAGCAATTTTCTCCCCCCTCCACGGAAAATGGTAATAAACCTAAAACATTAACAGAGACCCTTGCAAGTTTCAATGAAATTAACCTCCTTAACTCACAAACTCAACGTCTTTAAGTACAACATTTGTTTCAGCAGAGATCCAATTTTCTGCCGAGAAATACTGCCATTGAAAAATGTTCAACCAGTCTCTCTGCATGCAGAAAAATAAATTCAGTGAATTAATTATAATTGTTCTTAAACTGATAAAATTAATCCGCTGCAAATGACTCAGTGAACACAGTACTTTTTCGTTTAAGAATGGCCCATTTTATCTCACGCTCACATTCCTAATTGATTTAAACTAAGCCACAGGAAGCTTCCGAGCTGCAGCTTGGCACAGTTTCCATCCTTCCCTGAAGATAAACCGCTGCACAAACGCGACGCGCGGCCCGGCCCCAGGAGAGACATGAGGCGGAATAAAACTCTCTAACTCTCTTTTTCTGACATTTGGCAAACGAGCCTAGTGGCTGCACTCTGCTGCCCAGGCACCACCAAAGCGAGAAAGTCATTGGAGGTGACCGGCGACCGCCCTGCGCGCGCGCGGGTGTGAAGGGCACACGGCTCTGGGTGTGAAGGGCTCACAGCTGTGTGCGAGGTGTGAGCACGTGTGTGTGCATGAGGGCGCAAACAGCTCGGTGTGGGTGTAGGTGTGTGTGCATGACGGGCACACAGCTCTGTGGGGATGTGCGAGGGGGGGCACAGTGCGGTGTGGGTGTGTGACAGGCACCCCACATAGTGTGGGGGGCGTAGGTGTGTGTGAGGGGCACACGCAGGTCTGTGTGTGGGTGTGAGGGGCACAGCTCTGTCGGTCGGTGTAGGGGTGTTGTGACAGGCACACAGCTCTGAGTGTGTGACGGGCACACAGCACGGTGTGGGAATGTACGGGTGTGTGAGGAACACAGTGCAGTGTGTGAGGGTGTGTGAGGGGTACACAACACGGTCTGTGCATGTGTGTGAGGGACACGCAGTGCGGTGTGGGTGTGTGTGAGGGGCACACAGCGTGGTGTGGGTGTGTGAGAGGGGTGCGCAGCACGCTGTGGGTGTAGATGTGTGTGGGGACACGCAGCATGCTGTGGGTGTAGATGTGTGTGAGGGGCGTGCAGCGCGCTGTGGGTTTAGGCGCGAGGGACACACAGTGCGCTGTGGGTGTGTGAGAGGGGCGCAGCACAGTGTGGGTGTAGATGTGAGGGGCGCGCAGCGCACTGTGGGTGTGTGAGAGGGGTGTGCAGAGCGCTGTGGGTGTAGACATGAGGGGCGCACAGCGCGCTGTGGGTGTAGATGTGTGAGAGGGGCACGCAGCGCGCTGTGGGTGTGAGGGGCGAGCAGCGCGCTGTGGGTGTAAGATGTGCGTGAGGGACGTGCAGCGCGGTGTGGGTGCCTGTGAGGGGCGTGCAGCGCGCTGTGGGTGTAGATGCGTGTGAGGGGCGTGCAGCGCGGTGTGAGTGTAGATGTGAGGGGCGCGCAGCGCGGTGTGGGTGCAGATGTGTGAGAGGGGCGCGCAGTGCTGTGTAGATGCGTGTGAGGGGCGTGCAGCGCGCTGTGGGTGTAGATGTGTGTGAGGGGCGCGCAGTGCTGTGTAGATGCGTGTGAGGGGCGCGCAGCGCGGTGTGGGTGTAGATGTGTGAGAGGGGCGCGCAGTGCTGTGTAGATGCGTGTGAGGGGCGTGCAGCGCGCTGTGGGTGTAGATGTGTGAGAGGGGCGCGCAGTGCTGTGTAGATGCGTGTGAGGGGCGCGCAGCGCGCTGTGGGTGCCTGTGAGCGGCGCTCAGCCGTCGGGCTCGCGGGCCGCGGCCCCAAAGCGCGCGCTGTGCCTCCGCGCGCCCCGCAGGGGGCGCCGCCCGCGCCTGGAGAGGGGCGGTGCGCATCGCGCTGCGCGTGCGCGGGAAGCCGAGCGCCGTGCAGCCGTGCGCATGCGCAGGACGGAGGGGCGGAGCTAGCTCTGCCCGCTTTTCACCGCCTCCTGAGGTAACCGCCATTTCCACAGCCTCGCCCCGCCCCGCCCCTCGAGGGCCTTCTGCGTCACCGTCTCGCCTCTGGTTGGCTACCGGTGGGAGGGGCGGGGCGGGGCGGTCGCCTAGGCGACGAGCGCAGCCGGCGGCGCTCTGGGTGGTGGGCCCGGGCGCCAGGTACGTGGCTCCCCGGGGGGGTCGGGGCCCGGCCCGCTCCGCTCCGCTCCGCTCCGGTCCCATTACCTGCCCCTTCTGTGGCACTGAGGCGTCGGCCTCGAAGGGCAGATTGGGGCCCGGGGCGTCGCGGGCGCCCTGCTTTGTGATGAGGTGCGCTTCCCTGCTGTGCCAGGCACCCCGAGGGCTGGGCGTCCACCCCTGGCTCGGGTGGGCAAAATACCTGCCATCAGTGAGTGGGAAAATATAATGTGGAAGTTACCTGTACGGAAGCAGAGCTTGCAAAGCTGTGTTCTTAGCTATCTTTAAACGAGATGGAAAAAATAACTCTGCTTCCTTCTGCTCTGATTAGAAGCCCAGAGGAACCAGCCTCCACCCAAAGGCTAATTCCAATCCAATGCAATTCCCTCAGCTGTTGTAACTGGATAAAATACTCTTTGTTTCCTGTTCTAAATTACTGGCTAGGGGAACTGTATGTCATTAAATACTGTGGCAGGGATTCAAAGACAGCAGTAGTGTGGTGGTGTATTAACAGTGACTAAAGTGATCTTTTGGATTTAGTTTGTGCATACTATGGTTAATATACCATGTAAATGCTTTCAAAGGGTGAAAGAAGGTGCCTCGATCATACTAATAGAAGGTTGATAATGCTAAAGGTTAATCATAGTGGCTGTGATTACTTTAAAAACATTGTAAGAAAGGTATTACTGTCTCAATTACTTACAGATAATTTCAACATATTTTCCTATATGCAGATAGGCTTTTACTGAGGGTTATTTTTGGTAAGTTATAAGTGATTTGTTCATTCATACTGCACCTGTTATTTGTGTAAGTGCAACTTACTGAACCCAGTACAGGGATAAGTGGATTCAATTCATCATCTTTCCTTGTGGAGGTGGTGAAAATAATTTATCCTGTAGCACTTTCTGGACTTTCAGAATCTGAAAAGTAATCAGTCTAAATACTTCAGACATCTTCAGTTTTCTTCCCTTGTGATCAATGATCAAAGATTAATCTTCCTGTGATTCAGTGAGAAATACAGATTTTGGTACTAAGTCTGTTAGGAGTTTAGATCTTCCTTTCAAACAGCTTGGAAATCCTGTGGCTTATGTGGGTGGATACACAGCTGATAATTATACTGTCCCTTTCATAAGAAAGTACTAAGAAATGAATAATCACTGTGAAGAACGCAAGAGATGATGCAAAGTGATAACCAAAACCAGAACCTTGAGGAAATAATTAAGGAGCTGGTAAGCTTTTCATTCATATTTGTTTTTAATTTTATCTGGCTTTTAGTACTTCTATAAATATCAGTATGTCTTTGCTTGAACGTTAGTTATTCAGGAATAACCTGGAGGTGTAATAGGGCGTGCATTAATAACAGGCTTCAGAACTATGGAAAAACACTAGTAGTTAAGATGTAAAAATGTGAATGTCTCAGGAGAGAGATACCCATATTCAAGGAGGATTTTTAAGGTACAATTCACCTTTTGTCTCTGCTTCTTGTGGCGTGCCTTCCAGAATATTAATATATTGAAATAAAAATATTTTTTATACAAATTAGATCAAAGTGAATCATGTAGTTTGGACTCAGTCATGCATTTTCCTGGGCATTCTATGGCAAAACCAGGTGGCTAACTAAGATGATGAAAATTTTGCCTAGTGGTTAGAATTTTTAAATGGTGTCCAACTCCAGAGTAAGGCACTTTAATTTAGATGTCTAGTGATAGCTGTCTGCATACTTATTTGGTTTTTCTGCCCTCATTTTAGTCAACAGAAATCTGTGATACAATTCAGTTGTGCAAATATAGCTGTCTAGTGCCATTTTAGCTGCCTCAAAAGATCTAAGACACCACGCAGAGCTGGGAGGTATTACAGAGGACATATAGGAGACTGTACCCTTCTGGAACAGCAGTTGCAGAATACCCTAAAGCATCTGAAATAGCACTAGATATCCTGTGCAGCTAACTGAATCCCATCCTTAACCAATATAAAATGAGTTAACTTACTGTAAATATATACTGTCTGGATACCAGAATGGCTTTCCAGGATCCATTGGCTGCATTGGTTAGCTCTCATGTTGACTAAAATGAGAGCTTTAACAAAGGACACAGACGTAGATACCTGCTGTTTTGTGTTGTAATCTTAAGCTGAAAGCTCATCTTTAATGAAATTCTATGTCATCTTTTTTTTTTTTCCTGGCCAAAAGCTTGTGTCATTATAATTACTTGATACAACCACTTCAGAAGTGAAAAGATACAAGACTGATAGAGCATATAGAATCGTAGAATCAGTAAGGTTGGAAGGGACCTCTGGAGATCATCTAGTCCAACCTCCTCACTCAGCAGGGTCACCTAGAGCATATTAGACAGAGTTGCGTCCAGGCGGGCCTTGAAGATCTCCAGAGAAGGAGACTCCACAACCTCCCTGGGCAACCTGTTCCAGTGCTCTGTCACTCTTACAGGGAAGAAATTCCCCCCTCACATTCAGGTGGAACTTCCTGTGCTTCAATTTCTGCCCATTGCCTCTTGTCCTGTCACAGGGGACAACTGAAAGGGGTTTGTCCCTGTCCGCTTGACACCCTCCCTTCAGGTACTTGTACGCATTGATCAGATCCCCCCTCAGTCTTCTCTTCCCCAGGCTGAAGAGGCCCAGCTCTCGCAGCCATTCCTCAGAGGGCAGGTGCTCCAGCCCTCTGATCATCCTCGTAGCCCTATACTGGACTCTCTCCAGTAGCTCCACGTCTCTCTTGTACTGGGGAGCCCAGAATCTATGATCTATCCCCTTTCTTACACGTGTGTATACACATGTATACAAACACATATACTATTTTATAGAGTTATATGTTTGTAGTGGTTTTTAGTTTTCATTAGCATGACTGAAAATTATTTTAAGTTGAAGCTGCATTTTGAAGTTTGCTTTGAAGTACTCATGAAATAGCTATGACTGTGAGCAGAAGAAAGCTATTTAATCATCAAATACTGAATGTGGCCAAAACTGCAAATACATCTTAGAGCAGAGCAAATTTTAAAAGACACAATTGATTTTAAGGAGTTGACTCTTATGACAATCATTCTACTTTGTAATGTATTTTTTATAACATGGACATAAAACGAATAGTAGTTGCCTTTCATTTCTAGTGCACATGTAATGGATTGTCTTATGAGAAAGTTGATCAAGAGGGACTAAAAACAACAGCACTGGAGATGTTTTTCTCAGGTTATCCCAAAATTGTAGGCATGAAGTATTTCCCAAATTTGACTACACTCACTCTTGTTGGGCAAAGGATTCAAAAGATTTCAGACCTGGAGCACTGCCTGCTACTCAGAGAGCTGTGGATTGCTGAATGCTGTTTAGTGGTAAGTAAAGTATGAATTTTATTTCTAGCCAGCTTTAGCCAATTTTAGCCCCTTACAATGATTGTCATATTCTTTCAGGAGCAGTTCTTCATCTGTTCCAAGAAAAAGACACTATTTAAGGGAGTCAGGATCTGGCACTTCTTTACTGAAGTATCCAAAAAGCTCATTATAGGCATGGATCTAATTACCTCTGTTACACGCTACGTGTTTTTGTATCTTGGAATCTATAGTTGTTGGTTTTTTTCCTCTTTTATTAGAAAGAATATTTTTAAACTACAATAATTGCATTGAAACCTTTTCATGGAGTAATCAGGAATATGATTACAATGAAGATATTTCAAGTGTAAATAATACGGTACTTGAAACACATTTCATTTATCATGAAGCATTCTAGCTTCTATTACTAGCTCTTTGAGGGCTTTATTGAAAAGGATTAGTTGTTTCTAAGTCAGTAGAATTCTGCTCAGTGGGTGTGATCACAAAGTACTTGGAGCTACCTTACTATTTTCTGTGCAAATTGATGGCATATGGACAAAAAGTGTGACATTCTGTTGTTCAGTGCTGCCGATTAATTTCTCTCCTTTTATTGCAGAAAATAGACGGCCTACAAAAATGTGTAAATTTGGAAAAGCTTTACCTTTATTGCAATGAAATTTCCAGGATTGAAAATCTGGAAGCCATAACAAAGCTGAATGTAGTTTGGTTGAATAATAACCTGATCAAGAATATAGAAGTGAGTCTGGTGTCCTCCTTATGATTTAGTTCCTTCCAATCTGTATAATGTATAGTATATTAATAATATAGTAGCTATGCATATCTAATAAGTGGAACTAATTTTTAGAATTATTGAACAACAAAAGGGACAATTTAAACTCCAGTACACAAGAATTAAGGCTGAAACATTATTTGGAAAATAAGGTTTTCTGCATATACAGTGTTAATTAAATAATTCATTTTCGAAGACCTGTATGATCCCTGAGCAGGAGAATATATACATATACATATATATATATATATACACACACACACACACACACACACATATATTAGTTTTCTTGGAACTGGATTTTTGTCTGCTCTTCAGCATTATGTGCAAGAATTTCAGTTTAGTTTTTATTTTAGTAAATGTATGCTAGGTTGTAGGCACTAGAAAGAGTTAAAGTGTTTGGATTTTTTTTTTTTCTTGGAGAATGAACTTATATTCAGAAGAAGTTTTATCCTGGCTTTTCTTAATGCTGTTGTATGAATAATTGATTCCCTTCTTCCCTCTCGAAAAATTAGCATTCTTCATGCTAACCTTTTAAATGGAGGCTAGTTCAGAACAAGTAAGAACTCTGGAATCAGCCTGTTAGCATGTAACGGGAGAAGGACTGTATAAGCATCATTTCTGGCAAAAGACCACTTGGTGCTCTGAAATACCTGACTTTTTACAGCCCTGCTGCAGGAGTGCTGCATATCAATCCGCTTTCCCTTAGGAGAGTCATGAAAAGAAGGCAAAGGGAGATACCTTACCAAGATAAAGGTAGTTAGAGCAGAAGGAGATGCTAATAGGGATGAATAAGAACAGATTTTCAGGAACCTTGAAGGCTATGAGGAAGAGGAAAGAGAAATCAAAGCTGGGCACAAAGAGAAGGAAGGAAAGGAGAGACCAAAGAATTGCAGCTGACAAAGGACAAATGTAAAAGCATTAGAGTACTTCTAAAATTATTTTTCTTATTAGTGAGGACACAACAAGCAGTAGTGTCATCCCACTGCACAGAACTGCAGTGTCATCATGGAAAGAAGTGACTGACATGAGTGATTCAGTTATCATGATATCTCAAAGCCAAGACATGAGCTGCAGCCAAAAGCTAATGAGTAGTCATGATATGGGACATGATCTGTTAGGTTTCTCATATGCAGTTGTGAAACTAAGCTGGGGAACTATGTTTATTTTCATTGCAGTATCATTTACAGAGGCTTTCTAAGATAGTTCCCGTTGGGCGATACACGTTCTCCCTTTCCATGTCAAAAGAAAGCTGTAGTTTAAAACAGAGACTAACATTGTTTAGACTCCAGTCAAGTCTGTTTTCACATTTGAATGATCTGCCTCTTAGCCTAAAGGCTCCTCAGCATTTGTAGTGCTGTGTTAGATTAAAACTGTATTGTTTAAAACATTCACAGGGCTTACATACTCTGCAGAATTTACAAGAGGTCAACCTCGCTGGAAACTTAATAGAAAAAATAGGTAGGTGATGTCAGTTTGTTTTTTCTAGCATGAGCATTCTGACTGAGGATTTATGTACATGGTTTGTTATTTCTCTCATTCTAATAAAAAATTCCTACCAACTTGCATGGTTCAGAATCATGTCCAGTGTACTTGGTCTTACTCATCCCAAAGTCAGTGGGAAAACTCCCTAGGGCTCACGTTTGTTTATACCAAACTCTGTCATTGCTATAGCCAAGTCGAAGGAGACAGAATACAGGTATTGGTGGGATATGCATATATTATGCATCTTTTTTTCACTGCCTCTAGTATACAGGGCTTTTAGATATAATCTAAATTATACTTATTTGTTTTTTAATGGGAATGTAAATTCTTCCTGCATTTCTAAACAGATACTAGAGAATCTATTTGTTTTTCTTGGTTTATTTATAATAAATATATAAAATAAAAAAAATATGTATACTATCACTGCTTTTTAGGTGGAAATGGAAAATCATATACTACATTTGACATAATTGTTTGTGTTAATGAAGTATGCATTTAGTGGAGGGAGAGGGGTTATGTGGTTTAAACTAATCCGTAGGATGAATGCAGATATCCAAATGGGCAATGCCAATAGTTTTTCTTAATTGTTGCTTATATTGGTATTTAATTTTAGGAAATTGTTTGGACTTCAATAAACAAATAGAAATATTAAACCTCTCTGCAAACAAACTATCTTCCTTCAAGGTATGTTCAGACTTCACGCTTAAATTTGATGTTTTTAATTGTTACTGGGAAAAGACCTGACTTTTTCTTATGATATGAGAGAACCCATAACACACAGCTGTGTCAGCAGTTAATTTGAAGAAGAATACAGTATTAACTTTCACTATTTTCTTAAGGTTTTTAGATCTCTCTCATTCAAAAAATTTCTGTTCCAAAATATTCTTTGTAACAAGGGCTAGAAATCTGTTAGAAAATACCCATTGTGCATTTACAGCTCTTCTATGCTTCTTTCCCAGTGTGGTTAAGTTATAAGTCTTGAACAGAGAGGAGAAGATATATTACATTAAATGTAAAAAATGTTATCACAAGTGACATCTGAAGTTTGAGAATATAGTCAAGTGCAAGGGCCTGGGAATTGAGAATGTTAAATTAGCCATAATGACATTTACCTGGCTCTTCTGCACTTCAGACACGTAGCCCTTTTTGTTTTTACTAGTGTTTGTGAAAGTGCTCTAAATCTTGGCTTTGTTTGTGGAGCATTCAGGATTCAAAAGTTCTGGTGTCAGTGGTCTCACATTTTTCAAACATGACATTTCAAGCATGAGAAAGCTCAAGTCAATATTTCAAGGATATAATCACTTTTTCTAGAGCTATTTCTTTACAGAGACTGACCTTCATTTCCCAAATATCCTCAACTTTCTTTTGCTGAATGTTTTTAATTTGTTTTTTTTTCAATAACTTGTACAACCAGAACAAATGAATCTCCAAAGCTCTATGTGAATCTTAAGATATGCAAAGTTGCAAAAGGTCATATTCACAGATGCTCTTGCCTCTGTACTACCTACCTTCCTTCCTCTTTCCTGATGCATTCTTCATTCAATATAAACCCTTATAATTAAAATCCCAGTTGGTCTTAGTGCTAAAATTAGGCTTTTTAAAATAGAGTATTGGTATGTTGTTGTAGCATTTTCATTGTTTTTCAGGAACTCGCTAATTTGTCAAGACTACCTAATTTAAAAGATTTGAGCCTAAATGATCCTCAGTATGGGCCCAACCCTGTTTGTCTTCTCCGTAATTATGTTATCCATGTGCTCTATCATATACCTGAGCTTCAAAGACTTGATACATATGATGTGTCTCAAAAGGAAATAAAGGTTCTGGCAGAAGTAAGTTACTTCGTAGGTGCACCAGAATTATGAATGAATTTATTACTGATGATGAGCTCCACTACATGTCTTTCAGCCGAGATGGGTGCCTTGTGTTACTAGTTAGTACTATGTTATATTGTCAAAATTTGAGTTTTATCATGGATCTTGAATTTTTTGATGATAAAGAATATTAAGCACAATGGGAAGGAAAAAATAAAACCTAAAATTTAAGGGCTTAGAAAGCTCCTTAGGTAATATGTTGAGCTCTTGCAACTTTAGGAGTTGTAATTCATGTTTTTGAGTATTTCCAATTGGCTATAGTATTGAACACTATTTTTTGTCTGGATTTTAGTATATTGAAATAAGACATTTTGTCTCACTGAAAACTGAAAGGACACAGCTATTACCAAATAAATTTTTAATTACTCATATAATCAATTACATAATGCCAAGACTCTTACTAGACTGGCAACATTTTTGGACCATTGCTATTCAGTACTGGACAAAAAAGGCAACAAAAAATTGCACATGAAGTCATATTTAAAACAAAGAACTTGTTAGTTATTTCATGTACCGGTAACCTGGATATCAAAACCATGTGAGACTAAAGAACATGAAAGAATTAACTGAAATCGAGAGTGCAGATCTTGTGTTTTCAGACATTTCAAGTATTCTCCAAAAAAATGTTACAGGTTCATGTTCTGATTGGCTAATCTTGTAATGAAGTTACTTTCACATGCCTTGCTGTCAAAGGAGAACATTTTAAAAACTACGACAAATTTAAGTTGATACTTAAGAGCTAAGAGAAAACTTTCTGAATGGCTTCCACTCTTCATTGAAACAAGCAGTGTATTTTGGTGTGGAATACTTAGTCTCAGCCTTCTTTGTATAGTTGTTGGGACCCATAGGACTGCAAAAACATTTGACAGTTAATTTGCCTTACTTCAGAAATAGGAGTTCTTGGGGACAAAAGTTGAGGCACGTGGCAGGAAGCATTTGCAATCTCAGCTGTTCTCAAATGAGAAATATGATTGTTGATTTATCCAGAACACTGAGTTTGTTTTCTTAATTGTGTTACCAAACAGTGTTTAGTTATAGACCAGAGCCAGCTGAAGCACGTGGAATGAGTTCATACTTTGATCTTTAATTACAGCATAAACTTTTTAGTTACAGTGCTCATAGAAACAGTGGATTATAAAACTGAGTGGTTCTAGTTTGTTATTAAATTATAAAAGCATGTTCTTAGCAAGGAACAATCCAATGATTGATGTTCAAATACAATCAAAATGAGATATGGTGTATCTGAAATGATCTCTAAAAATGTGAATGGAATATATGTAGCAATGATGCTGTAATTTGCTGTATTCTTCAGAAATAGGATACATGTATGTTTGCATCATGTTAATAACTAATGAATGATTTTCAATTTTTCATTTTAAAGACCACAGTTATGAAAAAAAAAATGTACTATAACATGCATGTAAAAAGCATTCATAGACAGCTTCATGACAGGCTTGAAAAGCTAAAAGAAAGCAAAAGCAAACTGCAGAATTTGCCAGAAAATAAGATAAAATTGTTCAGCTGCAATATAAAACATGTAAGTTTAAGTAGCTTGAAATATCAGCAATGTATCACTTAGAAGAAATAGCAATAACTCTTGGGAAGAATGATGGATTCTTGGATGGTAACATTCTTTTAATAGGTTCGTTCATCCAGATTCTGTCTGGAGTAGATGTGTAACTTAGCCCAGAATACTTGCAAACTAATTGACTCATTGATGTAAATTAAAATCTTAATTAAAAAAAAAAATTTGGTCTTTTTAGACCCTTAAATTATTTTAGATCCAGATTCGTTAACGCCCAGGAGTTTGTACTCATATTTAGCCATAGGAAGGAATTTTCATAATGGAAATTTCTCTTTGTGAGAAAACTTAATAAAACTTACCTTTAATAAAATATCTTATGCAAACGCATCAATTTTTACTAATCTTTGTAATCTAGGAGTTTGTAAGACAGAGTTTCTGCTGTAAAGATAGCTGTTCTTCAGAATAGCTAAAGGCTAAGTGTCTAGGACATTTAATGTATTGTGAGAGATGAATTTCTTGTCTCAATTCTGCCAGGTTCATGATTATTTGAACCTGGTCACTCACACCTTAAGTAAATGCCTTAACGAATGAGCTTTTAAATGGAATGGGTCCTAGATGGAAAGCTTAGAGATCCAGCAGACTGGGTAGGATACACATGTAGTGTGGTAAACTAAATTTCAAGTTGCTGCTTTTATTTATCCAGCTCAGATGTTTGTCTTGAACTTCTCTGATGAGTTCCCAGATTATGAGTATTGTTTATTCTGTTTGGTGCCATGAGAATTCTGAAAGGTCTGGGTTTGTTCTGATATGGAAAACTTCTGCAGGTTGGAAAGATCTTTATCACCCAGGTCTTAAGTTACTCTTTATTTATTTATTTATTTATTTTATTTCCAACTGCTGAGTTAACCCTTTCTTTAAGAACAGTATAAGCAACGTAATGGATCAGAGTCAGATTGTGGTTGCATCAGCATAGCTGCAACAATTCTAAAAAGAAAAGGTCTGTATCACAGATTTTATATACAGCATTTTGTAAATGTTCCAAGAAGGTCTTTTGTGCACTCTGAGTGAGCTCTTCTCACATGTCTGCAGACAGATAACTGAAAAACATATTGCTGATTACATAAATTTGACCCTTTCAAATATTTTTTGATCAAGAGTCAACAGACCAGGCTCTCTTGCAAGGTCAGGCTAATGTCCTTATTGTCCTATCTTCCTTCTGTTGTTTACGATGTGTCAGGCTCACATGCCTATGCAGGCATGTGCTTCAGTGACATTCTTTTGGCAAAAGAATTGCTCATAATTAGTGCATATGTGAATATTTAAAATAATATTCACATTGGGATGTGTAGGCAGAATGAGATAAGTTGCTTTCTTTAATAAGTGTTTCATGGAAATTTTATTTTCAGCAGCCAAATCCTTGCTTGATATTAAAAAGGTATGAAAGGTAATTTATTCTTGTTTTAACTGTCTCAGCTGTACAGTGGCTTGATTAATCCAGAAGATTAGCTCTTAGCAAAGAACACAAAGGATTTTAACTGTTTTTACTCAGCAATCAGTAGTTATGCTGGTGATCAAACATGAAGAGAGAGAGATGATCCCTGCTGTTAGCTGTTTGAAGTTAAAAGAAGTTGCAGTTTCAAGTTAACTTTCCTTCTAATTCTTTTCCTTGCTGAGACTTGCATCATAATGAAGTCGTATGAAGGGATCAGTCTTGCATGAGTGACACAATGATATAAGACCAGGATTTCAGCTAGGATCCAGTAGAAGAATATGTGCAGTTGCTCAGAGCAGAGCTGTCCATTTGGCCAAGTAATTGAGCTTTTTCTACTGACAAATTAAGAGTATGAATTTATTAAACTGATTTTCTGATTTGATGTTTTCAGGTATGCTTTTTAGTACATATATAGAGCACTTATCTTTTGAGAGAACATAAATAAAATAATTTTTATGCCATACTTAACTTCTTGCCTCTGAATCCTGATGCATTCCTTTTGTCAGCTGGAATGTGAACTGGCTGAGCTGCAAATGTGTAGTCAGACATCAAGTAATAATTCCCTAAAGAGTAAGAATCTGGAAACTGAAACTTCAGTTCATGACAGTGATGATGCAGATAAGACTGCTGAAGAGTCCAGTCTTGAAAAGGCATTCTTACAAAAAATAAATGCCCTGAAGGAAAGAGTAACATTCTGGAACAGAAAACTGGATGAGTATGTTTAGTGCATTGTGTAAGAACAGTAGTTTGATGTTTTCAAACATTAATAATTGAGTGTGATGGTATCTGGTAGTTATGAGATTGGAATAGGAGCTTGTACTCAAGGTCCAAACTGTGAGTACTGCAGATGACATTGAAGTGGCAATTCTCAGTGATCTAAATTATTGGTTTCGGTCCAGTTGCTAGCAGACAGATGTTCCTATTATAAAACTTGTTGCTGGGGATCTCAGTAAGTAGCAAAAGGATTGAACAAAATAGCTGGGATGGATAGTTTTATTGGACAAGTGCTTGGAAAAGTCTTCTGGACCTTTAAACACTACAGAGATCCACCAAAATGCTGTAATTTTTTTTCCTCTGTGTAATTCCAACATGATTTTAATAGTTTATTATTCTTAGTTATGGCTTAGGACTTCATGAGTGAAATTTAGCCTAAAAACAATGGCCAGCATCAGGATTATATGCAGTATAAACCCCTGAAATAGGGCATGTGGATGATATCAGTGTTGCCATAGACCTAGTGTTGAATGTCGGCACAGGTCTGAAACTCTGAAATTTGTTGCTTTGACTTGTCACTAATTTCAGTCCGGTGGCTCACACTGCGCCCAAGTCCAGCAAGGTTTCAATAATGCTGCAGTTAGACTCACACTTTTATGAATATTAAATAGCAAACTAATAAGTTTTCTCACTCCAAGAGATAATTCCCTTAAAGTAAGGATTACAGCACGATGTTGGGACTGAAGTGGATGAAACTTGCTGTGATGGATCAGTAGAAGATCTTACTATCCGCAGTTGTAATCTGGCATAGTTCATCACTTTCAGATTTTTAAAAATAAATAGGTCTGCCATTATTAATCTGCCTATATTATTATTTTTTTAAAAACCAAAATTAACACATGTCCTGTTGTTGTGGTGTTCCAGGAAAAAATCATCTTGTTTCTTTTGCAGAATTGAAAGAAATTATGAGATGGAAATTAAGAAAAAGAAGAAGAGTTTTAACTTGGTAGAACAATTCTTGTTGATGGAATTGGAAACAGTGGGAAACATTCGCTTTGAAGAAGGTTTATCAAATAATCCCTGGTAAATTGTTTGTGATACTCCAACTTAAACCCTGTTTCTTATGATTCCAAGTCAATCATTTTTAACAAAGCAAATTCATTACAGGGATTTGGAGTGTTCTAAAGCATCAGTGCTCCATTTAGATTCCACTTACAAACACCTGGTGAGAAAGAAAACGCATTCTCCCTTCTCCTTCTCTTGGCTATGTGTTAGGCTGAGGCTTTGAGTCTACAAAGACTGATTATTTTTTGCCTTTATTCTTCATTACCCATTTATGAAGCCTTTGATTTAAAAATAAAATGAAAAAAAAAGAATAAGTTACCCAATAGCTTTTTAGTGACAATGATAGTGATTATTCTAAGTTTCTGAATAGCTTTGCTTGTTGTAAAGAAGCATTAAAAATTGCTCACCTAATCTTTCTGTGGATAACCTTGACACTGTTGAGGGGAGATTGAAATTTAGGTTGGCAGTATTTCAAGAACTGTTTTCTGCTTGAGTACTCCAAGCTGGTCCACCTTAGCTGTGCCCTTTTTTGTGTTCAGGGATGTTTGTTACAGCTGCAGGTAGTTCTGTGCTTACAGGTTCCATTTGAGGTTGTTTTTAAATAACATTATGCTTTTAATGCCACTTTGTCAAGCTAAGGATTTTTTTTTTTTGTTTTGTTTTGGCAAGGAGAAATTAATAAATGATTATTGTAAGGCTGAATGCCAGACATGTTTGCATCAGTAATCTTAGCACAAAATCTTTTTGAGAGCAATGTTTTTATTAGTTGTATTAAACATTTTTACTTGTTTACATATCTTTTTCTCTTAAGAAAACCTTCCACTGATTGAAAAAAGGGGGAGCCTGCTGCATTTCTAGATTTTGTTTCTTTTTTGAAGATGGTTGATTGCCTGATTATCTTTAAGAAATCTTGCAGTACCAGTTGGAAGTACAGGAGTTTATCATCTTCCTGTTCAGAGGCAGAGAAAGGGGACATGGATTTACTAAGTTATTTGACATGTATACCAAAAGGAATAGGTGGCAGAAAGGAGTGCTGAGTTTCTGCTCCTAGATTCTGGGCTAGCCGGAGGATCACCCCTCCTTTCTCAAGTTTGACCAGAGGAACCTTTGTAGGTTCTCACAAACTATGCTCACTTTATGTATAATTGCATTGAATATGGAGGAATGGCTCTTTGCATCGTGAAGAAGGATTAAAACAGATTTTAAATACAATAGCTTTTCAGGTGAGTAGGTCCAGAATAATGAGGAGAGAGATGTCTTGAAGACTGTGAACTCTCCAACATGTGATCAGCCCTTGGATGTTTTAGTGCAAATAGAGAAAAGAAACATGGTGATCACATGTAATTAAATATTGATGTTTGATGCTTAATTTCAAATGCAATATTTGAAAAAAAAATGAAGTAAACTTATTTGTCACCACTTGAGAACAAACTTATAACAAAATGAAACAGAGTAGAGGCTTGTGATTCTGTCTTTTGAATAGTAAATAGAAAAAATGTTGCCGATTGCACTGAAAATTCAGTGAAGAAACAGAAGAAGGTATTAACTTAGTGCTCTCCTCTGCACACAGGTTTAGTTACTGTTGTGATCTAATTCAATCACGGTATTGTTTCTGGGACTTCAGAAGATATGGTGTCATGGGAGTGAAAATAAATCGCATCTTCAGAGTGCACAATCAAATTCTGAGGCTGAAATTTGAAGAGAAGTATCAAATGTTTCTGGAGGAAGAACTTTTCAGTGCAGCAGAGTAAGTGTCTTAAGTTTTAGGAGCTCTTCAGTGTAGGACTGGCATGTGAACAAAAGAAACCTCATGATTTCAAAGCATAGTTCTGTTTTGCAAAGCATTACATGATTTAGCATTACTAAGAAGTTTTACCTAAGTAAAAGTGACTTGAAGTTCCCTGAAGTTCCTATGTCTGTTGTTTTTATGACTGGCTTGAAGTCTTCAAAGGTCTATAGCTTAGTGGAAAATACCAGGCATGAGACTTGGTTCAAATTTGTATTGTTAGAATCTGGATCTTACCTCATCTGCTCCTAATACGATTGTGAAAGCAGAGTAAATATTGTCATGAATGGCCAGATTTCTGAAAGCAATGATAGATGAACAACGCAAAAACCACGGCCCACCGTTACTAACAAAGAAAGCCCACCCAGGTACATGTGCATCTGCATTTGATCGTATCACAGGAGTGCGCATGCATATATCTATTAGGACCATCACTAGGTGAATTTGTATCCCTACAGATGAGTGCAGGTTTTTCTATGCAGGTCTCAGCTTCTCAAATTCTTGTAGTTGTAATACTTTATAAGTGTAAGTAAGTAATTTAATTTATTTCACTTCCTTCCAAAACTCAGTCTGAGACTCCTGACAGCACAGTGGAGCAATGGTCTTAGTGCACCTGGTTGCCCACTTAGGGCTGTGAGACAGAACCCCATGCACATGCAGTTCTTTCTTTGCATACTGAGCAGTTTCCTGAATTGATGTGTCTGTATTTGTGTAAGTTATGGTTGTTATTACAATTAATATGGTACTTTCCATCTTTTTATGTATATTTTCTGCATATGTGTGAACGTTTATAAATGTGTGTGTTGTGTGTGTATAGAAAAATAAACCAGATTAAATATAAACCTATGGTGTTTAACATAGAAGGTGAAAAAGTCAGGACATAGCTCCCAGTTCAGTAGGTCCTGAAAGCCAGAAGCTGCCTTTTACAGAAATATGATTTTATCATTTGTAAATCAGACTGGATCTTCTGGCTGATAGCTCCTTTTAGAGCTGTGAGCTTGGAAGGAGCAGGAAGACCTTGTCAATCATGAAAGCAAAATCTTATCTCCCTGAGGGGCAGCAGCTGAGTCACAAGAATGCCACTGAGCTCAGGACATTTTAGCTCCAATACTCAAAACAAATTTCCTGGGATTCAGTGCATGCACCTTCTGAGAGGCAGTATTTCAGGTAATGGCATGACATGACTCAAGATGCATTTTTTTGTTGTTGTTGTTTAGGGGATCTAGGAACTGTATAGCCATGATAAACATTCAGAGGTGGACAGAGATGGCCTTGCAGATCTTGCTACCTTCCAATTTTTTTCTTATAAATCTTTTAAGAGTTAGTTCCTCCATAGCTGAAACACTACTATTTGGCTTGTGAGAGCCCTTAGTCCCTTCCAGTACAATGTGAAACAGATTTGTTCACCCCATGGTTTCCTTTACATGAGGCTGCAAACCCTTCTTACAGCTTTATTTCCTTGGATTATTTCTGATAACAATCTGTACCAGACAATTTAACTGCCCGTGTCATGCACTTCATTCTGGCTGGAGAAGAGTCAGATTTTGACACCTGCTAATATTTTGGAGGCTCTTTTTATTACCTAGAGAGAACAAAACTTTTCAGGATGCTTCCCAGTGCAGCCTGTATCATGCTGATAGGATATCATGCAGGCTGAATGAAGAACTATGTAACTGTATTAGCTGCTAGTATGGATTAGCCAGATTAGATCCACGCATATGTATTGGAGCCCAATTCAGCAGGTCTTAGGCAGTCCATGCCTTGAGAAGCCTACTCATTTCCAAGGAACTACATAGGGATCTGTCCATGCTTTCACTCAACACTGTTCTTAAACTGAAATGTCAAGGTCTGACGCTCATTTTGGCAGAGAAATCCTGCAGAAATCAATCAAATCCTCACACTAACGTGCTGACACTCAGACTGCAGTATGGTAAGTCCCCAGAAGTGGCATTTTTATGAACTATTTTTTTTTCAAGGGAAAAAAAGAACAGTTATCAATTATGTAGTATTCATACAGAGTTCTGAATCTGCTGTCAACATAGATTCTGCTATTCTCTTTTCTTTTGGGTTACTGCTACCTTCCAGCTAGGGATCTTCAGTAAAGACATTATTTCAGAGGTAAATAAAATAGAATTTTTTATATGGTACAGGAAATGGAGACTACTCTTATCAATTATAGAGAGGCAGGAAAAAACAACTTTGTTTTGCGAGTGATCTTTAATGTATAACACTGGGAACACCAGTATTATGAAATTTGTGCAATCAGTTATTTTTAGTGAATACTATGCAATACATAAACTTTATCTGGGCAGAATGTCTATTCTTGACTTTTGCCTGCTTTTGCAACAGAATAATGAAAACCTTTCCCTATTTCTTTTGTTGTTCTTATTAAGAAACTTCAAAGAGAAGGTGGACTATCTCTTTTATGTATTTAATCCTGAAGTGCCTGTTAAAGAAAAGCAACTGCTACAAATACTAGAGGATGGTTTCCAGAGTCTGGAAGTGGATACGGTATGCCGGACTGTTGACAGAGGAATGCTATCATTTAGTAAAGGATAGCACAGCGGAGAGCAGACAGAAAAGTGCTGCTGTCTTTTCCTCTCTCCTTTCATTGTTCTCCTATTCATCTTTCTTCTATTTTCTTTCTCTCTTCATGTTTATTCATGCTACGTCTGCTTCATTCTTCACATTTTTATATCATTTGCAGCAAAGGCATGATTAATTCTTTTCCAGTTTTTCTCTTCTTCTTCTCCTTTCTTTGTCCATTCTCCTTTTGTTGCAGACTGTCTCTTCTCACTCACTGTTTCTCATCAATGCCCCAGATGGAATTTGCAGGGACAGATGCAAGGTTAGTTTGGAAGACTGCACTAAAACAGCTACATCACTTGTATTTGCTGCCTGTGGAACACATTGAGTCATTGTTTTTTCTAGTCATTTATTTTATAACTTTCATTGCATTTGTTTGCACACAATATTGTTTTATTACTTTGTTCTTCTTCCCTGCTAGTGCTAGTGCAAAGCATAGCATGGGTTTTTCCATGCTTTCAGTCTCAATTCTAGTCATACAGCATCCTGGGTCCTTTCCAACCTATTGCACACCTGCCAGAGATCAAATTTTTGGGTGGCAAGGTTATGTCTTCAAATATCGTATTTATTGTACTATGCTGCTTTATTTTGTTTATATGCAGCTAGTTTTCATAGCTCCCACTGAGATTACTTTCCATGGCATAACATGCTATACAAGCTTACAGGAAGACAATCCCTATCCCAAAGAGCTAACAATCTGATTTTCTTGTCCATTTCTCTTACTTTGTTGAACCTATTTTGTTGTTCTTCACTCTTCACTTTCTGCTCCTGCTATTCCTTTTCAAAATTTATGGGTATATTTTCATGCTGCTTAGAGTAGTTGAAATTTTTAAGAAACAGTCAATCAGTTAATAAAATACAGATACTCTGACCTTGCTTTAATCTTTGCAGTTGTCTAGCACACAGGAAGCTGTTCTTCTCTGTAACAGTCTAAGCATCTGTGAATGCCCCAGAATAGAGTTTTTGAAACAACAAAACAAAGCTGAAGGCAAAAACAGCAGTGATCCTGTGGAGTCATTCAAGCATGGTAATTCAAAAGTTTGGAAAGATGTAAAATTGATGGCCTTGTATCAGTAATTACTGTGTCTTGTGTTTTAAGTCTGAGGACCTTTTTTAAGTACTGTAGGTGATCATGAGGTAGCATATGTAGCCTTGAAGGGAACTCTGAAACTTTGCTGAAATTCAATGACATTTTTGTTTGTTAGGAAGCCCTACAAAACACGGGGGCTGCTGGGAGTGAATTCCTAGGCAAGAGTTTGAAACGCCTGTAGGAGATGTCTTGATCTGAGAAATAACTAGATATGTTTAATCTTTTATAAATTAAACATCTCCAAGAAAGGGGAGACTGAGGAAAGCCACAAATACATTGGGCTAACCCATGTCCAGCATAGGACACTATGAAGGGAAAAATAGCAGCCAATTTCTTTTTAGCCTGGTTTCCTAAAGACAAAGGATAGGCCTTCATGCTGTGTAACTCTGTCGCTGCAGCGGCTTAGGAATCATCAAATTTCGTCTCAAAGGTAATTAACCATTCATAACTTCTGTGGAACTGTGACTTAACCTAAATTAGGGCACCTCTTCTCTTGCCTCCTCTCTTTCTCCAGGAAAGAGACATTTCTCAGCTTTCTTAAAGTTCATTTAGCATCTGCCAACAGGACAGTCAGCACAGGCTTCCTGATCAGTCTATCAGCATATATAAAGGAATAGGCTAGCCACTGTACATACTATCTTTTGCTTGGCCTTTGCTTGGCTTTTCCGGTAGGAAAGAGCTTGGGGGGACTCAGTTTACTACAGTGTGTGTTGGGGGGAAAGGTTAGAAGACACAAATCTGAAGGATACCTGGCTTGGTTGGTTCTACTGCTTGTGAAATTACTTGCATTTTTTATTTCAATGTCTTTAATATTAGCCAGTTATAAATGTTGGCATTCACTATGTGATCATTTTTTGTTCCCTCCCAGATGTATTTGTTTCATGAAAAACATGAGCATAAACACAGGATCATATATATTTAAATACATATTATATATATAAATACATATATGTAAAACATAGGTCCCTGTTAGACCATTCATCTGCCAGCTCACAATGTAGCCTGTTCCTTGTTGCACTATTGCAACACTTGTTGTTTTATTATCCTGCTCCCAAGCTAGAATTAGAAGCGTTAATGTTAGCTGTCTTTTCTTCCTGCACTTAGGGAAAGTGATAATTGCAAAAGTTTTCCTTGGCCACAGTGCTCCAGTTTGTGCAATGAATCCCATCTGTCAAGTCAACTATCCAGGGGCTAATTCAGTATTTAGGCCATGGAAATGCCTAGAAAGTGATACATCTGCTTCTGACAATAGTAGGTATCTGTAGGCACTTGTTAGCATAAAATTAAGTTAAATAAATATTTGTATTTTTAAATCATCTTTCATATATTTTGGATTGTGTCAAGCAATTTAATTTTCAGAAGGCAGTCTCTGCTCAGCTGAAATACGTGTTTTAAAAGGCAATGTCAAGCGAGAAGTTCCCCATCTTAATACATATCATGCTACTTTAGTTCATAAAGTGAAAGCAAGCTGTGCCATACTGCTATTTACTTTCTAGTTTACACTAAGAGTAGCCTACTTAATGTAATTTCATACCCACTCTTTCTTGGTACAGTGGGATTGAATGAGTATTAGAAAAGGATGATGTACACAAACTACAGAGATCTTCACTTTTAAGATACACAGTCCTTATTTTTAAGCAAAATAAAAACATAATGGTGAGAAATACACAAAGTAATCAAATTAAATCCTTGTATCATTTGTGTTGTCTGAGTAATAGATTCTGCTTTACCCTGTTTTTTTCACAAGAGAACACAGGATGGGAACTGTGTAATAGTTTTATCTGTTTGTGCTGATGTACCTTCCAAACTTCCTGGTTCTAACAAGGAACAACATCTGTCTATATAGTGGTTGGAATCCCTTCTGATTTCTTAGAAGGGAAGAAATGAAAGCAGATTTGGAAGGTGATCACACCATAATAAGATGGAGAAGTTTTGGACACTGTAGAAGTGAAAGCAGTGCAAGAGAGCTGTCCATGCTCTCAGGATCTAAGCTAGTTCTTTTGCAGGCTGCAACCTCCATGCTGTAGTCTGCCAGTTGCATTTTCTATATGAGGCATTAGAGATCCACATAGTACTGCTACTAACCTACATGATTCTGCAAGGCAAAATCAAATGGTAAAAAGGAATAAAACTGAAGCATTTTCATGAAAACAAATACCTTTGATGCATCACAGCTTGAAATGAATACCAAGCAATTATATATATTTTTTTTTCATTTTCTCTATTTTAGAAGCATGGTCTTCATTGGAATGGAGAAAGTGTGACTGCAGACTTCGTCAGTGGGAGTGGTTTGTGTTTGATCGTGAACTAGTCCTGCCAGAATATGTTGCTGAGTTTGAGTATGTTACACTGGTATGAACTTTACTTTTCTTAATGTGATGTTAGAGGGAAAGCTTTAGATTTCACAGAGCAAGAAAAAAAAGCAAGTAGTTAAAACTAAATTTTGCTGTACTCACAGGACCTGACTAGTCTAGGTTCAAGGTTTGTTCTCCTCTGTCTATTCTATGACAACCAGGTAAAACTTTCATTGAAGTCAGTGAGAAACTTTATAGTCATTAATGTGGGAGTTAGATAAAGCTCTGCTTTGGAAGTCTTAAAAAGCCCCGCAGAGATAGGAAAGATCCTCTAACACATCTGAAAACTTAAGTCCTCTCTCACTGAGAGCTCGCTTCTCTGAGATGCTGTGAAAGGTAAAGCTGATGCTATTAACAGAGTAAACAATCTTGTTTTCTGAGGTCTTGAGGGAGCAATTGATTTTTAAGTTGTTTTCAATTGTGTGATATGCGGTTTTGAAAAAGGAAAATATACTTTATCACCAGCTGGAATACTGAACAAGTTCTTCCATCATTTAAAAACAAACAAACAAAATACCTCTGTTCGTTTTTGCATGCCATGTAGTGCTCTATTATTCAGTCATCTGCTACCAAGATGCAAGGGCTTACTTCAGATTCCAAGTCCCTGTGTCAGGTAGAAGCGAGAGTATGGGAATTAGGATGTTTTATTCTGACAAAAGAAAGAGGAGGAGTGAAGAGTGGAATTCAGTTACTCATGGCTGGTTCCATGGTCCAGCTGTAGATTGCTGTACTGTGATTCTTGCACTTTAGGGATTTCAGTGCATAATTGTACTTTTTCTCTAGGCAGAGTTCTGTCATGTACAACAGCCCATACAAACAAAACCATTATGTAATACACTTTATTAATAGCAATTAAACCCAATTTTTAGCAGATCAGTGCCACAGAAAGAAGATTCCCTAACTTGTTTTCTATTAAAAAAAGAATGCTTATGACTTCCAAATGCTTTTTATTTTAAATAGGTCAAAGATCAGTCTCTGTTTTCTACATACAATGTAATTGTGGAAGAGGGAAGGAAAAGCACAGAAGGATTTATTCTGTCTCATGATTTGCAGTGTGATGATGAAGTTTTGAACATGGAACCGGCAGTAAAAACCAGGCCTAAGATTGCTTGCTTAGATGAAAAAACAATGCTTTCAGTGGCTAAGGCCAGTATTCTCAGTCAGGTAAAGGTGAGGAATTGCTGTCAAATTTACAAAGGAAGAAATGTATTATAGTATTGATACTGTGCTGTTCAGATTTCCCCGTGACCTAAACCAAAATTAAAGATTAAGGTTTTCATTTGAGCTTGATTCTGATGCTACTTACATTTACTTGACATCAGTAGCATGATATTGAACGAAGAGAAATTGTAAACTTGTATGAAATCAAAATGTTTTCCCCTGCCTATGAGTTTCAATGTGAATTATGATTGTTGAACTGAATCCTGATTATATTTCCTGTTGTGTAAAGCACAAGTAATTTAAATGAAAAACAGCTTAAATGAAGTGGATCTGAGAACAGGACATGACTTAAACTATTAGCCTTTCCTTTGAATTTACTGGAATACATGAGTTTATGCCATTATACTCATTGCTCTTGAAAACAAATTTCTTTGTCAGATTTAACATCAGAATACAGATATAACCTGGGGAAAAACGTTAAAGCTGTGTAGCAAGCTACAGATTTTAGCTTCAGAAATACACATTGTTAAAATAGCAGCACAGAAAAATGCTTATTCACACAGATGTTCATGTGTCTAACTCTGACATTGCATACGTAGCTGTTGTGTGGCATTTTCAGTAGCCCTCTTTTCTGATGAAGTAGTCCTGCTAAATATGATACTTGAAATTGTGAAATAGTTTCTGCACTGTCCCATTTTTAACTCTAGTTTATGAGCTGATAGCATTTCCTATATTGCTGATTGTTTTCAATACCATTTTCTTAAAGTCTCCAAATAAACCTTAGGAAAGAAAAGGCTTATGTAGAGACAACACTAAGAAACAGCAGAATAATAATTTTCTTCCTGTTTTACCAAAGTACTGTCTTTCAAGTGATCTGTATTTGTAGTGAGATACTAAGAATTCTTCTCTCACTTTGCTGTTTCCTAAGCATTTAGCCCCAGTAGATCTGTTGCTCGTCATTGCTGGACTCACCTCTTCCCATACTGCTCTATAATAATGAAAGAGTTACCATTTCCTTAGTCAGAAGCATTTCCATTAAAGAAATGAATATTTTCCCATAAAGAGGTGAACTGAACAACGATCTTCCTGTTCCTTTCTCCTGTGAACAGATTGGCTGTCTAACTTTCCATCTACCCAGGCCCCTGTTATTTCAGGGAGAAGTTACAGAACAAATGTTCTTCAAATAAGCGAAAAAGAAACATCATATCCTTTAGTTATCTTTTAACTATTTTGTGTTACTTTGGAGTCACATTTTATAGTCTTACAGTTTGTAGGATAGGATAGTATTTATATTTGCACTCTAGCAGTTTAAACTTTTTCATTTCAAAGGCAGCTTTGGAGTATTTCAAAATTTGGTTACATAGCTGATAAATCTAATTTCTGCTGTACTTTCTGCCTAGGTTTTGAATTTGCATGGAAACAGCCTTAGCAAGCTACGGGACATCTCTAGACTTAAAAGACTTCAGAAGCTTATTATCAGCTTTAATGAATTTACTTCCTTAGATGATATTTATGACTTGGTGAGGCATTAAGCTCTAAGTTTTTTAAAGAACATTGCAAGAATATTATTCTAGTTATGGGAAAAAAATCTGTACAAGTTAAAGTTAGTAACGTGACAGCAAGTCCAAAATTCAGTGTCCTCAAACAGGTTCTTACCTCAGGTTTGTAGCAGTGATAGGCAAGATCATTTGAACCTTTCCCAGCGCTAGTACTAAATACTGTAATAATGTGACCTTTCTGGACAAAGAAGTATTCCAGGAGCAGGGCGATAGCTGGAGAGAGGATCTCTTTCTCCTTCGTTGAACTCATCCTCTCTTTGAGGTCTGAAATCTGTCCTTGGAGATTTCGTTCTGTATAGAGGCTGGAATGCATAGTGGCACTGTAGGACATCTTGCTCTTCTGTGATCTGTGATAGTAGATTTACCTGAGCACAACCTTTTTCCTCAACTGGAAGGTGACTCCACTCTTCAAAATAACAGCTCTGTTCTACACTGCTCTGCAGGCGCAGAAGTAGGATGTTATTGCCTGGGTAAAGGATGTCATTGCAATTCCCTCCAGGCCCTTGACTGCCTCAGGGCTCAAGTAGAGAGGCCATGCAGGGCCTCACACGGAAGATGTGGGGAGCAGAGTTGGGAGCCTTGTGGCTGGGATTACAGGAACAGAAGTGAGCCAAGAAACAGAATGGAACAGAATAAGGTACTAAACTAGGATCGCAAATACTGAGACAGTATTAGCAGCCAGCAGTTCCCATGTCTGTTGGTATTGTCTCCAATTAGAATCATGATATTACAATGGTATCGCTTTATCACTCATCAGTTTTTTGTAATGGCCATTTCAACAAATAGATCAGCACAGAATGGGACACCTGAATTCTGTTTCTGGCTTTGCCACTGGCCTACTCAGTGGTCTTGGTGATGTTGCTTTTGCCCTCTTGCCCTCTAATATACAGAGTGAAATAATTGTAAGAGGTATCAAAATACAGATGAATAATAGTAATAAGGTGAACTATTTAGGCTTGAAGCAGGGTGGGAAGGGAGGTATTCACCTTCAGCTTGGGAATGCCACGCAGCATTTTTTTTTCTTTGTAGCTACTTTTGTAGTCTACAGACTACAAAATATAACTGTATATTAGTACAGAATAACTGTAACTTCTGTTAAGTCTTAGGCAGGGCTTCTGGGCTTGCCCATATAGATCCCTGCAAATTCAGGGACCCAATTCCCAGATTGCTCTGTTTTCTGAGGTTATTTAGTGCTGGTTAGGAGGCTTCTGACGTGAATGCTAGGTGTAGTCTTTCCTTTTTTGAAAACCTTCTGACAGCCGGTCAAGCAGACATGGTATGCCAAGGTGTTCCCTGAGATAATGGCTCCTCTGTTGTCCTTAGGGGGAATGAATGGAGCATTCTAGACCTCCCTCTGCAGACCTGGCACTGAGCAAGGAGAATCCCAGGCATTAGATCTAATTAAATCTGTTTAAATATTAAATGTGTCCGGTTACTCTAACCAAAGTTTCTTTTGCTACAGTTTTGGCCCTGCAAGTATCCTCAAATCTGTTGTCTTGCAGCCCAACCTGGAGTATTTTGATGCAAGCCATAACCACGTGATCACTCTTGAGGGCCTTAGACACTTAAGAAAACTGCAGTTCTTTGACCTGAGCTGGAATCAGCTGAAAAAGGCTAGGGAAGAAATTAACGTCTTACGTGAACACACTCCCAGCTTGCTCAGTCTTGACATCACACACAACCCATGGCATAAGGTACGTATCAGTACTTGGAATTCCTGGGAAAGCATTCTAACCAGTTATACATAAACACAGATATAGCATCAAAACTGGTCTTGTTCCTTTTTTATTCTAAGCTCCTTGCAATGTAAGAAGCCTTTGGACTGTGTTATGGCTTCTTTTTTTTCTCACATGGCCTTCACCATCTCACAATGTCTAGGTGGTTCAGTTCCTGTAGAAAATCCTTCTTCCCTCTCAGAGGATGTATTTGCTGATCTTGCTGATAGAAGATTATATTTGGCTTATTTGATTGTCAAAATATATCTATATTCCATCCACAAGCAGAGAGATTATTATTCTTTACATGAGGAGTGTGTATTTCATATATTATATTTAAACTAGTGGGCAGTTCAGCATATCCTGTATGTACAGGATAGACCTGTGGTGATATCTTTAGGTTTTGGTGACACCTCTAAATCCCTTAAACATCTCTCTACATGTCCAGTGAAGCTTTATTTCTCTTGTGTAGTGCTTCTGGCTCATAAATGAAACTCCTGGATCATAAAACAAATACTAAAACATCTCATATATCAGTTAGCTTTGTAGGGTAAAAACCTTCTAGTTAGCCCATGTGACTCCAGAGCATTTTATTCCTGTCAATGTCACATAAAATCAGAATAATCAAAACTAGCCTGAAGGTACTGTATCTCTTGTGTTTTTGGCATGCTACATAAGCAAGGATGACACAGTGACTCTGCTAAGGATTATGTCAAAGCTCCGTGAACTGACAGTAGGCTAAATGGAAAGGAAATGCAAGTCTTATTCTGGTATGTAAACTATATTGGCAATTTTAAAAAGTCGTAACACTTTCTTTCTTCAAGCCAGCCTCATTGCGTTTGAGTGTCATTGGGCGATTAAAGGCTCTCACTGTCCTAGATGGAGTCCCGGTTACTGAAGAAGAAGCTGCAGAAGCATTACACTATATTGCAAGATCAAATATAACCCAGGTTTGGTTTTCCATTTTGCTGTTACTTACAAGTGCTGTGTTTTGTTTTTGCTCCTGGCAGTAGGTCAGAAATTATTTACTAAACACTTGCCTTCTAAACTGCTTTGCTAGTACTCAAAAATTATGTCCTGGCATGATACTGGAAAAAATCATGTTTCAGGTTCTGCTGAATTTAAAGTACAAGAAAGTAATTGTATTTGCCAAACAGAAACAATGAAGAGAAAAATAACAGCCTAAACCTAATGTTTTTTTTAAACATATAGACCCAAATCCTGGACATTTGTTTTAAGGTCCCTTTATAGGGTAAATTTGCAGAGTATTTTATGAGAAGAAATGAAATGATTCTTCCTAACCTCTGAGCACAAACATACTCTAATTAAACTGTGGACTATATCCCAAAGCGTGCCTGAAGCCTAGGCTAAGCCTAAGTTAATGCTCTCAGTGGGACATGTCAGCTTGAACTGAGCATCATCATAGCAATGCACCTTTTGTACAGTCAAAACACAGTCCCAGTGAGGCTATGTCTACTCTCAGTAAATGCTGAGTAAGTTCATGTCTTTCTGTGAAGGGCTGGATAAGTATCTTCACAGCTAATCAAAAGAAAACAGACTCTAGTTACTACAGCATGTTTTAGTGTGGTCTGCCTTTTCTGTTTTGTGTTTCAAGTTCTAAAAATGTTATATATGTAAAAACCTAGAGGAGCAAATCTAATAAACATACTAGATCTGTGATTTATTATGTCTACTAATATGTGCCCTTTCCCCTCAAAGAATAACAAGATCATTAAGCCCTTTCTTATATGTTAAGCTGTGGACTGCACAGTATGTCTATGTTATCTACTTGCTGTAAGTATTTTCTTCTTTTTCTTTTTCTTCAGGTATCTCTGTTAGAATATTCTAGGACTGATGAAGAAAGCCCTCCCATTCTTAGTCTGTTTCCATGCGCTAAAATTCTGTCTCAAATTAGCAAGAACAAGGTGGATTCAAAGACACATCTTAATAACTGGTATTCAATGGTAGGGCTGATGCTATTTAACGTACTGAGACTAGCATTTAGATTCATTTCTGTTAAAGTTTTCTTTTGTAGACTTAGTTTTATGGATTGATGCTTTTGAATTAAAATATATTCTTAAACATTTTCAAGTCTAACCAATAGTTACATTGTTTCTGGGGATGGTCATTTCCAGATACCTCATAGGAGGTCAAGGAGACTCTGTAAAGGTCATTTATTAAATAACATTTTTGCAATTCAACTGCCTTTTTAGCATTAATACATTTTAAGACTAGAGGATACTATTAGGATCCTTTAGATATAATATATGCATAAGGCAGGCAAGTGAGCTTTGTATGGTAATTTCTACATCAAATTCATACTGTCTGTTTGAGCTTTATCAGATCTTATGGAAAGGCATTTGGTTTGAGGTTAAATTCACCTAACTTCGGTCATCTACAGTGTAAATAGCCACCCTTGAGCTAGCCACCCTAGGCTTTTCCTAGTCAGTGCAGAAACAAAATACTTCGGGACATGCGTCTCCTGACAGTTTAGAGGGGTACTTCAGGTTGAAGTGAATTGTGTGCTAACAGAGAGCCTAGCCAGCCACCACAGATGCTAATACCTCTGTTGTTGGCAGCGATGTTTGCCGGTACGAAACTCCCTCTTAGTATTGATTTAAAGATTTTAAGTAACAGTGAATCTACCATGTTTCTTCCGTCTCTCTACCATGTTTACGAAACTCTCCTTATTTCTAATATGAATTTGATTCCCATCAAATTCCATCCATTAGGTCTCATTTTGTCTCTTTCTGATGTTTTAAAGAGTATTACCAGAAGTCTGTTCCTTATTTAGTCAGATTATGCCACTCTGTCTTAATCTTAAAGAAACTAACTTAGCTTGCTTCTTAAAAATCTCATAAAGTGCTTTTTTGATTTGCATGAAACTCTTCTAGCTTCTTTCTGAACATGTTCCAGTATCTCCTCATCATTTTAATATATGGCCTCCTGCAAAATTAGACATAATCTTCCAGCACTGGACTTACAATGACATACCTAGAAATAATAATTCTTTTTTACTCCTACTAAATAGTCCAAAGATTAAATATTAACTGACATAGATGCCCTTTTAGCAACAGAGCAAACTTATATCCATCTGTTTTTCTGTCATTAGTTCTAAGTCCTTTTCAGTGTTTCTGAGATGCTGTCTTTCATGTTGTGAGTGTGACTTTCTTTGTTCCTGGCAACATGATTTACAATATCTTCTATGCAGATATATGCTGTGTAGGCCACCATGTTGGCCATTCTAAAATTGTTGTTTATGGCTGCCCTGACGCTGTCAACATCTTTGTGTCATCTTCTAATTTACTAGGAAGGACTTCTGAGGAGTTTTTTATTAAGTGACTGACAAAAAGAATTTCCAACAGAATGCCAGTAAACATATTCCATAAAATCATGATTTTCTTTCTAGACTTACTTTTTGAGATCAACCATTTAACCAGATTTTATCTATTTAACAAAAGTTGCATTCATTTTGGATATCATTATTTATCATAGTCTCAGGAAAAAGATACTAGTTTTATCAATACACTTATAATTTTATCAGAAACAATTTTATATTAATTTTCCTTGTTTCCTATGCACTATGCACCCATTAATAAAGCCACTAACTTTTATTTATTTACAGTGTTGCATATCAGCCTTTCCAGGATACCTAAGGATGATATCGAGCTAACCGATGGCCTATTCAGGTCGTCCTATGATATCCTTAATACTGTTATAGCTTTAGTCTATATTTCAGTCTGTTTGTAATCTTCCAGAACTTCCCAGGTACAGTAAGGTTTTTGTAAGATGAATTTGACTGACTCAGAGTGTTCTTCAACTGGTTCATTAATATGCTTAATTGAAAATTGTCTGCTTTCAAAATGTCAGCATCAGTAGTTGCAGTTCTAGATACTTTTTAGTTACTGATGAAATACAAAGCATTTTTTTATCCAGGTAAATTATGAGCATCTCACCTTGAGTCTTCCCAGAGACGGAAGAAAATGTGTGTTGAGATTATCCATCTCTTCTTTATTTTTATTTTTTTTACAATTTGAGGTGATATCAAGCTTATATCCTTGCTTGAATTTCATTATGCCTTGATGTATTTATGCAGTCCTTTCTTGTTATCTCTGATTGTGTTGTCATCAATTTGTCAGTGATATTCTTAGCTTTCCTTTTCAGCTATCTGCATTTTTAATAACTACTTTATTCTCATTGCTGCCATTTTTCCTATTTTTTGTTTGCTTTTTTACTAGAATAAATGGGCCATAGTCTGAACCAGTAGGACTCGTGAGTATTTGCTTTAGTCTTTTAGCTTTAATGGAGAAGATTTTTTTTTAACTGTAAATGAGAAAGTGTATAAACTTGAAGTATTTTAAACACTATAAAACCTTTCCAGCTTGCCTTCATATTTTTTAATTTAATTTTTTGGCTCACTCATTTTGCTCTTGAGTGTTTCTGCCATTGAAAATTTGAATTTTTTTAAAACTCTAAGGTATAAAAAATGTGCTTAATATAAGATGCACTTATGTGGGTCTTTTAGAGAATTTTCCTCTGAAGCAAGATCAAGTCCTTAATCTATTTGCTTTATTTGAGGATCCAGGGATTCTTAAATGCTCTGGAAGTATTTTAAAGGAAGCTTCAAGAATATTAAGCAGTTTTTTAGATAGTAAGGACTTTGGTGGCAAGGATAAGAAAAGAATCGTAGAATCAGTAAGGTTGGAAGGGACCTCTGGAGATCATCTAGTCCAACCTCCCTGCTCAGCAGGGTCACCTAGAGCATGTTAGACAGGGTTACATCCAGGTAGGCCTTGAAGATCTGCAGAGAAGGAGACTCCACAACCTCCCTGGGCAACCTGTTCCCATGCTCCGTCACTCCCACAGTAAGGAAATTCCCCCTTGCATTCAGGCGGAACTTTCTGTGCTTCAATTTCTGCCCATTGCTTCTTGTCTTGTCACATGGGACAACTGAAAGCGTGTCCTCTTGACACTCTCCCTTCAGGTGCTTATACACATTGATCAGATCCCCCCTCAATCTTCTCTTCCCCAGGCTGAAGAGGCCCAGCTCTCACAACCATTCCTCATAGGGCAGGTGCTCCAGCCCTCTGATCATCCTCGTAGCCCTTCACTGGACTCTCTCCAGTAGCTCCATGTCTCTCTTGTATTGGGGAGCCCAGAACTGGACACAGTACTTGAGATAAAGCCTCACCAGGGCTGAGTAGAGGGGCAGGATCACCTCCCTCGACCTGCTGGCAACACTCTTCCTAATGCACCCCAGGATACTATTGGCCTTTCTGGCCACAAGGGCACATTGCTGGCTCATGGTCAATTTGTCATCCACCAGCACTCCCAGGTCCTTCTCTGCAGAGCTGTTCTCCAGAAGGTCAGCCCCCAGCTTGTACTGGTGCCTAGGGTTATTTCTCCCTAGGTGCAGGACTCTGCACTTGCCCTTGTTTAACCTCATGAGGTTCCTCTCCGCTCAGCTCTCTAGCCTGTCCAGGTCTCTCTGTATGGCAGCACAGCCCTTTGGTGTGTCAGCCACTCCTCCCAGCTTGGTATCATCAGCAAACTTGCTGAGGAGGCACTCTGCCCCCTCATCTAGGTCATTGATGAAAAAGTTGAACAGGAGGGGACCCAATGCTGAGCCCTGGGGGATGCCACTAGCCACAGGCCTCCAACTAGACTCCGCGCCACTGATGACGACCGTCTGAGCTTGGCCTTTCAGCCAGTTCTCAATCCAGCTCTCTGTCCACTCGTCTAACCCACACTTCCTGAGCTTATCTAGGAGGAGGTTATGGCAGACAGTGTCAAAAGCCTTGCTGAAGTCAAGGTACACAATGTCCACTGCTCTCCCCTCATCTACCCAGCCAGTCACTCCATCAGAGGAGACTATCAGATTGGTTAAGCAGGATTTCCCCACGGTGAATCCATGCTGGCTACTCCTGATCAACTTCTCCTCCATATGTCTGGAGATGACATCCAGAATGAGCTGTTCCATCACCTTTCCAGGGATGGAGGTGAGGCTGAACAGCCTATAGTTGCCTGGGTCCTCCCTCTTGCCCTTTTTGAAGACTGGAGTGACACTGGCTTTCTTCCAGTCCTCAGGCACCTCTCCAGTTCTCTATGACTTTTCAACGATGATGGAGAGCGGCCTGGCAACAACATCTGCCAGCTCTCTCAGTACCCGTGGGTGCTTCCCATCTGGGCCCATGGATTTGTGGATGTCTAGACTGCCCAGAATGTTCTAATCCTTTCCTCCTCAACCAAAGGAAAGTCTTCCCTTCTCCAGACTTTCTCCCTCACGTCCAGGCTCTGGGATTCGTGGGGGCTGCCCTTAGCAGTGAAGACTGAAGCAAAGAAGGCATTCAGTAATTCTGCCTTCTCTGTATCCCTTGTCACCAGGGCCCCCACCCCACTCAGTAGCAGGCCCACATTCTCCCTAGTCCTCCTCTTGCTGCTGATGTATTTGAAGAAGCCCTTCCTGTTGTCCTTGACATCCCTTGCAAGACTCAATTTCAGCTGGGCCAAAAGAACCAGAGAGACTCATGAAACTGCAGCCAGCTCATTGCATTCTGTCTCTCTGATCAACAGAGATTGGTCCTGAGAATTCTTCATTAGAAAATTTAGTAGCTATGCTCAACTTATTTATTCTGCCAATTTTGAACCTTTTTTTTTCTGATGTCACAAAAGTATAATGTTGACACATGTTGAAACATTATTTTTCCTGGTGAATTCTATAAACATGAATTCCATAATGCATATAGCCACACAGTTCTCTACCACACAATTTTCTAATACTGAGCCTGCAAATATATCCTACCCGAAAATTTGGAGATTAAGCATATTTCAGTGCTAAAACAAAATAAGCTTTATCACATGCCTATTGAACTTTCTCTATACCAATCCATTTCTTGCAAATTGGCAGGATTAAAACTTTCACAAAATTATAATAAATATCAGTGTGAAATCCAGATTGCAAGAAGAGAGATAGTAGGTCTAATTTCAAACCAACAAATATTAACCCACATACCATAACCCTTTGAACATTATCGCTCATCTTGAAAGACCACCTAAAGTTATAAACTAATTAGGCAGTTATTTGATGAGCAGCAGGACTTGGTTTGGTTTGGCACTGTACCTTGTTTATTCAGTTATCCAGTGCTTAGTGAGGTCTGACCTCTCAACACAGTTTCTCAGAGTATTCAGAACTGAGCTCTCCTGGATTCTCTAGTGCCCAGCATTTTAGCTGAGCCAGACTGTAGCCTTTCCTTCCTTGGGAACATCACTTCAGGTCTCTCCTATCTAGCTGCACATTTTCATAGAATTTATAGGAAGTCAGTATCTTTCAGAGCTGTAGTCATCTGACAGATTGGGTTGAAACCCACCAATAGGTTTAAAAGTTATGGTAAGATCAGTGGACTGATAGAGAACTCGATCACATTAGCCTTGTTTCCTTAGGAAACTAGGCTAACAAAAAGCTGTAAGAGTCAATGAAGGAAGATCCAAGGTCATCCTAATCTGTTCTGACCCATCGTCTGAAATCATGTTAAACTACAAAGAATAAAAGCTTAGAATCTCCTCTGTCAGTTCAATTTGTTGTGTAAACTCTAGAATAGCTAGAGGAAAATACATTTCTGTTGATGAGCCTAGCATTCTATTCAGTATGCAATAGGGAATTCACATTTATAGAAATTGCCAGACAAATTAACGTTTTAGCATATATCAGCATTATGCTCTTGTGACATCAGAAAATGAATTCATAAAGTGTAAGATAAAAATTTTTGAAAATAGAATAATATAGCTAAAAATGTTCTTTAATCATCAGCAAAGCCAGTTTCATGGCACAGAATGAAACAGTGAATATTTGTCTTAGGCTACATATGATACTGGATATCCGGGGCCCCTACAATACAACTAGAATTTTTTGAGTGAGACTCTGCAATCTTTTTTTTCTCCCCATCATGCCATGATTGGCTAGCCTACTGCAGTATCGTCAGTTGTCTCCTCAGAAAAAGATTATCGTTAAGATCATTGGCAGCCCTGTCTTTACTGCAAGGTAGATCCTCTGTAAGAAAGTCCTTTGACTCAAAAATATGTTTTTGGTATCTATATTTACTTGTTTGTTTAGGATATTTCAAATAAAAAAAATCAGTGAAGTTGTTAGCCAGTGATAAAGAGAAAAGAGTACTTAATCTGTTCATCAAAAGTATGAAGAATTATAAAGTTAGGATAAATTTTGTTCCGGCTCTGCATTCAGCCTCTACTAGACTAAATAATAATCCTTAGGTTTTAGGCTGCAATCTTGTTTCCACTGAAATACAGTTGTAAATGAGGATTTGTAAAGCAGACTAGCCAGTAAATTAATGACATTACATTGATAAAAGAATTTAAATTGACTAAAACTATCCAAGATCTAATGCAGACAAGAAAATTTGACTATGTTTAGATAGCAATTAAAACCGCAGAGGTGCATTTGGGAACTAGTATACTTATGTTGCAGAGTCCTTGTTTTTGGTGAATAAGTTGAGCTTTTTTGAAATGTATTAAAGATGAATAGCTCCATTATGTAATAGGGAAACATCACACTTTGAACCCAAGAAATTTCCATTAGTATCAATATGAAAGGTACATGAAAAAACTGAGCACAGGATAGGTGGAATTAAATTATGGATTGATTGACCGGCAGTTTTCTTTCAATTCTAACACTGAGTTTTGTTACAGATCACTGTCTTAGATCTGGATGATCAACATCTCTTCAAAATTTCCAACTTGGAAAAATTGAAGCATTTAAGATGGGCATCATTTAGCAACAATAATCTCACTCAAATAGAAGGTCTAGAGTCTTGTCTTAATCTTGAAGAACTCACTTTGGATGGAAACTGCATTTCAACACTAGATGGTACTATATTTATCACAGTAGTGATGATTTAGGCTGTTAAGCTGGGACATAATAGAAATATATTTTTATAGTGAAATGTTATAGAGCATGATTTCTTATTTGCTGCCAATGATGTGAGTTTTTCAAATATTGAAAAATCTGATCTTTAGCTTCTCAGTGCATCTTTAGCAGAACAGAAGAAAGGGAGTAAGGCAAAACAGTTTTCTTGCAGTAAAATAAGTATTTTTTAAATCTGTGTATTTATATGTGTTTACTCCATGGCTGATCTAATTACTATTGGATAAATGTTATATATTCTCCACATGTATCATGACAGACATTGTTATTATTACTAATTTGAAAATCAGATCTCAAGTCTACTGTAAGCTGTGAATTCAGTGCAAAGGTGCTAATTAACTTCAGTCCCCCTTCTAACTCCCAATCTGTACTTCCAGATGTGATGCTGGTAACTCCTACATTTCCATTCCAGTGCCACAGATTCTACTTACTTCTGGACTTTGATTGGGAGCTGGACTCAGTGCCCCCACAGCCATCCTCCTGCTCCATCACATGCCTTGGGATAGTTGCATGACGTATGGCGTGACTTGGAGATAACTCACATTCCTCAGGAGGGGAGAGTTGCATCTGCCCTGATATCAGAGGGTAGAAAGATCATCCCTGACACGTGAAAGAGAAGTCAGAGAGTCTACTGAGAAACTAGTTTGAGAGAGAAGTTGGCTGCTGCCACATACGTACATCTTTACCACTGTTAGGAAAAGAACCAGTTGACCAGCTATCACCCCGAGAATCTGTGCCACTTGCAGATGGGTGAAGATGACTATGAATAGGCAGGCTTCTCTGAAATATTTCCTGGATATTGAGTGGTGGTAGCAAGTGTAGCTTCTCTGCAGAGATCTTGAGCTTTCTGAAGAAAAGTGGCTATCAGTAATCTCTCTTAATTCTGTTTGTGTAAGAACCTAGTAACATAAGCTGTGTCGCTTGTATCTTGTTTTACGATCTGTGTCAATCACCTTTTTGTACAACTTACTTTACACTAAGTACATCTTGTTTATTTTTCAAGGAATTTCAAAGCTTACCAAACTTACAAGACTTAGTGTAAATAACAATCATCTCACCAGCCTGGAAAGACATGTGTTTCAAAATCTGTCTCATCTTCATTACATCTCTGTTGAGAACAACAAAATCACTTCTTTAATCGGTTTAAAGAAAACTTATTCCCTGATAGAGCTATACATAAGTAATAACTTTATTTCTACCAACCAAGAGATACACCATTTAAAGGTAAGTAAGGATATACTGTTTCAAAAATTAATTTGATTTTATTGTATTAGAAGTATGATTTTTCTGCACTTGGAACTGAAGAAATTATACTTGAAAACATAATTGGAGGTTCTGCCCATGGGTGCTGCATTCATCCACATTTACAGTTGAAACCAAAGTAATTAGAACCTCAGTCAAACTGTTTTTGATTGAGTATGCTCATTCCTGAGAAATAAGTACTCAACCTTTACCCGGGTTGTGTCCAAAATTTTCTGCACAGAGTTAAATATCATGCATACCTGATAGGCTAAATCAAACCTTACAATCCATGGAATAATTCTGCGAGTCATGTCAAATAAGAAACAGCCACACCTGCAGCAATTTTAGTTCTTTTTAGCTTGCCTGGAATGCTAATATATGTATTGCAGACTTTGTTGGCTGGATTCAGACACACATTGGAGACTGAGATGCTAAGTTGTATTTATATTCGGACTACAAAACTGTGAGAGAGCACAAAGGCATTTAAGGGAATGTCAGTATAGTTTACAATCACTGAGGGCTTTCTTTGTGGCCTGAGCAACACAAAGAGGTTTTAATCTAAATGTAAAAGTTTGCATTTTGTTAAGTGATATCTCATTTTTGACTCATGCAGATGACAGCTGAAGAAAAAGCTGAAAACAAAGTAGCCTGAATGCCCCTGTATATGGATATTTTAAAGTGATATTAAAACCAATGCTTTTTTTTCCTCAGGGTTTAACTAATCTTATAATTCTGGACATGAATGGAAATCTGATAGTCTGGAAACAAGATAACTACCGATTATTTGTATTATTCCATCTTCCCTCTCTCAAAGCCCTAGATGGCATTGCAGTAGTAAGTTATTCCGTATGCAAATTATTGCTGTAACTTTTGTTAAAATCACTCTTTTATAAATCAAGACCTTGCAGATCAGACTGGCCAATATCATTTGTGGAATCTCATCATATACTCCACAATACCCCATTGTCTGTTCCTGTCTCTCCTTAGTCTTCTTGGGGTAGAAATTGTCTCTTTTGCAATAGCAGCTAGCACAATGAAGTTCTTTCTAGAATTTTAATTGTAATTATGGAGCATCAACAATTCTAACACTAATGAAATCAGTGTACATTACTTACAAGTCTGTATTTCCAGCAAACTGAGAGAACACAGATTGTCCCCATGAATTTGTTCCATAAGAAAACAGTCAGCTAGGTCTGCTGATAAAAAGGCAAAATAACTTTTATTAAGTTACTTTGATTCTGAACATTTTTAATTCTTTGTTTTACCCTCTGGGCTAAAATGTTTCTTGCCTATACTGCTATAATAGTTCTAGATCTGCGTTAATGTAACAGGCTATTTCAAATTCATTTCACAGGATCCAACAGAAGGAGAAAGTGCAAAAGATTTGTTTGGAGGCAAACTCACCTCTGATGTGATTGCAGATAGACTGGGACATTCAAACTTCACAGAAATGCAAGAGTTAAATTGGACAACCTCTAATATCAGGTGCAGTAGTTTTCAGAAGTGCATTATCTGTTAAAAGTAGCAGCTGTTATCATGGTTAGAATGTGAAAATCCAAAGCTAGAACTTGTGTTTAGCAGATGTGGCTGATATCCCCTATTGTTTGTAGGCAGAGTTCTCTTGACTGATCCATAATATGAGAGTAATCTTACCTCACAAAGGGTTATTTTCCACAGTTTCACTGAATACATGTTCTTTCTGTAGATGCTTCCATTTTCCATTCAGTGAGTGGTGCTGCCTGTGCAGTTTGACATAAAATTTTGGGGGGAGAGATGGTAGCTACTCTAGGACAGAATCTAGAAGAGAGATTCTGTTTTATCAAAAAACATTTGATCTGATTCTTTTCAACCTAAGTTTGTTCAAAGTGAGAACAGACATGTCGTATTTATGTGCAGTACTACTTCTCCCATCTTCTGATTTCTTAAAGACCCTTCTTGTCCATCATACATCTACAGGAACATAGAGCAAGAACGACCTGTAAATGGTTGCATTAAAAGCATCCTTAAATGAACAGTAGTATTTGCTTATAGTGTGACAGTCATTGTTCTGCAACAGAGGATTTTGCACAGCAGTAGTCACATTTGTTTACAAGCCATCATCCCTGATAATAAAAATCTTTAGGAAAGTATTTCTGTGTGTTGTAAGTATATATCTGTCTTCTTGGAGACATATTTGGATTTTATTCTTTCCCAGTATCCTGCATCTGTCAGTACAAGTCCCTCACTTTATAACACATGAAGACAGTTATCATGGCACAGCCTTAATCCTTTGATCTTAAATAGCCTAGAAGGCTTTCAGCAACAGTGGTATCACCATACCAGGAATATCAGTGCCTGTGGTCTGATTGAGATAGGTAGGATCTTGACTACAACTCTTGTTCATAAAGAAATTTTAACTTCTTTTAGTTCAACTCTTGGCTTCAGAAGACTATGGAAGAGAGATATAAGTATTAAAATGCTCATATCAAGTTTCTTTCTTTTCCCCAAGGATATTCATTTCCTCAAGGCTTTGCTATAAAGGAATGTAGCAAAATGTTGTAACATTGGCTTTATGCCTTTTAAAGTATTACAATTGCAAGTCCTGAATTTCTTGAAGAGATATGTCAACAGTATAGTTGTGAATTCTTAAAGTTACTTGGGGGATGTCTCTCTGACTATTAGAGAATCTTGCTTCTACCATTACGTTGCAACAGGCACCCTGAAAGCAGGCTCTGATGCAGCTGCAATATGCAGTTACTATCTGTGGGATGTTTTGGCAGGTCCTGGGGGAAGTGGAGGAGAGAATGCTTCATTTGAGTGATTGGCCGCTCCAAACTGGAAATCAATGAAAACAGCCCAAGACGGACAGAGCTAGTATTCCAGTGACATCCTGTAGAAGCAAACAGAGCAGACTCTTATAGACTCTTGCCTTCAGTGCCAGAATTAAGTCACGTGTTTAATACTGGAAAAACACATGTATTTGTTGTGAGGGTTTCATTAGGGTGTTTCTTTCATATGGGTATTTTGCATTTCTTACTCCAAAGCCACCATGTTAGAGTTCTGCTTAGGCTATATGTTTCCTTATATCTTATTTAACTGTATTATCTGTATTCTAAATGCATAATTATGTTCTTTACTTAATTCAGAACTGTAGAGCTGGTGCCAGCAGACCAGTTTAGAAATGTCTGCAGTGTGAATTTACAGAACAATAATCTCACATCTTTCAGTGGTTTAATCTTCCTGCCTAATGTCAAGGTGGGTTTGTGATGGTCTTTTCTATATGAATAGTACTAATGCTAAACTGATTTCTTTGGATTGAAAAAAAGTTAATCTCCTTTATCCCGCTGTTGTTTGTGGGTTTTGTAACATCAGTAATCAGTCAACGCAAAGCTGGTGAACAGGAAAATGTACAGTGTGAATTGCAACTGTTGCTGCAATTTTACAATATTGTTGCAGTCAGCTGATTCAAAATCAATGAATTGCACCAGACTTTCTAAGCCCTTTGCACTTTAGATTGAGCAATCATCTTCCTAAAAATCAAATTTCTGAATCACAAAAATGTTGTAATTGTCAATTTTGCTAATTTATTAGCAGAGCAGCATTCTGTTTCATTAATTATGTTTGTTTTGTGCAGGTATTGTGTCTGAACTACAATCACGTTGAATCGATACTGCCTAGAGAAAAGCCCCCAGATCAGGCAACAAATAAGCAGCAGCTATACCAAAAAGTGACCTCTAGTGGCTATGGACGGCAAGGACTTTCCAAAGGAAGGAGGTACCAGCAGCTTTTAAAATATGCTTTTCTCTCTTCTTTACTGGGGAGGAAGGAGGTATCTTCCATGTCAATACCGTAGGATCTTCCTCTTTTTCCTTTTTCCCTTGAAGAAGCCCAGTAGCTTCTTGTACTCATTTTGCACACTGATGGACTGTTTGATATAATCTGGTTGGCTTTCTTTCCTAGGTTCTTTGTGGACAGCTGGTTAGGTCACTTCTTCATCAAATTAACTATCCCAGTATTCTGCCATCTGTTCTTTGGATCCTACTGCATAGGTGGGTAGACATATCTTGAAGTTTTTTTCACCTTCCTATGAAGGAATCCATTTCAAATAGGGGCACAATCTACCTGTCTCTAGCCACTAGTTTGATCTGGGAGAGCATGGGCAGGTATCTCTGATCAGATTGATCATTGATCTCCTATGTTTGCAGTCTTTACTTAGATTTGCATATCATTACACTACAGAATTTTGTCAGTATGAGCATTATACTGAGGTAGTATTGCACTCTTCTAAGTATGCTCTGTGAAAACTGAACAGCCTTGCACTGTATAGTATTCTGATGGCAGTCATAGCCACTTACTAGAATCAGTGATCTCAGCTGATTCACACTATACTAGCTTTTATAAGCACTTTTTTGCATATTCATCCAAATTTCCTCTACAATGTTGCATCTAGGCTAAGCAGTCATTTATCCTGCCAATAAACCTGCTTTCCTTCGCTCATTTTATAAGTGGTATTCTTTTTCTTGTCCTCTTAAAGAGGCATTCATACTTTTTTTCTTCCTTTTGCCATCCACAGGAGGTCAGCCTGTGTCCTAAAGAGCATTTTCAAATTACCTTTCAGTCTGCATTTCTCATCTGTGCACTCTGTTAGGACAGAAACTTCTGGGAGCTGTCAAGATTCATTTACTTAGTTTTTCAGAGATAAGACAACAACCTTAGCCAAATTTGGTTTTATCCTGTCAGACAGGGCTTGTGAAATCACTCTGCAGAGTTCCCTCTATACATTGGACAAGTTTTATAAAGTGATAGTGACAGAGCATCAGAGAATCCTGCAAAACCTTGTTATTTGTTTTCATATTTTTCAAGAGCTTACCCAGCTTTTCTTGTCTACATTCTTTGCATATATACAGCATTGACGTTATTTTATTTTTTCTCTGGGGTGAGGAAATAACATGACTTTGTTTCAGATTCTTTGGAGAAAAATGACAGGAACAGAAGCACACATGGTTATGGGCTTTTTGGATTTCCTCCATAATAGTGTGAAAAAATTCTGTGCCCATTTTGCTTATGTTAAACATCTGCTCCTTCATGAGAGATGAATGTTCTTTACACAAATTGTTAACTCAAAAAAAGGTTTGAAATAATTATTTATTTACTACAAAAATGCCTCTTTTGTTGGTGGGATCTTTTTACATTAATGCCTTTCTGCTTCGTCTCCTTTCTCTTTTTAAATATTGACAAAATATGAGCTTTCTTGCAGGCTATTGAAACTTGGCTGATGTTCGCAAACTTAGTGAAAGTCAACATAAATAATCCATAATGTTTCTCAGCCAGCTTTCTCAAATGTAGCTTATTCAAAGTCTCTTATTTAAACATGTCAGAGTCTCGCTTCATAGCTGCTACTTAACCTTTAAGTCAATACTGGAATGGAAATTATTCCATTGTCACTGTGTGATATGAATAGTATTGTCTGGGGCTTTTTTCCACAAATGCAAAGCAAAAGTATTTAGTGAACACTTGTGCTTCTTTGCAGATATATTGATAGTTCTATCATCTTCAGCTAGCAGTGGGTCTGACATCATTGTCAGGGTAATTTTTGTTATTGCTATACTTTGACTCTTTCTTATTGTCCTTAATGCTACAGGCCACTGATGACTCCTTATGTGTGCTTGCTCCCGTAATTTTTTACAAATTTTTATTTCCTTCTGTCAATTTATTTTGCATTTCTGCAGCTGTTTTTAATTTTTTACTAAGTGGGTACTGGCTTTTTAATGACTGCTGCGTTCTTTCTTAATTGTGAGTCATTCTGGAAATGAAAATGTTCTTAAACCTTCTGCAGTTCCTGTTGACACTTTCTCCAGAAGTAGAATTCTGGTTAGCGTGAATCAGAATATATATGTACAGAAAATACATATTACATATTTACAAATATTAACACAAACTAATATTACATATTAACATCCAGTTTGGATATTGTTTTGTCTGTGCTGTATGATTGTATTCACGTCATGACCTCTAGCACCAAGCATCATGGAAATAGAGGTTGCTCAGCACATTGTGTCATTAGCTGGGTCATAAGGAAGTAACAAAGCTAAAATAAGAACCCTTTTTGCCTTTGTCTTTCTTTATCTATTACATCATGCTACCTAGTTGCTTGTCACATGCAGCAGAAATTAAGCTTTTACAAGCAAACTAGTGAAACACTGCATGTTTTTTTATTTTGCTCTGCCACGATCCAGCTGTTGTGAGAAAACACCAAAGGTTGCCAATAAGTATTTTACTAAATTAAACAGCAGTTTCCAGCTATTTTCTTTTCATGTCCTCAGATTTCTGCAAGCAGAAGAATGGTTTTCTGTGTTTGTTTCATTTTTGTGGTCTGGACCCAGAAACCTCCGCAAGTTAATATATGGAATATTTCTAGCTCCAAGTAGTAGGTTTCTTTCAATTTTCATCAGATTTTTGGCAGGATATGGGTATACTCTTCACTGATCCGATGATTAGTGAAATTCTAATCATTCATATATACTCTTTGTAATTGTTTTTTGGGCTGGGAAATGCTGAAGTTCTTCTGTCCAAGGCAAATTGTGGCCTTATAATACTCCAGTTTACTTTATTGTTTTAGGGATGCAGCATTTGGTGGAAACCTGCCCCCAGTAATGCAGAGTCTGGAAGTTCTTCATCTAGGCTACAATGGAATTACTAACATGGCCCAGCTGCAACTTAGCAGGCTGAAAAACTTGAAACTTCTGTTTTTGCAGGGTAGGTAATAACATCTCTTCTGTAAATTCATCCAAGCATTTTTACAGTGTATCCCTTATGTCCAGTCTTCAGTCAGTGTCTTGGATTCATAGGGGAGAGTCTTTTCTGGTCTTGACCCCTTTAAGAATTATGCCCTTACTTTAGTTCTGGTCTTAGTTCCAAGATATTCTACAGATAGAAAAGTAAAATTCTTCCATACTGAAACACTGTGCCTCACTTGTCTTTTACAAGGGCAGAGCAGGGCAAACAGCATGGGAGAGAAGTGTTTGTCAGCTTATAGCCAGCAAGTTGATCCATACCAAGGAAATTTTATGTTTGCTATAAGCAATACTGATGATAATGATTGACCTAGGTCTTGTTCCTCAGGTGCCCAGATTTTAATTAGGAAGGTATTTTGAATTAAATAGGAATTGCCCACAGATAGAGAAAACCAGTGACACTGGAAGACAGTGTGTTTGAAGTAGTCCAAAACAACATATAAGTAATTAAGGAAGTTCACAAGCTGCTTTTAGTCAAGGTAATGTTTTGTTAAAAAGGAATATCAACTGCATTAGAGATGATTTCATGCTTTTACTCTTGGTATACTAGGAAATTTTATCAGTCACATTGAAGGACTCGAAGGCCTTCAGCTTTTGCAGGAGTTGGTATTGGATCATAACCGCATTAAAATGATTTCAGAAGGCTCCCTTGCTAAACAGAATGCTCTTTTGGCTCTTCATCTGGAGGAAAACCAAATACGGGAATTAAACAATTTGCAGCCTTTGGTAAAATTACAGAAACTTTTTCTGGACTTCAATAGAATTCAGGTACAGTGTATTTTTGTAAATCATATAGGTTCAATGGGTGAAATGTTGTGGACTGTGTTCAGACAAAATTCTCATTCTCTTCTATGTCCTGCCTGAATAAAATTACCAGTATTTTTTCCCAAAATATATATAATGGCTGCAAGATTTCACAGAACTCTTGATATATGATTTATTTTTTAACTTTTGGACAGGAATTATCTGAACTAGAAAAACTTGAAGTTATTCCCAGTCTTAAAGTGCTCTCAGTACATGGAAATCCAGTGAGTATGTTAGTTTGCACTCTTATCTAAATCAGATCTATATTCCAGTTTATACACTTATTTACCCTTTCTAAATTATTAAAACTATTAAGAATTTCTCCATAAGTAATGAAGAAGTATCTGCTCTTATTATGCTTTTTAAAGATTGAAAGCTTCATAGCATGCATGATGATCACATTGCCTCACTGTGCCTGTCTCAGTGTCACACTGTGATCAGAATGCGTGCATTCTTAGCACGCTGTTCTTCATAGTGCTGCAAGATAAATTTAAAATGTATGTGTTTGTATGAGTATGTTGCAGTGATGGGCTGTCCTTTCAATATTCCAAAACAGGTCAGATATGTGAAAACAGGACAAAGAATGTTAAAGTATTTCTGAAATATTTGTTTTTTTAAAAAAAATTGTTCAATAGTAATCTTTTTTGTTGTTTTGTACAGCACTCTCAAAAATATCTCAAAGGGGAATTTTAGTTTTCTTTTTTCCAATCATGCTGCTATTTTTCAGTGTAGTATTATGGGTTTGCCTTTTCTCTCCCTGCAAACAAACCATTGGAACACTATTACGGAGAGTCTAGCCTTTTCTGTTTTTATAGATGTATAGCTATGAGACAGAGGATGGCTAACCCTTCCACAAGGGCAGAAAAGACATTCCTGGTAACCATAAAGGGGCAAGTGGAACTCAGTGAAGCCAAATGTATGAATAAAGTTTGTGGAAGCTTAGCTTTATGTCTTGAAGTATTTTGGCACTACTGAGCTTTAAAGTAACATTAAACATAAGTGGAAATCAAAAATACATTTTTTTTCATTGCTGGCTTGAAAATAAATATGGCTTTCTAAATCAGAGCTGAAAATCTAGTTGATGTGCTTGTTTTCATAAGCAGACCCTTGAAGGTCAGGCTGAAAGGCTGATTTCTAAATGTCCCTTAATTCTTTGACTATAAACCTGCAGGTTCTGAACTAAAGCTAGGAACACAAGGAAGAGAGAAGGTATGGGCAGGTTGGAATGATACATATGATGTAGTCATGTACTCTGTTTTTGATAGCTGACTAAAAATAATTGTTTTTGGACTTGTGACATTTTTCAAGCCGGCTTTCAAAGGGTTATAGAGAAACGAAAATGAACTGTCTTCCGAAATGAATGATAAAATGATAGGAGCATCTCCAGCAAACTATGAACATCACCCAGTAATGGCAAGAACAGTCATGGCAGCATTTCTGTTTCCAATGAAAAAAGCGAAACAGACTCCTCTTGGGAAACTCTTCTGGGATTTCCTTCTTTAGAGCTGCAGGCCTAGACTTCTGAAAGGGATCGAGGGGGTGGTCTTAGCTGTCTTCTATACAAAGTAGCATTAAGGAGAAGTGCATCTTAGAGAGTATTAGTAAGCATCAATTAGTATCCATCAGTGGGGTTTAAGTATCTGCTGTTAAGAAGGTGCAAATTTGCCCACAACATCTGTTTGTCCATGCAGTTATTCATGGCTGTTTAAAGTTGAAAGCATTGCTCAAAGGTATATAGTAACTTATGCCCAGTTTGATTCTGTTTCTAGGAGAATAGCATTGATGTAAGGTTTTGCTCAGGTGGTCAGGATACTAACAGATTGTCTTCTTGGACAGGGATCCCATTTTTAAGTTAATTTATATCTTTATACAGATTTCTTTCAAGAAGAACTACCGTCCTTTGCTTTTGCTTCGACTGCCAACCCTGCAAGTGTTAGATGGAACTGCAATAAATGCAGAAGAGAGGATGAGAGCTGACCACCAGCCACCAGAACAAGTAAAGCAAATGTTATAATCAAACTCCAAGAACAGTATTCAGGTCACCTGTGATGGATGTCTAATGTAGTTATCACAGCATTAAAAGAGATTTTTTTTCCTTCTATATTGCTTCAGAGAGTCTATATCAGGTTTTCTAGTCAGGAGAATAACATACTACATGCTCCATCTCTTCCTCTCAGAACTTAGTGAGTGTAAGAACATATGATAGATTGTCTCTATCATTCTGTCAAGCAGATGCGTGCTATTTGGCTGTTGTATTACCTTCACTGAATTACCTATAATAGGCATTGCAATACAGACCAAATATTCAGAACACAAAAGTCCCACTAGATTCTCAGACTTATCTGTCTGTAAGTACAGATGACACCAGAGATCTTACTGTCTGGAAATGTGAAACTTACCCCCAGTAGTAACTTACATTTACCCTGAGGTTCCATGCACGTCCACTCATTTTCGCAGCAGGGTTCACCCTCAATCTGTATGCTTATGAAGTTATACAGCTTTTGGATGGGCTTGACCATGGATAAAATGAAGTCATGGGAAGAAATTCCATTGGCAGGTACAGTTCTGATGAGCCAAACCTCCAGGCATAGCAAATGCATACCAGTGTCCTGCAGATGTGTCAATGCTGAACACAAATATACATATTCAGAATACCCATGTTTTTGCAGGGTATAAAATACGGATTTTTTTTTTTTATTTTTATAAAAGCTTCTGGGAACCTAATTCTCTTACCTCATAATGTTATTATGTAATGCAGTATAACAGCAATACTGCACAAAGGTTCTAAGCTATAATTTCAAGATGCAGTATTCACCATTATACCTTATCTGCCCATTTTTTCTTGGTAAATGGGGTTGTTGCCTGACTTATTCCAGATTCTCTTCATGCTAATAGTTACTTCATAATTTTTCTCAACCATATTTTGATAATGCAGTATCATCTTATTTGATCTTGAAAGATTCTGTCTTGCCACATCTGCATCCGTTTAAAATAATGCTGCAAAAATAGTATTCCTCATTTATTGCTTTGCCCATAAGCTTGTAGTTTCATCTTAGCTCTCACCGTCCTTCCTCATAAAAGTACTTGTCTCCCTTTCTGTGGTTGTTTGGTCTATCGCTATGCTTCCTATTGAGAGTGGAGTCATCTCCTAACTCCTGGAGATTGCAATTGCATACCCTGAGCTGACCAGTCATCAACACCCACTTGTTCACTGCCATATTTCTACCACTGCAACTCCTTTTGTTGAGATGGGCCTCCATGGATAAACTACACTGTTACTTTCCTTCAGACCTTGCTCTGAAATTCTTCCTGACTATGAAACCAAAAGAAAACTCGACAGCAGTTGGGCATCTGCTGAGACCATTCTGTCACACTGACCAGTTTTATTTCTCATTATTTTCTTGTACTCACCCATCTGTCAGTCTGTCTGCATTCATTGGGTGTGTTTCATCTCATTTTAGAGTATAAACTCACTGGAACAGAGACAAGGGTTCACTATTAGGTTTTCTAAATACAATAGTAACAATAATAACAGCAAGGAGCCAGAGAGGAGGCTGTGCCAGCACGTGCTTCTTACAGACAGAAGGTTCATTGTCTCTATGATTCTGTTTAAGATCCCACCCACTGAAAGACCTTGTTGTCACCACAGCAGACCTGTGTTTTTCCTATCACTGTGTGAAGCTTCTCCAGAGTTTTATTTGATGAACAGAATTCTTCCCTTGCAGCTCAAAAAACTGTAGTATTCATTTTGACTATTCATTTCCCCAGAAGGTTTAATGGAGAGTAATGAGTGATCAGACTCTGTTCTCATTCTGTGCTTTGCAAGCCATTCCTCTCTTCAAGTCTCAGTTTTATATTTGTGGAACACAGTAACCATTCTTTTACACATTTGAAATCTAAGTATGATTGGAAGCATCAGTAAGATCAGCTTTATTCTCCTTTCCTCATCACCATGTCTAATTTTTCCTCAAACCTCTTTGCACTGTGCTTTGCAGATGAGAAGCACTGCCAGTAGACTGTAAGTTGTTGTGGCATGAGCATGTCATTGTACACCCTTTAGTGTGATACTAGCTTCTATGTAGTATGGTAATAAATATCATTATTTGATTCTAGTATTAGTGGTATCTTCACTGGTTTGTCAGATCTCAGTCTTAACATTGACAGCAGGACACTGCCAAAACCAGATAGGTTAAAATCCATGTGCACTTGGGCTCTGTCTGGGAACATCATCCCTCAAAAAAATGCTATCACAAATCTCTGTGTGATTACAGCAATCTCTCTCTTTGCAGATTCAGGATCTTAATAAGCTAGTGTCCTACTGAAACACATTTTGCTACTTGAGGCCACAACATTTGTATACAAGAGTTCAAAGCACTTGTGGATTGAGTAATTCCTTGTGTAAATGTTTTATTTCAAAACTGACCTGTACTTTTATTCATTGGACATCACTTAAATAAAAACATGGCAGAATGAGTAAAGCAATAGAAGCATGTTAAGACTATATCTTTAGCGAAACCTCTGTTTTATATTCAGGTTCAGTGAAGATGTTATACCTCATTAGCTACAACAGAACTGAGCCATTTTCTCATTAGATCATTCAAGTGGAACAACACAAAAGATTTTTCAAGTTTGTCAGTTGCATTTTAGTTGTGCTTTTTAAAGTGCTTGTTAGAAAGCAAGAATTGAAACCGTATGGTATTGTTTAAGCTTAAAAAGTGCTTTTGATGTTAAGCTTCAAAGAGATTTTCCCAACAGAAAGTAGGTTAGCACTTTATTTAGTACTACTTTAGGTTGACACCAGAGTACTCTGTAAATAATATTATTTTCTTTTTTCATTCTATTGATTAAATCTCTTTAAGGTTTTCACAGCTGAATTAAAGCTGATTTACAGGAGGCAATCAGTTACCATTGGCACTGTACTGTACACAGTTTTAACAAAATTAGCAAATCAGCAGACTGACACGCAGCTTTAAATCAATTGCTGCAGGAAGTTGTGTTCACATAGTGAGATTTATGAACTACTAAGTATTTCTAAATATTATAAAGATCTTCCCAAAGCTGAATTATTATCAACTCTTTGCCAATCATCCTCTGTAATTGGTTTACATATGAAAATGTATTGCTTTCCATCTTCTTCAGTAAAATCGGCTCCAGCGTTTTACAGTAGATTTGTACTTGGAAGTATTCACAATTTGGTTGGAGTTTTATGGCTACTGATGCTTTTTAATATATACAGTTTGACTAGCTTCTGTTTTTGTCCAACAACTTGTCTAGAAAGTTCAATAGTAAAATCTTAAGCTGATAACGGTATTTTGAACAACTCATCCTTTACTGACAAAAAGTGGATCATTACTGTGTAACTACTACAAACCAAAAAAAGACATTTCTATCATACAGGCTGAGATACTGAATCTTTATTTTGTCTTTCCTTGTCTTATCAAGGGTTCCCAAGTGGCAAACTCTCCAAAAGGCTGTGGACTTCCTGCATTGCCAGCAAACTTTCCAAGATATTCTCCTCTCAGAATAACAAATGTGAATCTGAATGAAAACTTAAACCATTTCTTTGGCTCTGATTTTACATTTCATCACAAACTTGAAAAACCTGTGTTGACTGTAACAAATAAAAGTAAGCATAAACAAACATAAAAAGTAAGCATAAGCAAAGTATTCCTTTCCTGAACACTTCACGTAGTTATACTCCCTCATGCTAGATATTACATAGTCCATATAAAACAGTTTTAACAAGGGCATTTTGATCTTCCCAGGGTATCTTGCAAACAAATCTGTAATTAACAAATTTTGTGTACATGTAAAGCAGTGAATTTCGCAGCAAGTATAATTATTTTTTGTTTTGCAATAGATTTACATCTCTGTAAGTTTCTAACAACCTTCCTACAGCTGGGAAATACATGCATTTTCAGGGGGAATGTATGTCTTTCCCACGTGTTCTTCACCTTAGTTTTGGATCTTCAGATTCAGTCTGAATTGTTGATTGAAGAATTAGCTTTTCACAGTTTTCAAAAGCTGCACAGTTAAAATGATTTATTTGTTTATTAAACAATAAGCACAAATTTCAGTCTGTAAATTAAAATTTTAACTGTGCTGAAAACTCAAAGGAAATGATATAAAAATCATTGTCTAGGAAAATTAGGAGGAAGAAAAGGGGAACGAGTGGAATTCTTGATGACTGGTAGCTGGGTAAGACTGTGTAGGGAGAATATCTATGTGCATTTTGTGTTGCAGATAAGTCTAAGAACCCAGGAATTATAATAAATAATCCTCGAAGCATTCATGCAGAAAGAGCTCTTTGGCAAGCCAAAGGAACAGCAGCAGCTAATCTTCTAAATCATTTGGCTCATCACAGTGTTACTTCTCGAACTACCCAACTACTTCAGAACAACAGAGAAAATAAAGGCAGGTGAGGCTGCTACCAGACTGAAATGCTGCTTTTCCTTTTCTTGGTTTTGCATCCAAAGCCCTTCTCTTCTTCCTTCATTTGCCTCATGTGCAAGAAAATACTACTTTTTTTTCTCCAAGTTATGTCAAATTTTCCAGTTTCCAGCTCCACCAAAAATGTGCTTTCTCTCTTGCTTTTGGTAAAACTCACAATTCTCTAGAAAGACAGAGGAGAAAACAACTTAAATTTTTGAAATTAGAACAATAACTATCAAATGGGGTCATCTGTTTAACAGAAATAAACTTGTATCACCCAAATCCCTGTTAATCCTGTTCTATTGCTAGCTCAAGACTTTTGGGTTTATTCTTTGTTTTCTGTTGCTTGCAGCCTTGTTTTGTTAAGTTATCAAAAATAGTAAGTACAAGAGCATGAATACAAGAGTGAAGCTGTTACTGTGATTAAATATATCTGAAAATTGTGATACTGTTCACAATATCTTGCTATTATTGAGTGTCAGCAGCTGAAGTCAGCCTGTGTGTGATGAAATACTACACTAGTTTATCTTATTGTATCAAATATTTTTCTGCAATGAGGAAATGAACAGACAGGTTTGACACTATGATTTTTACGTTTCCATCTTATTACTAAAATCTACTATCTGAAGAGATTCCTTCAAAATCAGTTGTGTAGATCTACATCAGTGGGATGATTCTTTGTGCAATCAATATGCATGGTTGCTTTTCTTAAAAGATTCAGCCCCAAATAAGCATTGTTCTTAGGCATATTTCATATATCATTATACATGTAAAGCATGGTATAAGCCTTCTCTTTGCTAGCAAACTGTGTTAAAAGACTGTAGGTTTTATTTTGTCAGTGGAAAAGAGACAGCTATTTAAGGGCTTGTTCTAAAAGATGTTTCTCACACATCCATCTACAGTTGGTGTTTCCATATGCACAAAGGTGATAGGAGTAGTTTCCACAAAGTCTCTGAAGAGATAAACACTTTGAATGAACCTTATTCTAGCAGGTAGTACCATGTTGATACATACAGCAATGATAGCAATGAAGTGACATTAATCATCATGACTGATTTCCACAGGGAAAAATTCCCCCTAAGTGTAGATTTAAGCTGACTTCTTCACAGGACTGAATTCTACCTTAACTGCATACTCTCCAGGATACTTTTACAGGCATTTCTGTTGCACTCATAAAATGGGTTTTTCTCACTTAAAGCAGAATGCATGACTCCTTCCCTGTCTTGTGGATTGATCCACACACATTAAAAAAACCATATGGACATCATGTATTTTTAAATAAGGTAGGTGAGAAAGTGTAGCAAGAATTCTCTTTTGCTATGTATGTTTGCCTTTCTCACATGGCACATGTGTTCTTTCATCTCTTCCCATTTCCCTCAGCGTATTGTAACATTACAAAACTATACATAAAGAGTCTGTGAGGTTCAAATTTAATATCACTTTTTATGAAATCCAACATGCAAAAATTAGAATACAGGAAAGACACTCAGACTGTCATAAAAAAGTGTTTGCCTGTGATTAAGCAATACTAGTGATGTCATCCCAGATTAGAGGAAGTGGTATGTTAGGACAAATTAGGACTTTTTTAACCTTTCCCCTCATGACATCATTTCAGGCAGAGTTTAAGCTATTCACATGTCTTAATTGTATACTTCCTACTTTACTGTAGTTTTCTTTGAAGTATTATCTTCCTTGAGTTTCTTAAGTTTAGAACTCTCAGCTTGAGGATAGTTCTACTATCTCTTAGCATTTTTACATTTATTACTGATATTTGCACATTAATTTCTATTTTAATGGAACTTTTTAATAATGAGAAATTTATACAACATTAAATAAGAAACCAAACAAGAATGCTGTTATTCAGTTTTAATGATTTCAGATACTTTGGATCTGTCTTTAGTTCCTAGTACTTTCTTTTTTAAAAAAAAAAAACTTCAGGGAAGATTCACTGATGTGTCAAAGCAGGAAGACTACAGTAATCATTTCAACTGTGTTTACAGTTGTTTTATATCACCAGAAAAATGCAAAGATAGGAAGGCATGCAGCTCTTCCTTAATCTATGGTCAATTAGTTAATTTGTATTGTAATGTAAATTCAACATGGACCATGTATCTATGTAGGGAGGAAGATCCAAGTCTCCTGAGTCCAGAAAGTTTTTGTTTTAAGGTTCCTTCAGATCTTTTACCAATGCTTTTTCAGCACCAACTCCGTCCACTGTCCTGCTGCCTTTGCTTCGTTGATATTCAAGGTACCATGCAGCTACGAAATCTTTTGAGAGAGCTACTACTCATTCACCAGTGTGGACTTTAATTCACTCTGTTCAGTTTCTTGTGCTAGTGAATCCTGGAACTGTTGCATGAAAATTAGCTGTGGATGCCACAGGGTGATTGGTTGATGTACCAATATTAAGACAGTTACCCTTTGGAGTCAGCTGAATTCTTGCCCTAAGTCTATATGTGACCTATTTAATCAAAACACTTGTACATGATTTTTATTAATAACTTAGATTTACTGCCACCTAATTTATTCAAGCGTAGTCTATGTATAATGTATTTATTTCTCTTGAAAGTTTAAAATGCATGTGTTTTTCCTCTTTTATGATCAGAAAGAGAAATGACCCATGCAGGAAGGAAAAGCTCTTGAAAGATACAGTTTCATCTCACTTTATTTCAAAAAGTACCAGAAGGGTTTGCTTGAATTTTCTTAGACTATTCACTCTTTTAAAGAGTTCATTTATGTTTGGGGAAGGCACTCTCTGCTTCATGTACAAAAAAAGGAGTTGGAATCCCTCACTCACTGTGCAAAACTGAACTTTGCTTTATCAGTGGAGTCCCTATGACAGTCCTCTGCGTGTAACAGAACTTCAAGTTTGTTTGCTTTTTTGAGTATTAAGATATTCCAGCCTTCGGCATGTCCAGTTTTCATTATTGTAGTTGTAAATCATATTTTATTAGAAGGCAGATTCCACCAAAAAGAGGTATTTGAACTGGAATGGAAACACTTGTGTTTAAGAGTGTTTGCCTTTTACCCTTTGATGGCACCAAGCAATCTACATCCATCAGCTGGTTGTAGGTGAGAGCGATAATAAGATAATACATTATTATCTTACGAGGTTCTTTCAGGCCACGTTCTGGCTCCCTCATGTTGGGTCTGTACAGTTTTTGTGCTGTGATTATGTAACTGGAGCAGCTTTCAAAGCTACTTTCTGAGCGTCCAGAAAAATCAATAAGTTAGACTGGACTGAGCTAGCAGATGTAACAAGGTGTTTATGAACTACTAATGGCGTAGTACTCTGCTTGCCATTTGTGAGCCACCAGCTCCTATGGGGAATGTGATAACTGACTTTCAGCAGAATTGAAACTGGTAAGATATTTAAGCCTTGCAGGGCCAGCAAAGCAATACCCAAGTATGTTTACAAATCTGGCCCTAAGGGTCTTCAGTGTTTGATCTTCTTGGTGAATGATCTCTTCTTTGTTAAAAAAGTTATTAAAATGCTTCAAAAGCACATGAGTGTAGTAAAATACATGGTGAAATCTAGGCCTGTCTGTATTAATGACAGAGCTCCAAGTCCCAATTTCATCTATGAAGTGTACATAATAAAGCTGTTGTTACCACAGCATCTGACTTAACAGGATATTTATGTCTTAACTTCCCTAAATTAACGCATCTTTTTTTAAAGCAAAGTCTCTATGGTTTGACTTTGAATTGTTTCTTTTTTTACAGGAAGGCAGCCAATAGCCTCTCCAAGCTAAATTGACCATAACAGTCAATAACATCTATGAAAATGAGAAACACTCTAGGAAGAATTCTTCCTGAGGTGTGCTGCACAAACTTAAGTGGCTTACAGCAGGGAGAATTTGGCCCTTTGTACTTGCATTCACAATCACAGTATAAAAAGTAATTATGAATGAATGAAACATGAATTAACTAATAAAATTCTTGAGTTCAGTGAAGCAAGCATTCTACATGTAGAATATCTGGATCCCAAGCGACACAGATTCCTTTGGCTTTTTCTGTTTTCACTCACCCTGCTGTAAATCAATAATCAAATTCCTGAGCTTACCTGACAAGAAGTCTGAAGTCAATATGATTTCTTCGGATTTCCACTGGTGAAATGGAGAGCAGAGTCTGATCTCTCCACCTTTACTCTATACTGTTTTGCGTTTTTTCTTCTCAACAGCCTCATGATCTGAATTAATTGCTCTTCAGTTTTAATACACTAGGAAGATACCATGCTTCGTGGTATAATGAATTTTCTTGTGAAGTTAAGGAAGAAAGTAAGTCATCACTATGTATGGAATCAAGGTTTTATGCTGATAAATTTACAATGCCAATTTTGTTCAGCTGCTCAGAAATCTGGTTGTAGGTATTAACAAAAATTGCCACTTGGTTATAATACATGCACTTAAATAGGGCCTTTTACATGTATGTGTGTATATACATATATATGCGTGTGTGCATATGTGAGCAAGTATGAACACTAATACAAGGAACAGTAACAAAAGTACATCTGAATGTAGATTATGCACTTCAATGTTGCACTCATTTTTAAAAATACATTTTTTAAAATTATGTTTTAAAATATATCACACAGTTGCACTTGTATAAATGATGAAACTATCAACACGCTATTCTAACTGCTGATTTATAGTAAAATTGTAAGTATTATAATGTATTTAAAATGTTTTAAAAGTAAATGTTAGCAAGTTACCATGTTGTTCTTTAATTTAAAGTGCTTAGAAGGTTTTAGAGTACTATCTCTAACGTAAGAGCTTACTTCTAGGCTTAAAATATTTTTCATAGCATTCACTTCACATATCAGGTCAAATTAAATGGCTGTTAAAGTTATTGTGATTTTTAGATTTCATAATTTGAGTTTGTTTAATTTGGAAACAAACATCATTCTCTGTGAATTACATGTTTTAATTTTTGTAATTAAGAAATGATTATGCTCAATTAATATATTTTTGATTTGAATGAGGAATTAGTAGTTTATTTACAAGTAGGTGGCAGGTAGCAGGTGCAAAGATTGTTACCAGACTGCAGACACTCATGTTTTGGTCAGATCCTCTTCTGGGCCGGTCGCTTTCTTTGTCTCCTGTGCGGTTTGCAGGACAGCCACGAGGTGTCTTTGTTGTACTGTAGATTCTCTAGATCACAGTTAGCAACACATGTTAACAGCACACAGGATAACAGAGACTCTCCTCTGACTTCCTCCAGGTTAGTGTGCATTTGTACCAGCGTAAGAGATTACCGTTAAAGGTTTAGGTCCTCTTTTACAGTTTGCAGGACCAGGAAGACCAGTGTAGTGCTGCAGAGCTCAGCAGCTGTGAGGACAGCACAGTCTACCACATATCTTTGCGATCAGGTTATCTTTGTTTTTTGATGAATTTGATGCCCTGATTTCTTGGGAAGTAAGTCTGAGTGTCACTGGTTTTATATTTGGTACAAAGAAATGGAATCACATTATGTCTAAAGGTCACTGCCTGGCTGTTACCTACTAGCAGTCAGGTTTGCTCATTGCAGAACAGAAGGAGGGATCTGAAGAAGAACATAGCAGTAGTGTTCAAGGAGAACAGTTTTACCCCTGCAGCGAGCCCAAGGGAGAAAGAAGCATGTGAGTGAGTAGCTGGTGGAGCAGCTGGTGGAGGTGGGGGAACACCACAGAACATAAGATACCCTCTTAGGAGTGAACTAGTTGTGAAAATACCATGTTGAGGAGAAAGAAGAGTAGGACTGCTCATGCAGCATGTGGTACCCACGGCCTTGTGCCGCAGATCCCTGTGCAAGGTCAGTCACAGCCCCCCCATAGGTAACAATCTGATTTTAAGGCAAGATTTAACAATTGGTCTATTAACAGTAGGGACAAGGGGAGAGGAAGGTGGTGACAGTGACTTCATACAGTCCTCTGCAGAGACTGTTCAGGACAGATTTTTGCTCTTATACTCTCCGCACAATTTTGAACCCCGTAGAAAGCCCCTTGAATAATCTGCTTGGAAATATGCTGTGCCTAAGGCAGCCAGGATTTCCTAAAGGGCTCTGAGCTTCTGTGGCATGCGACAGCCATTCGAGATGGAGAGAACTGCTCTTGCAGCCTGCTGCAGGAGAATAACTTCTCTTTCTATAGACTGTAAATGCACAACTTGATGAATGCCAAATCAGAAATGTGTGTGTATGCCCTCTAGCTTTCCTTCTTTCCAGTTCTCTGGACTTATCTATGCTTGTGCATAATTTTTTTATTATTTCCATGTCTCTCAGAGATTTTAAATTCTGCCTTTGCCAGTTGCCAGGACTTTAAGTGTAGAATTTTGTAATGGAAGCATAATTCTGTTCTTGGAGATAACTACACTCCATAAAAACACACTTCAGCATCTCCTGTTTTAGCAAAAATTTTCCATTATCAGTAACAGTATAATTAAAGATAGTTAAATGCAGAAGCACCATAGATATACAGGGCACTCACATTACAAAGCTTTTACAAGAGATCTCTTCATGTCTAGGACACACTGGTACAACACTGTAGATTTAATATTATGTATGTCAATTCCAGAAAATTCAAATTCAATGAGTTATTAAGTTGATATATTTAATAACATTTTGTTTACTTTTAATCCATACTGCTTGTATGCAACTATGAACACTATGAAAGTGTGGCAAAAGGGGCTGCAGCAGAAAGTGGATAAAGACCTTGAAGTTGTAGTCTTACACCCGTGCTTCTGGTTCTCTGGGATAAATTTAGGGATCGTTATGAGACTCTGTAAGTTATGTTGGAGTACGAAGGGTGACAGAGGTCCTTCTCACACCCGCTGAACTGCGTACGTTTGTGACAAGCCACTTTGCCATGGCCTTGCAGTGGAGAGGCATTAGTAAGGTATCTCCACTCCCAAACCTGCCAGTGCAAACCTAGGTGTAAGTGGTCAAACGGTTCATGGATAGTTCAGCAGGAAAACTGTAATTAGGTTACTGACAAGAAAAGGGATAAACCTTTGAGAAAAATCCCAGACAAGGATTTAAAAGCTAGCAGTAGAGACACGTGCAATGCTTCGGCTGGATGCACCCAGGATTGTCTGCATTTACTTACCAGTATGTTTAATGGGAAGGATCTTGGAAGAAAGTAAGCCTCCTCGGAGCATCTTTGTTGAATCTTATTCAACAAGCATACTTCTGCTGAAGGGAGCAGACTTGCCTCTGCATACACCATGGGGAAATTTGGCCCAGGAATTTTAGAGGTGCCACAGAAGAGAATAGTTTTGATCCTATATATGCACTGAAATCAATGGGACATTTTGCTTGGAAAATGAATGCAGGAGTGGCCCTTAGTTTTTCTCTGGCTTCTCAATCTAAAGAATAGTGAAGCCTCTCTTCAGATAAACACCATTTGCCAGAGCTGTTACATACATGCCCTGTAAAATACAAAATGAAAGCTTAGAACCTGAATAATAAAGACATCTGCTACAGAGGCCTCACTTCTGCGACTGGGCTGAACTGTGAATACAGGAGTCTGCTTATTGCCTTGTTATATAATTTTGCATAAAATTGATGGTTAAAAACACAAAACAAAACAAAACTTTGAATTTCCCCATCTGTGTATGTGCACAGGCATTTCAGAGGTACTAGTACTGTAGGATTTCAATAGCTCTGGTCTGCAAAGTGTCATCCTTTTCATCAACCATTTAATTCTTCTAAATGGGTATTGCTCTTCTTCCTGTTATGGATTTCTCCATTGCTGCTACGAAACAGTATTTGCATAAAAGGAACTAAATAATTGATAGAGGATGTGAGCAAGAGCTGGCACACATCTTGGTAGGGGTTTGCTGGTAATCCCAGTGAGTCTAACGCGTAGCTCATAGCTTGTTTAATGGGATGGAAAGTGACAGGGTTTTCTTGTACCTCTGCTATAGAACTCATAGCTTCTGAATGACCTCCTTGTACTTAGCTACTCTTCTTGTTGATCTCACTGCTCTTCCCTCCACCAACGGGAGAATTCTTAAAGGAAGTGATACACCATGGTACGATTTGTGTTCACGTACACCATAAAATGCTGCTGTATTTGAGGTCTGGTGGTTTTGTTCTATTGGTTTTATAAAACAAAATAAAAAGGAACAACAATTCTAAATGGATTGTGTTATTAAAGGTAAAGTCTGGGAATAGCTTTCTTTAACAAGTTTGTTTGATGTTGAATTCAAATCTGAGTTTGATCTTGGGGCTTGGTTTTATTCTTTCCTTATTAAGACCTTTTTGTTGGAAAGTGTCTACTAAAATTGTAATACTCAGAGTATGCAAATTAATTTTGATAGTGTCCTGTAACAGAAGTGATGTACTGAAACTCTTCTGCATTTTAGATGTCTGTCAAAATGAATATATTCATTTATTAAAAGAAAAAAACACACAAGTATCTCATAAATAAAACATGCTTGACAGTTGTCTGAAGAAGTTATCTAAGAATAAATTAAAATCCAATAATTATTCCTTTAGAACATTACAAAATTCTAAAGTATGTATTTTTAATGATAAGCAGCAATATTAGAAGACTCTAGAAACAGCTGGAACGATTAGTACTTTGTTTGGTGAGGGAGCTGTCTTAGCTGCTTTGACAAGCAAACTGCCATTTTCAATGTAATCACTTTTGATTCTACAGCACTTGCTTTGCTTTTAACTTTGTGCATATCCCTCTTGATATTTCTCTTTTTAAGGTAAGATGTATTTCCGTATGTCCATAAAAGTTTCCCTGACAATCCAGCATGCTGTTCAGAATGCCTTTCCTTACTCCTGTTGGGGGATTTGTGAAATGAGGCTTCTCTTTTCATAATGTAAAACATACTTAATATCCTTAACCACTGCACAAATGTTTTTGTGCTGAAAGGAGACTGAAAGTTTCATTGATTTAATTAACCTTTCTTTTTCTCCCATTGGTAAAGCTATTTTTTAAGAACTCCTTCTATTCCTTACAAAATGTGATATTGTATGGTATAAATATTTCTTTTAAAAATAAATAGTTTCCAGGAATCTCCAAAGAGGAATATTTGAGAATTATTAAAAAAAAAAAAAAAAAAAAAAAAAAAAAAAAAACAAAGCTATGAGAATTACTTTTTTAAACTCAAAGCTGTGAAAATACTAACCACGATCCAGATAATTCTGTTCATTCTGCCATTTTCTCTCTTCAGAACTGTGCCTGATGTTTTGGGGAGGGGGGAATGGTTTTCTGTGATAAAAGCTACTGCATGGCATATTTTATTAACGTCTTGATATTTTATTCCCCAAAATATTTTGTATGTGCTTTTTCTATTCTCATAAAAATAAATAGCAAAAAAATATATATCAGTAGCATTTTTTTAATTTCAGTTCTTATTTTTTCCCATCAGTTTGGCTGAAAACAGGTATTTGCAAACACTGGTAGCCTAATTTCTTACGGCCTTTCATTTTTTATGAAGTGTTTTCAAAAGACTTCAATCAACCTTAATGGTGCGTTTTTAGTTAAGGAAACAGAATGGAGAGAAGTCAATTTAAGCTCCCCAATGAACAAGTGCGTACAGAAAAAAAGGCATAAATGGGTTTAGAAAACAGAGCCAGTACAAGCAAAATGCAGCAAGCAGAACGCTCAGGGAAGCCAAGATATAATGGAAAGAGTAAAATACTGCAGAGCTTTTTAAACTAAATACAATTGGAACAATGGGCTGGACCCAGACATCTATGTTAAACTGTTGGAAGGAAGGTGAAAAGCAAGCTGCAATTCTATAACTGGGGCTGCAGACTGCTAGAATGGAAGGGCTTAAAGCTGAAGCAAATGAGTGTAGGGTAGTTCAGCGGGATAGAAGTCAAGTCAAAATTGGCATATTTCACTATTTAATTTACCACGTGAAGAACTGTCTCCTGGCTTTCTCTGTTAAAGGACTATTAGTACCAGCCTCTTCAAAGAAGCTGCTTTTACCACCTCTGAAATAATAATACCTTTTTTGCACACCTATTTTTACTTTAAAAGCATTGGGTAATTAAGCAACATAGCCTCTGTGGGAATACATTATATAGCTACAAAATATATAAATAGAAATACACCTGGGAAACTATTATTCAGTGATTGTTTAATTGTCTCCCATTATTTAAACATGGCATTAATAATACATATAATGAATTTTCTCAAAGCATCACAACCTCACTAGTAAAAGGGGTAAGGACATAAATATTAAAAATCCAAAGACTGAAATAACTCAGTTCTGCTAAACCAGACTTACGCATACTCTCAGTTGTCTAGGTTGGTCCAGTCGCCTATTTGAAACAAATTACTGTACAGTGTACCAGCAATTATTATCACTTGTATCGTAGTGTATCAGTTTATACTTCGTTTTATGCATGCTTACAGTTGTGTACAATTGTTTTTAATATCTGCCTTACAATACGATTCAAGCCATGTGGGTAGCTTAATGCAAAGATTTCGTAATGTACACAAGGATGAGTAGCTCTAAGGCAACGAACATAGTACTCATTATTCTTTTAACGGGAATGTCAACAAGAAGAGGCATTAGAGAGGAAATCACTGTAACACCAAAAGAACATCTGACTAACCACTACAGATGACATGTTTTTTCCCTTTTTATCCTCTTCATGATCCATAAAGGAGGATTTTTCCAAAACAATTAATTTGGTTGCCAAACCCTTCTTAATTCTAAGGAGATTTAAAACTCATCTACTTGGAGTCTGTCTCATGGAGCTAGACCCACAACCGGATTATGAGCTATTCCATCATATGGCTGTTGTTAGTCCAGTTGCTCCTATGTGGTACATAATTGGACTGTTTTAAAAAAAAAGGCATATAAATCACCAAGTCTTCTTTACATTAAGCCCACTGGCACCTCCAGCATTTTATTATTTGCATTACTTTCTCCACAAAATAAAAGTTCAGCCGTCTGAGAGGGAACAAGTTTCAAAAAACTTTTTCCAAATACCCTTGATATACAGTCCCCAAAATAAATACTCATGCTCTAGACTAAATCAGTGAGTAGACAGCAATGTGCACGCCAATCCCACAGGAAAATCGAGGTTTAAGATAGTATGTTAACTGACTCTTCTTTGTGTCTCATGTTGGAGAGCATATGGCAAATTTCCACTTAACAAGAGTCTTGGTTTGCAATACACACTAAGTCCCGTGTTAATTCTTTTAATTACTATCTGTATGTGCATACACACGTGTGTTGTTTTGTTTCTTTGGAGAGAATTAGTGACCTTAAAAAAGCTGAGAAAGACTTAAATCCAGATTCACCTCTTTGTAACACTGACTCAGTGCTGGGGTCACAGTAATGTTTTCTTTCTCCCTGCCTGTGGTGCACAAAATACGTTTTCTGCTTGATCTTTGCACATGAGAGCCAAGATAGGGCCAATGTTTAGATGATATCTAAACTGACAGCTGTGGTCTTGGTCCTCTGATCATCCAAATGAGAGACCTCCTGAATACAACAAATCCACTAGCTGGCCTTGGTGCATGTTTTCCTTATGTAGGAACTGTAGAGGCCACGGAAGATGGAGGGATGTACCAAAGTCTTGTCCCGGGACAGCATCAGAAGTATTCGTGGGTCCACTAGTTTAGATGCACTGTTGGAGTCCTCAGATGAAGATTGCATCCTAAAGTATAAGGTATAAATTCAATTGCTTTTTTTGGCTGCTTCATACCTGCTTGCATTCTTTCAGTGTATTTATTTTAATGTAGTTAGCCATATAATTTTAATTAAGCTTCATGTAAGCATCATCTATAGAAGCCCCAAACTGATAGGTTCTGATTGAAGAACAAAGGTCTTAGCCAAATGCATTAATGGAAAGATCCTTGTTTGCTCCATAAATTAAAAAAGAAAGAATGAAAGGAAAAGAAAGAAAGAAAGAAAAAGACAGAAAAAGAAAGAAAGTTTATATAACATACCGGTATTCATTAAAGACATTGCTTTGCACTTTTTCTTCACCAACAAAATAGACTCCTGGTATGTTATTTTGTAATTGCCACTCAGATCCCTCAACATTAATCTGATGAAGTGCAAGTGTGACAACAAAGTTCCAGACCAACTAAATACACCCTTCCCTTCTGCAAAGATCAATAACGCAGGGACGTCTGCCAGTGTCATTTGTTCTGTCAGCTCCTTGCTGCACCCAAACAGATTGGCCTAGCAATAAATAAGTGCTCTTATCTGGTAATAGCTTTCTCATTTAGCAAATCTAAATCAGATCCAAAAATTAGAAATTTGTGCTCCTTATCTGTCCTTTCACTCATCCTGTTCCTTTCTAGCCAGTTGTGACTGGACAGGATATTGAGTGCACTGACCTTTCTTTTCTTCTTTTTTGCACTGACCTTTTATCACTGTTATTCCAGGGTTAAATATAAGCTGAGTTCAAATGCAAATGAGTAAATGGGATGACTCCAGACCTGACTGTCCAATATACATCAACACTGGAAAAATACATGGTGTGATCCATTATTTTGAAAGAAATAATGAATGAAATACAAAAAAAACAGTGACAAAGTGGTGTTTGAAATGCAGCTTGGGCTGATTATTAGAAGATACAATATAATACAGGATAAAATATCGGCCTGGGAATCCCATGTTCATTCTATAACCAGCAGGGATGAAATATTGTAAGTCAACTGCAAAAGGGATGCTGATGCACATGAGGATCAATCATTCAAATTCCTGCGTAGAATCTCTGCTTTTGCATATGCCTGAATTATTTAAATTAATTCAAATGCCTGATATGTGGTGTGCTAGACAAATAGCTGTTTAAAGCTAAATATTTATAGTTAGAGAAATTATTTTTAACTGTTTCCTTCAAAAAAAATGTATTGGCATCAGAGTTTCATCTTTGGGTTTCAGGTTTCCAGCTTTTAGCAAGTCAAGAGTTCAAGTTTGCTCTGTCTAGTAAATGCTGCCCTTGTCCCAGAAAATAAGTCATCCCGTGGTGCCCCTACCCTGACTGCTCCTCTTTGGAGAGGACGGCTGAAGTTTGAGCTTATGATGAATTCCAGCTTCTGAATTCAAACTATTTGTCCTCCCTTTCTCTTAACTAGAAGCTTTGGCACTCCATCTGCTGTTGTGTTCAGCAGTGTATGAGATCTGTTTTTGCCCTAGCCCAGAATAACAAAAGGGAATTCCCTTAGCATCCCTTATTCTTGCTCTCTCCAGGGCTCCCAGAATGCTCCTTCTCCGTTTCCTTCTTTTTGTACATCTCAAGCCAAATCTAACACTGTTAATTAACAATAGCCCTTTCTATACCTGTTTTATTTGGTCCGTTACATCATCTTGAACCAACAAACTGCGACATTTCCTAAAACAGAAACTGTTTCTAAAAAAGTCAAGCTGGCCAGCTGTTTGGCATCTCCCAGCTGGGAGCGCCGCCTGCAGAATCCACACTTGCTGCTCCTCCATGGCCTCGGTGTTGCTCACCCATCTGTCTGCATAGCATGTCGCCAGCTCTTCCGTTGGCCTGATCTTTATCCTGGGTACCAAAGCAACACGTATTTGGACTGACAGTAACTGCAAGTGTGACTTCTTCTGCTGGAAGTCCCTCTTCAGTGACAGCATTGCTTGCTAGACTGCTGTCTCAAGTTGGTATTTTGCTCCCACAGGTCTTTCAGCTCTATTTCAGAAATAGATGTAGAGCTATTAATATATAGCCATAGAGTTACTAGTGAATACACAATAATAAATATATATTGCATTTTTATCTTGCCCCACTATACATCTACATATCCTTCCAGTTAAGAAGTACACATTTGAGATATGTGAAAATACTGGAAAAGGTATTATTGCCTAACATAGAAACTAACTCATGAGGTTGGCAGTGGAAGCACGTGGAGCCCCTGCAGCTCCACGGAGCCAGGGGAAGCAAGTGGCTCTTCAGGCTGTGCTTCCTGATGGTCCAGGGTTCTTGCAGGCTGCAGTGAGGAGGAGATACAGAGCCAGGTGCTCACAACTGAGCCCTGTGCCTGAGGGGTATAACCTTGCCCTGCCCCTAGCACGTGCTCTGCTGAAAACCCCTGCTCCAGCCACCTTTTTTGTGTTGAAGTAAGCAGTCCACCTTGTATGTGCATTACCTAAAAGAGCACTCATGTTTTAGTAAAGAACTTAATGCAGCATGTTCATCTTACTTCATAGCTGCTTCTTGTTCACAGCAGTATAAACACCAGCGAGTTCCTGTATTACCCGAAGGATATGCAGACCAGCATTTGCAAAAGAGGAAACTTAACTTGCCTAAATATACATCTAAGCAACTTGAAAAATGAGGTGCTCAATTCTAGGCCCCATAAGGTATTCTGACAAACCAGAACAGCTACAAGAGCTCTGAAAGCTCCATGTGTTCATCATTGCAAAGAAGATTACAAAAGTGAGGCAACTCCAGCACTTCCATAAATTTCTGAATTATGTACTAAAACCTTTCCATGCTTACCAGAAAGATTTTGTAGAAAATAGCGCTCGTGGGCTGCGTGTTCTGTATATGGATAGGGTTATAATTAGACGTGGATATGGAATAAGGATTTAGAATTAATTCCAAATTTCCTTATTTTCATTCTTTACATTTTTATGAGGTTTTTAGCTTGCTTATATTTTCTGTTCTTCTGTTACTACACAGTCTAAGAATCTTCATCAGATTAAGCTTTAAAAGAAAACACATGCACAGCGTAGCGCACAGCTTCTCTACTTTGCGGAGAAACGACGTGAAACCTGCAGCAGCAGAGAGCTATCCTAAACCACCCCGCTACTTATTCTGGTATTCAGGCTCTGTCAGTCTTCTTCGGGGGCAATAATAACATTATAATGGGACTGGTAGACAAAACTGTCAAATTCTTTCCAAGACAATCTTCTAGGCTCATCAGCATAGACAATCATTCCTTTCACTTCTAGAGTAATGGGAAGAGTCTGAGCAATATCTTTTGATTTGAGTTGGACTTGAAAAAATGACATAGCTGGGGGCCTTATTTTAAATGCAACGAGACTGAAATGTAAAGCGCAATTTCCCATGCAGTCTGTGGAGAGAATGAGGCACTTGTCCCAGTTCTCTTAATTGTCTCTGATTGCTGTTTGTGTAGCACAGTCACTTCCTCATCTTCAAAATCACCTTCAAGGGCACCAACATTTTTCACTTCACTGTTTTAAATCAAGAAGGGCTACACACCAACCCATTCAACCATCCTGCTCTTTTATGTTATTCATGTGGTTTATGCTATTAGGCTTCAAAATTTTGTTTATTTAATTGGCTCTAACAAGTACTTAAGTAACAGGTTTGAGGACACATCAGTGGGACTCAGCACATATTGATTAAGTTGTGCTTAACCTGACAGTTAATATTTTGTACCATTTTCCCAGCAGTTGTTGCTGTTATGGAAGAAGTGCTAATTTTCCAGAAATGTTTAGAGCTTGATTATTATGTTGGTTCTTTATTCACATGGCTTCATTATTTTATTGGCACTGCTCCATGAGACATGAAGTAGTGCTATTATTTTTACTTGCAACTCTTTTCAGTCTCTTGCAATCATTTAAGCACATGTGTGACATTATTCAGATGAGTAATTCTGCTTGCCTTTAATGAGACCGGTCATCTGGGTTAACCCCATAGAAGAGCTGTCTGCCTTCAGAAGTGACCAGAGTGTTTTCTGACTTCACTCATACACTTGGGTCACTCTGGCCCCTGAAACGAGAGAGGCTATTTTGGTCTGTGAATGCAATATTAGAAGCTGGTAATCCTAAACTAGCCAAAATAGCAGAAGTCCAGCTTAGCTTTTTACATCAAATTATTCATGAAAGTCAGCAGGAGTTGGAGATAAACTATTCATTTTGTGCATATTTAAGTGAAAACAACTCTTGGGAGAGATCTTTACGGTCCTGCCAAGAAAACAAGTGGAAACATTTTAAGAATGGGAGGAAGCATTTATAATTGAAATCCCCAAAAGTGTATTTGGATTAGTTAATTCCACCAGAATAAAGATGCCACCTCTCCTTAGGCGAGCAGGTGACCCAGAGCAGAGCCGAGGGGAACGTGAGGCTGGAAGGGCTGTGATGGTCTCCTCAGCATGTGCTGGGATCCTGGTTTAAATGTGAGACCATTGGGCCTCTGGACTCCTGACCCTGAAGACATCCTCACCGGACCAGAGAGTACTCCGAAACACCTGCCACCATGCACCTCCCCTTCTTCATTAGTTGTCAAGATCACACCAGCTTTTGTCAGACCGCTGAGCGGAGACGCAGCTAAAACAATGCCCTATACAATCTAATATTCACCCAAAGGGCTTCCAAGCCTGTGTTGTTCCAAGCCTCTGGTCCCCTAGCCACGTACTTGCAGAAGAAAGGCAGGGCCAGAGAGAAGGTTTTGTATGCTTTTGTTCACTGAAGAAATGCAAAGTTGTAATACTTACGGGATGTTGTCTTACTTCGTCACTGCTTTTGATGTTATGATCCACATGGTCATAGCACCTCTGCCCAATCATGGATCTGAATCCTTTTGCGCTGGGCATGGTTCCTGCCCCCGCGAGCAAACGACAACAGGGCAAGAGACCCACCGATGGGCAGAGACCAGAGACCAAGAGACCAGAACAGAAAGAAACAATCAGATGTAAGCCAGGTTAGCATGATGTTCACAACACCTGCACTTTCACCCTAAAACTGACATCTTTTTAAAGACAGTGACGATTTTGGACCATTTAAGCTAACTTTTTTTCCCACAAAGAGAAAGTTAATGCCACTCAAAACACGACTTTTTTCTCTAAAGCCCCTAGTGTAGTGAGAGGGAAAGGGAATAAAAGATGATTTTAAAATGAAAGCTTTTGCTTTAAATGCAGCATTCAAAATGAAAAGTATTAACTGTTTTTCATTCTCTCTCTTTAATAACATGTTAAAAGAGGTTTTAGCAGTACTTGCGACAGTGGGTATAAGTCAGGGTTAACTTGGCAGAAACCCCAAACCACATTTAGCTGTTCCCTATTGTAACAGTGAACAAAGGGTTTTTTTTAAGATCCTACCTCTCGTTGGGCGCAAGAGTCCCCCTTTTCAACACAACAGGAGCTTTGAGTCTTCAATTTGCAGCTCTGTGGAGGGGATTTATGTCTTCAGATTCAGAACATTGTTCAGCATTTGCCTACATTTATCTCCAACTGCCCTCTTCAAAAAAATTATCTCTGAGAAGCAAAGATTTATGGAGGAAAAAAACCCATTTTTTAAAAAATGTATCCAATGTGGGCACAAAAATAACACTTGAAAAGCCTTCCAAACCCCAAAACCGAGCTGCAGCATAAAAGAAGGGATGGAGGAGGGGCTGCAGCTCAAGTCTGAGTTCCATAATAGCAGCAGCAGAAAATCGGAGCAAAAAAACCTTCATTGAGAAAATCTTGCTCCCCTGGTTCCTTCCGGTTCAGATGCCCCCTGAATGTGTCCAAGAGAACCAAACAGGGTCACGTTCTCCATGCTGGTAGGCCTTGTGGCTGCCCATGTTCTGCATGAAACACCTCGGTGAGGTGCCAGAGCCTCCGCTTGCTCCCATTTCTAAAGGTAAGTGCATATGAAGCACCCTGTGGTTATCATCTGGTCTGGAGGGAGCAGGTAACAGGGTACCCCTGATACAGGGCACTTCTGAAACAAAGAAATCAAATTTCTGTCAGAAGGATATAATAAACTGCTTGTTGAATATTACTGTTGGAGCACCCAGAAGTAGCAGGAGGTCAGAAAGGACCCAGACTTTAACAAAATATGGCCAGCAATTGGCTCCTGTGTCCAATCTCCTTAACCCCCCAAACCTACATTGAATGGGCTCAGCTAGAAATAGCCTGGAATGACTCCTTAAGATTTTGTTAGAAGATGACAGTAGAGGCTGCACCATGAGATTAAATATATCCTGGTCAGCAGAAAAAGAGCTTACTAACAAAGCAGCAGCACCCACCTCTCTCAGAGAGTATGTCCTTGCCCCAAACGCTTCCACTTCAACTCTATCACAGTCCAAAAGCAGTTCAGTAACTCTTGAGGATCCTCTGCATTGCCCCCCTAGGGCAATCTGCTATTACCTGGCGAGAGGTGTTTCCAGAACAAGCATCTAATATCCTAATACAGAGAATCTATCTAATAAAGAGAAACCCAAAGCTCGCAGTCCTGCACAGTAAGGTGGTGACCATATCCAACGTGCGGCTTCACCCCACGCAGGAGGACATAGACCTCTCTCACAGACTTTCCCCCCAGGTGCAATACTGCATATTTAGCTGGCGACCAGAGGTTCCCTCTTCTTAATATCCACAGTTTCCCGATGCACTTCAGTATCCAAACATGTCAGCATTTCCTAATGTAATTTGTGTTAAACTTCAAAGGAGATTAGCATGTTGTGAGAAATGCATTCTCTTCCTTCTTGGAAGCAGAGGACATTTAACCTTGCGGTGGTCCAGGCCCTCGTGTTCTTGGGAACTGCACTACTGTGGCGTCAGGGTGCTGTGACAAAGAGTCTCCCATACTTTTTGTGTCCTTTCTAGTGTTTTATATTGTGGAAAAGCTGGTGGCAAGGGGGGGGTGCATTTATAAAATGGAATCAAAAAAACCCACTGATTTTGCATATAGTTATAACAAATCTATTTTTTTTTCAAAGCAAACAGCGATTCCTCAGCCTCTTTGCAAAGTTCTGTTTCTAGTCAGTGGTTCAGCTGCCGTAATTGCAAATAAAACTGGCTGCTCTTCTACCTCGAGGGGGCACCACAGGACAGTTAAAAAAAAAAAAAAAAAAAGGGAAAAAAAAGCAAATGGAAGCAGACAAGCTCTACCTCGGGTACCAAATATTTCTGCCAGGAGAATGTTTAATCACAGTAATTAGCAATAATCGCATAAGCACCAAGAGCTTCCCTTACCTCCCTTTGCCCCTCCAAAGAAAGGGATCCGCTTCAGTAAAACCTCTGCTTCCTCCTTAAATCCCAGGTCCAGGTCATGTGCATCTCCCGTAGAGACCTGAGGACCTGGATTCTCCATTAAAGCTTCCTAGTATTACTGCTGAGATGCCTGGTCAACATGTTCACCTGCAAAGTACACAGGCATTATCAGCTACCACCTGACTCCAAAATGGAGATGTTAAAAGGGGGAAGGAAGTATTAAATGCTAACTAGGCTTATTAAACAAACTAAAGCCTATCATTAGTGTAACTACAACTGTTTTCTGTAGCAACTCTGAGCCAGTTACAAAATGTGAGCTGCATCTATGAAGTATGATTTGGGTTGGGGTTTTTTTAATAATTACGTTTTCTCTCTTACCACCCAATATCCAACAAATTGAGACTGACACTACCCAGTTTTCAGGGGGAAAGCTGAAGTTAACAGATTTAGTTAAGCTCAGATCAAATCACATCTGATTAAAGAAAACAATTTTTCCTTTTTTTAGCCTGGAAGAATCTCAGTCCCGTGGCTTAAACACAAGCCCGTACTTCCACCCGCTGATCGATGCTTTCCTCCCAGCGGGGAGGTGCATGGTACCGGGCTGGCAGGGCACACAGACAGCAAAGCAGCGCCAGGCAATGGACTGGGATATGTTCAGCTGCACAGGGAGCTGAGCAGGGAGCTAAATGTCTGCAGTCCTGATCTCTGGGAACACAAAGAGATTCTTGCTACCTTGTTGTGAAGACCCTATGCCCTGGCCTGCTTGATCAGTGAAGGTAGGAGTGAAGAGTTTAATTGTAATTATCCTAAGTTAATTTTAGCAACGCTTCTACTTCCTTTCTCTTCCTTTCTTAGCTACATTCACGTTATAATGGTGTTATTCTTGTTTTACTTTTTTTTTTTGACAAATCTAATCTTTGGAGTTATTGATAAATTTGCAACCTAAAAATTCAAGGAAACCAAAGAAATTTCAAACCAAATGAAGTAAGTTTAAAAAGTAAGTAAACGATGTTTTTCTGTTAAAAATTACTCAATGAGTTTTGGTAAAGAAAGGAGGCTAGAGGGCTTTCAATGGGCTTGAACTTCTCAGTGTAGATGAAAGAAGAGGCTTGAGCCCTTCTGACCTCCAAACAGGTCGAAAATACGGGCTGCCTCTGACACAAAGGCATATCCATTACTGAATCCCCAGAAGCCAGGATTATGCTCCCAATGTCCTTAATGCACTGTCTGAGCCATCCATTATAGACCGGAATATGTGGATCAAGGTAGGAGCCAAAATAGCAAATCTCCCCACTTGGTTTTAAATCCATGTTGTTAATCAATGACTGTCCAATGCAAATGGCAAAGGTAAGGCAGGAGACCAAGAGCCCCATCAGTCTGCTCCATGAGACTCTTAAGACCTTAAGTAATTTACCCCTCAAAAAACAGGTAAAATGATAATGGCAGAGACAAAACTGGACAGATTCACAACATCTGACAATCTGATGGAGTTACCAACCTGTGACAATTCACAACCAGCTTTTCATAATTTTGCACTGAAGAAGCAACATTCATACTCTCCTTCCTCAGCAAGGTGAGCCAAGGGCAGAATCGGTGGGCACTAGTTGTTGGACAGAACAACCTTGCAGAGAAGATGTAATATAAAGGAAACTATGAATATGAGTTATTTAAACACACAGAAAATAAATGATTCATTCATAACCAAGCGGCTTCCATTTACACACTCAATTTTGGCAAGATTCTTGTCACTAAAACTGAAGTGCTGTCAACACAAAATTACAATACAGAGAATTAGTTCCTCTCTCTGTATAAACGTACAAAGCTAATCATCTTGTCCTCACTTCAGATTTCTGATAGCATCCAGAGTTCAGGATGATGACATGGTGATATTATAGATGTGAAGGTCATGAGGAAAAAAAATGGATAACTTAAATAACTAAATATTTGTGGAATTTTGTGGGAGATCATTAAGTCTCCACCTCTCCCATGTAATCTCAAGTGGTTCTTTACAATGACTTACAATGGGTAAACAGGATTCTCATGAAGTTCTACAAAGGGAAATGCCAAGTCCTGCACCTGGGCAGAAATAATCTCAGGCACCAGTACAGGCTGGGGGCCAACTGGCTGGAAAGCAGCTTTGCAGAGAAGGACCTGGGAGTCCTGGTGGACAAGCTGAACATGGGGCCATGTCCCCTCATGGCAAAGAAGGTCATCAATATCCTGGGCTGCAGTAGGGAGAGCATTGCCAGCAGGTCAAGTGACATGATCCTTCCCCTCCCTCAGCACTGATGAGGCCACATCTGGAGTGCTGTGCCCAGTGCTGGGCTCTGCAGTGCAGGAGAGACATAGACATACTGGAGCAAGTCTAGTGAAGGGCCATGAAGATGATGGGGACTAGATGATCTCCAGAGGTCCCTTCTGACCTCAACCATTCAGTGATTCCTAGCTGTGTATTTTTCCAGGTTATTGCTGTATTTTGCAATCAGACAAACTCTTCCCACTGGAAGACCTGAACTGGTTGCTAGAACCATACTAGCTAGCTAGAGTCAATGGCAGTTTCTGTTCCAAGGCCTGCCAATGTAAATATTATTTTCACAGAGTTGGAGCCCTGTCAGTGGACTACATGCTGGATATCTTAATGTGGCTCAAGAACACTGACACCTTCAGCCACAGTAACAGCACAGCGATGAGAGCTGCTGTGATAGCAATGGGAAGAGCTGCCTGAAACGGTGACTGAGTCTGGGCTTCAGGTTGTGCTGCACCAGAAGGGAAATGGGGGTCTATGAGTGCCTTAACTTGACCAGAAAATTGTCCTGTGACTGGTCCATATGCTAAAAAAGAACTGCAAAGACCCTCATAGTGCACCCAAAAGAGAGGAGGCCTGGGAAATCTGATGTTCTTGTACACTGAGTAAAGCCATCAGCAACACACAGCTCCTGCTGCCCATTTCCTCATCTTCCCACTCAACCTGGGAAAGGTGGCATTTCATGAACATCCATTTAAATTGAAATATTGTGCTGCACAATGACCATGGATGGAGGGGGGAGTAATGTCTGGGCACCAGAGCAGGAAGAGATAAGGAATAAGCAATACCAAACACTCTCGGGAAGGGACGGGCTGGCAGCCACAGGTAGATTTTCCCGGGCAGGAGAGGGAGGAGGACGAAGGGGGCAGTTGCCTGTTGACGCCTCCTGGTGCAATGAGCTCTGTGTGATGCAGAAGAGCAACCTCACCACCATCCAACCTGCTGCATCCAACCCTGCAGGCAGGTATAGGACATCTCCCAGCCAGAGGGGCGTGTTTAGCTGAGCTTCCATGTGAGTGTTTAAATCACTTAGTGCACAGTCCCAGTTAGATGATGAGGTACTTGGTGAAAAGATGTGGGAGATTTCATTGCAAAACTCACTTATTTGGGGGAGGAGGAAGGGCTTTTTAAGGTCCAGTTCATGGAATGCATTTAAGCTTTCATTTTTATCAAGCCTAATGATTCCAGAAAAAGCAATGAAAATATAACTCCTAAAGATTCAAAATCCAAAAGCGATACCGCTTAAATCTCAGAATTGCACAGCCTAGTTTTTAAATCAGTTGCACAAGTTCAGAGAGGATTCCTGCCTAATTATTTATTGAGCCTTTGTTGTTGGAAATAGTATTCTAAAGCACATCTAGTGTTTTCCAAAGCCCAATTTGAGGCCTTACAGTGCAGGCTGTTACATCAATCACAGAAAGTTATTCTAACATGAAACAAAACACTGACCTTTATTCTGGGCTAAGAGTTTATAGATTTAATTGTAATGCCTGTCTGCCCCTTCTATATATATGACATGAAATTAAACAAAATAGAGCTAGATACTTAGGAATGATTTAGTCTGAAAAAGGCACATTTTTAATCAAGGTTGACATGGTTATTCAAACAGACTATTCTGGAACAAAATCAATCTTTTTTTCTTTTTTTGTCTCTAAGTGTTGAAGTAGAATGTATTTCTAAGCATACTTACGTTTTTGTTGTTCACTTAGTAAATTAACAGATGGGAAACATTTTGATACTGCTGAAGCAATTTTTATTTCAAACCATATTAATCTTTGCTTTCTTGTCAAGTTTTGCACATCAGATGTCTATAACTGCTACTCTCCAGATTGCAAATACAGCCTGTTTATTTCTCATATCCAAGAGAGGAACACAAGAATAAAGGTTGACCGAGACAAGCATAATTGGTATTCACTGGAACAGTTCCCAAAGGTCCAAATCTACAAAGTTTGTAAGCATATATTTAATTTTAAACATGTGAGCACTTCCATTGCCTCTAAAAGAACACGTTTTCTGTTAAGGCTTCTGCAGAAATTCTCATACTTAAATTATGCACAGGCCAAAGTACTTCACTGGATGGAGGTCTGACCAGCTGGCAAGCTGAGCAGACCTACTAGATGAAAGCAACCCTCTTTGTCTTTCAGAAATTAAATTAATTCTCCTATCATTTTATACTGTAATGCATTCCTTAGACTCAAACTTCAATTTAAGATTTAAAATGGAGGATATATGACATACATATTAATTGAAATTTCAGATATATGGTTTTCTAATTTGCAGAAATCAATTCAATCTATTGGAAGTGGTTCCTTCTAACTAAATTACCTAGGAAAAGTCAGAATTTTACTGATAAGCATCTCTGCTACTACAGCTTCTTTTCAGAGGAATATCTAAAAACTCATCATGCCCAGCTCTTGACAAAGAACAAGAATTCAATTCAAACTGAAAAGAGGCAGTGCTGGGAGGTTCTGACATTCAGAAAGGGTAGGAGGATAAAAGAGGGAGAAAAATGACAGACTCCGTCTGCACCATTACTAAAATTAGATCATTTCTTTTGTTCTTCTGAACCTTCTGCTCTATTTGCCAGGAATCATATTAGCAATAGAAACTGTGAGAATCTGTCCAACCTCATTAGAGAAGTTGAACACAAAGAAATAATGAAAATCCTTTTTAGATTTACTTGCACATGTAAAGAAAAAAAAAGGCAGAGTTTTAGAACTCTGAAAGAGTAGATTAAAACCCATGTCAGAAAAACTGGACATCAAATGAGCAAAGCTCAATTAACACTACTGAAGTATGCAAAGCACTAGCTCAGAACCAATGAGTTCTTTACCATTTATGAAGTACTTTACCATTTATGTCTATATAGATATCATTTTACTGCTTAGGGCAGCCCTAAACAGGCTTAAACACAGGCAGGCTCACTAGCTCTTCTGAGGAGCAATCAGTTCACCCAAAATGTTCCCATACTGCCCAAGCAAACTATTCAATATTGCCTCCTAACAGAGCACTGAAGGGCCAGCTCTGCTCCTGGGAAGCATTTTGATACCTGGCTTATGTTCCAGAGCAAAGGTCTGTCATCCCACCCTGCACTCAGCAACCCTTAACTCAGTCCTATCCACTAACTCTTGTGATTTTAGCAGATACTAGACAAAAGATACTAGATATTACTTGCAGCCAGGATGGTGAAGCATATGGTTGGATGTTCTAGGCCTTTAGCTGTTGCTTTAAAAATATATTTGTTTATATAAAGTGAGAGATTCATTAGCAGGTCAATGGTCTGTAACTCTGTAGGAAAAGGGGTGATTGTGGTGTGTAAGACACCATAGCTGAGCTCCTCAATATTGCGGGAATTTCCCTTGATAATCCTCACACTGAGCTCTTCCCTCACTGGTCTCCTTTTCTGAAGACCTATTGAGAAGCAGCAGGTAAGCATGAATTAATACCCTAAGTAAGTCAGGTATACAAGGGAAATTCCCTTCTCCCTGGGTGACAAAATCAGGTTCCCTCTCTAGTTTCAACAGAAGAGCAGAAAAAAGCTTTTTCATAGCCTTGCCCACAGCCTCATGGTTAGGACTTTTATGGCCAGAACAGTGAGTTGTCCTTTTCAGGCTAGGAAGGGTCCTAGACCTCCTCATGTCCCCACTCTAAGCCACTAGCCTGTTTTGCAAAAGGTGGTCACTGGTAGCAGCACCAGTGCATTTTAGTCCCTCCTAAGCAAGTGCCTGCCCTGCCAGGGTATTGCTGCTCTGAATGGATGGAGGCATCTTATGTGCAACCGTGAATCAGATACTCTCAGAAGAGCAGCTCAGACCTGCTTCTGCGGATGATGTTTCCCAACAGATAGCACTGGCAGCTCTTCATTTACAGAGCACTGAAACATCTTCTAGAGACATGTACTTCTCTGTTCACAGTCTCCTAGAAAGCCCAGGTGTCTCACTTAGATCTCTAAATGTAATTTTTGGGCCAAGCATATTTTTAAGTGGTTGCAAAGTTGGATGAAGGAAGGTGTGGCAATTTGAACCCAGTCCTTAATAACTAGTGTGTGTGAATACAACTGTTCTCAATTGGTGAAGTGTTGAAGGACAGAGGATATACTAGCTTGCATGCAGATGATATAAACTTTAATATTACAATAGTGACTACAAATTGTTCTTAAGCTTTAGCAGGAAGAGATTGTGTTTCCATAGCAGAGTGTCTTGCACACTATCTGTCTCCAGTCATTACCACAAAGTCCACTTTGGCCATGCAATGTGGAATAAATGACAACTGTGAAGTCTGCATGGCCACAGAACTGTTACACCCTGTCAAAATAAAGACACAGAATATCCCATAGTCAATCCTGGGTTGTCACTTGAAATTTAAGTAGTACACAAATTTTCAATCTGTAATTCTTTCTCTGTCCCCTTCTCCTCAGATCAGTGATAGATTTTCAAAACACAGCAATTGAAAGAGACTTCCAAGGCAAGTGAGTCTTTCCCAAAACATAAAATATTTAAATAGATTGCTTCCATAATTAAGAGGTTTTCAGAGTTAACTGCAAGTAGAAAAGAAAGGTAAATCTAGCTTTGTTAAACAACAAAAATAGCTCACAGCTCTTGTGCATATTAGTGCTTTAAGCATATTATAGACAAACTAAGAAAAGACAAGGATATCTTCAGACTCACAAATTGTTTTACCCATTGCTGGCAGCAATATTGGAAGAATACAAATGTTATCATAAAATCCAAACCACATAATATAAAAAACTAAATAGATAAGAAATACTTTTCTATTGCTTTAATGCTATAATAAATAGGTATGAGCTGTGAAATTACTTAAAGTATATGCTCAGCTATCATACAGGAATGGAAGCTGCCTGGGAAATTTTAGTTGCTAGAACTCATTATATGGATGACTATTATGCTTAAAACTGTAAAACTCTTAATGGTAGTTTAGAAATGTCATCAAAAGTCTTTGATCTCAGGAAAATATAGGCATCTTTCATATGTAGGAATAGGCTACTTTTTTGTAAAGTAGATGGTTTTATTTTAAGGGGATAGTCATCCAGAAAGACGCACGCTCTCTGCTACGCCACGTTTCTCTGCCAGCCTAAGGCCATATTGTCTAAAGGAATTACTTCCAAGGGAGCCATGGAAAAGTAGTCATGGATAATGTACACTCAGTATTAAGTAGCCTTCCAGAAAGCCACAGAGACAAACAAAAGATGGGTTAGGTATGGGATACAAAACAAAAAGATGGAGTAAAATGAGGACTTGGATTTCACTTTGACATCTGTTGCAGAATGCCAACTTACAGATCTCAAAATAGCAATAATTAAATTTGGGCATCAGGAGAAAGAAAATAAAGAGAGTAAGTAAATTCCATGATCTGATTTACAAGTAACTTTTTTTTTTTTTATCTACAATTGTCTTTAGAAGAATAACTTCCTACAGTTTGTCTTCTTTAATAATAAACAGAATTAAGCATCCCTATTTCTACTATTCTGTACATCCTTGTATATAAAAATGCATTCCAAAATAAAAATCACTTATCTTTAAAGAGGAGAAATTACAGTAGGAAAAAGACTTCTACTGGACACATCATTCTAAACAAAGTAAATACTAAAAATACGGAAATACATAAGATGGGGGGATTCAGGAAAACAGCCTTTTCACAAACTAAAGAGAAGCAAGCCAAAAATTAAGTTCCAACTCCACAAATATTTTGTATGCATCTTTATTTTAGGCAAAAGAGCAATGCTATTAATTTCAATGGTATTGTTCACATGCCTACGGCTACACATTGTGTGATAATCTGCAAAAGACTACTGGAGGTAGGCTGAATTTACTGAACCTAGTTCATTTTGTCAGCAGGCTTATATTTTATATGGCAACTCGTAGAGAAATTAATTAATTGTCTAGTAATTAGCTTGGGGTTTGCATTGACTGAAATCCTGATTTATTCTTTTGAGCAAGAGAGAAATCATAGGAAACAAGAACAGGCAAGAAGCTTTCTCTCACTTTTGAAACACAAGGTGCAAAGCTTGCAAAGAAATCAAGATTGTGTGTGCTTTCCTTCTGCATTGTTATTTAGGATTTATATATTCCAGAACAGAAATGTCATCTTTACAAAATTATAACTGAATTGGTAAATTGAGACAGGATGACACTTCTCAACCATAAAGTAAATACCTGCTATATACCTTTAGTGTATTGTACAGATAAGCTATTTGCCTTGGAATATCTGAGGCAAACACATACTTAATTTTAATAGGATTGCAAGACACATTTCAAGGCCAGAGTAAATAAACCTCTGTCAAGGATCCTGGAGAAACTAGACAGTTTAAGATACTTATATTTGTCTTCTGGTTGGCTGGACTCTTGCATCATTTGTACCATTGACCTTCATTTAAAAGAAGCTCAGTAAAGGTAAAACAGCATTTTTCTTTGGTAGTGTTTCCAAGGTTTTACACTGGATACCCCAATCTAAATGCCTTTTTATTATCTTTGAAGACTAAAGAATAACACACCTACAGAAAAATTATGATGCTCCTTTTAAGAATTACATTGACCTCAAGTGTTCCTTTAGTATATCTTAAGTTCTAAGCATATCACTGTGGGTTAAAATTTATTACCATTTACGTTAAAATGGTTATAAATATTTCTAAGAATTTTTAGTGTTTGATAGGACATGGATGTTAAGATAGATATAGGCATATTCTACTGACTACAGTGAGTTGTAAATTTGAGCATTACTAGATATAAAGCATGATCACTATGTTAAGTATTGCCAGTGTTTAATTGTGCAATTTGAAGGGTGGTATTCCAGTATTTGGAATTAAATTTCAATTCGCCAGTGAATATTTAAGGTTATTTCATATACAAGAAAACTAAGGCTGCATTTTCCTATGCTTGAGGCTAGAACCGATAGTCTCATCTTGAATTAGGTATGAACAGAGGATGACCATTAACATTCTAGATTAAAGAAAGTTTTAAACAATATTTTAATATACTAGAATGTTATGCATTGGATATTGATATTAAGTGACTTAATATACAGGAATGTCGTGCTGAATATCAATGCTAAATGTTTTAAGAATTAAAAAAAGTAATTCTGTTGGTATTATACTTCTGTTAAAGGAAGCAACAACAAACCTGGTAAAAACCCATTCTCTGACATTTTCACGCCAACTATCAAAAGGGTAAGTAACACTTGGAGGAAGACAGAGGTGTCCGGGGGGTCGGTTCCTCAGCCAAGGGGGCCCGTCCAGGGGAAGGCGGCGCTGCTTGAAGGCGCGCCGGGGCCCGGACACGCTGCGCACAGGCTGCGCCCTTTCCTCGTAACGCACGGGACACACGGTGCCTAAGTAAATAAATAAATAAATAACACGATTTTTGAGGGAAACACCGCTCCCGCCTGCCGCGGGGTGGGGGAAGCAAAGCGCTGCCGAGGAGGAGGAGGAAGGGGAAGGCGGCCGTGGCCATTTCCCCCCGCCGCGCCGCGCTCCCTCCGGCGGGGAAAATGGCGGCGGCCGAGGGCGGAGGGGAAGAGGGGCGAGGAGGGGCGCCATCGCCTTCCGTCAGCTCTGCTCAACGCCATCCCCGCCCCGCCGTCCTTCTCTTCCTCCTCTTTTCCCTTCTCCTCCTCCGCAGCAGCGCCCGGGCGCAGGAGCCCCCCCCGGCGGGGAGGAGGGGGCAGCTCCGCCATCTTCCCTCCTCTTCCCTCCTCTTCCTCCTCCCGCCGCGGGCTGTAGGCTCAGTCCCGTCCCCTCCTCCCTGCGCCGAGCCTGGGCCTGAGGTAGGTTCCCGCCTCGCAGCGGCTTTTCGCCACAGCGGCAGTAGCCGCGGGGCCTCTCGCTGGAGCAGGAGGCGGGGGCGGCCTCCCCGCGGCGGGCAGCGGCGGTCGGGGCAGCCCCTGAGGGGAGGCAGCGCCGGCCGCCCCCGCTTCGTGCCTGCGCGGGCCGGGCGCCGCCTGGCTTGGCCTGCCCTCCGCTCCGCAGTTAAAAGCAGCACAGGCACGGTTGCTCTCCTACTGATTTCTTATCTATGTGCCTGTTCGCCCCATGTTTTTGCGTGTGTTTTTTTAACGGGGTGACAGCCCCTCTGGCCAGGCGCAGAGGTTTCCTCAGGTAGGAGGTGGCCGCGGGGACACAGCTGCGTGTTTGAGCCGGGTGCGCTGCGGCGGCCTGGGCGACTTGAGATCTCCACGCGGGTGACGCTCGAAATAAAACCACACGGCGCTTAACCAACCGACCGTGGGTACCTGCAAAGAAGGATGACGTGCGTTTTTCGAGGAAAACGCATGCCCTGGTGCGGGTTTCCGCCTGAATTTGAGTGCAGTTTGCTTTGTTGCGCTTCATGCAAAACCCTCTGATTTTGGTTGTGCGGAGAGGGTGTTGCAAGAAGAACTTTAAACAGCTTCACGGCGTTGGGTCATCACCTGCGTGATGGTATCTCAGTTGCTTAGCTCCCCGCTGGTGCAGGCAACCTGTGGCCACTCGGAGCGTTGGGTAACGGGCAGGTCGCCCATGTCGGGCCAGGCCTGTACGTCAGGAATGCGCATTGAAGCCAGGTGCCGCGTTTTGTTAACATGCTCTTAGCAATATAAACCAACAAACAAGAATGCAAACTAGAACTTGAAACAAAAATCGCCCTTTTTAGAGAGAAGAGAAATTCAGAAAAGCTGGGGGGGAGGGGATGCTGCCAGAAAGCTGGTTTTAGTGGAAAACAATGCACCTTTGGGTTTTATGATTCCTTTAAAACTCAACTTCCTTTCTATACATACAAAACTTCTACAGCGAATAACTTCTTAGTAACTTAGTCTCATACATATGCAATCCTTTAAACTGTTTATAAGCAAGTTTTGGCTGGATTGTGAATTTTTTTAATTATATCTGAAAATTATTTTTGGTCAGGCGTGTCCCTGTTACATTTACAAATTTTTGAGCCAACTGCTACAAATTCTACTCTTCAGTGTCAACATGTAGAGAGTGTTACTTTCCTTGTGACTGACTGCTGTCTTTGCCTTCCATTAAAAAACATTTAAAGGGTTAGAATGATGTGACCAAAAAAACTATGTTTTCAATTTCAGTTTGGAATTCCTATGCCCCCCACACCAAAAAAAAAAAAAAAAAAAAAAAAAAAAAAAAAAAAGTGTATATGAGTGTATATGCATAGTAGTCCTGGAGCCTCTAGGCTCCTGCTTTTCATTTTGGAGTATATTGACTTAGTAGACCCAAAAAGCAAATTTCCAGGCGTGATAATGTGTATGAATGGCCACTAATATTCTTATTTGTACTGTTTCTAACTTAATTCCATGGTGACCAGTATTTACCCAGAGTCAAGTGATTGATGTCTGTTTAAATGTCAGGAGAAAAATCGTGCTTTAAAACACCTAAAAGCATTCAGTGTTACAGAAAGAAGGGATTGCATTAGTTTGGAAACTCTGTGACAGTCATATTTCATTCTTAGTATAGCAGCAATGATGGCTAATGGGAATTTGTGAGATTATACATGTCCATTAGAAAGAAAGCAGAATTTCATTACTTGCACATCTTCTAATGCATACCAACATCTCCTTTTTTTATTATTAATGAAGTACTTTCACAATACATTTATTGTGCTATTTTTTCACCCTATGACTTAGCTTGAGTATTGGCGCCTGTCGTCCATGGATTCTTGCTTTTGTGATTGGTAGCCTAAGGTTATGTTTGGCTATTTTAATTACCTTCTTACAATCATTATTTCTACATTGCATGATCCTCTGAGTGGGTATAATATCTGATTTCTGTTTAACACTGCTGATTGTAAAGATTTAGAGATGTCTCTTTTCCTTTTTTTTTTTCAGTTTTCTCCACTGATGTATAAAACAGAATATATGCTGATTGTGCTACAACTTTTAAATACTGCTTTTTTATTTTATATTTAAATTACATGATTTGGGAGGTAGAAACTGAACTGTTTGTTTTATGTCTTGTGTGGTAAGAACAGTAAGATCCTGTTCTGTGAGTAGGCTGTGTAGAGAGAGTGATAAAAATGCTGACGTACAAAAACAATTTTTAAGGCTTCTACTAATTTTTTGCAGTTAGTGTATTTGATAAGGCTTTGATTTTTGCAGGAACCTTGCATAAATGCATTTATGTGGATAGTCACTGAAATTAGTGACTCTTCTTCTACTCAGCTACTCAGTATATGGAGGTCCTTAACAGAATTAATTCTTAGCAAAATGTGATTGGAATCAAGCTGGATCAAAAACCTTTCTGTTTTAGAAAGGTTTTCTTATGTAGAAATGAGTTATTTTATCATTTCCCAAGAATAGTTTGTGTATTTTATTTGTTGTACAAAGCTTCAGATCATTAATACATTCTTTATTTTTAAATATATTGTCTTTTTCCACTTTAGGTGTTTGCTTAGGAGTTGTATTCTAGGAAAGTCTATAGATGGTTTAAGATACTGTCTACTAACACTAACGTGTCAAAATTCCACTATGACTTGGTAAATGGAAATAGGACAGAAGAATTTACTGGTTAAGTTTTGAATGCTAGACCTAGTAATGTTTCCTTCTTTTTCTTTCTGTTCTCTTACAGGAAAAATGATATTCATCCAGCATTCCTGAGTAATAAGAATGGGTCCAGATGTACCTCTACTTAATGATTACAAACAGGAGTTCTTCCTGAAGCGCTTTCCGCAAACTGTGCTGGGAGGTCCCCGCTTTAAATTAGGCTATTGTGCCCCTCCTTACATATACGTGAATCAGATTATTCTTTTCTTGATACCATGGGTTTTGGGAGGAGTAGGAACACTTTTGTACCAATTGGACATTATGAAAGACTATTATACTGCAGCACTTTCAGGAGGACTAATGTTTGTTACTGCGCTTATTCTCCAAATGACAAATCTGTATGCAAAACAGAAGACAGTGACAGTAGAAAGAATGCAAATTCAGAATACGCTAACAGATGAAGATGAGTTTGAATTTTCCAGCTGTGTAGGTTCAGAGACAGTAAAATTTATTATTCCTGGCAAGAAGTATATAATCAACACTGTATTTCATTCTCTTCTGGCAGGGGTATTGTGTGGGCTGGGAACTTGGTATTTGCTGCCAAACAGATTAACTTTGCTATATAGTAATATTGGAGGAACTGTTGTCATCTTTGTATTTGGATGGGTGACTATATGCATAGGAGAGTATTCATTAATTATAAATACTGCTACTGAAACAGCTACTTTCCAAGCACTGGATACTTATGAAATTACTGCTCTGATGAGACCTTTCTATATTTTTGTCTTTATTGCAGTGGATCTTGCACACAGGTAAACTTAATACAACATTTAGCTAATGAAAATAACGGTTGTTCTATGTATTTTTGTAGAAAGTTGAAATTATTTTTGTGAGGAAAACTTATTTTGAAATTGTAATCAGCTGTAGAACTCCAAAAGAAGCCTGAAAGGGTGTGCTGTAGAAACTGTTGCTCTATTTTGTGTGTAAAAAGTTCTTTAAGTTTTATAGCATTTCACATAAGTTAGGAAGACCCTCAGCAGTTCTCAGTTACAAACACTATCTTTGGTAATGATGATTTCAGTATTATTTTACAAGAGCATTTGCATTAACATCCTTTTTGAAGCCATGTTCTCAAAAAAAACATGTTCCTGCTCTGGATCTATAGATCTAAACACTGCAGACTTCAGGAGGACTGGATCTAAATCCAGGTTTCAATGAATATTTTCTACTTTAATCTCTGTAGAAAGGGTAAGTTACAGGCAAAAAAAAAAAAAAAAAAACTCATAAACTTGGATTTAGTGAGCAAATGCGAACCTTGCTATATCTCTTTGTTATATGGATTTTGAACTTGAATTTTTAGATGTGGTGTGTAGTACAGTAGAACTGTATCAGTTTACAAGCAGGAGATTGATTTATCTTTCAGCTTTTCAGATGAATGTTTTGGTCAAAGCATTTTCAGAATCTTTTAAATCACTGAGGTTTTGACTTTACTTCCTATGTTCTTTGGCAGGTGATACTTGCATCACTTTCACATGTACATGTTTTATGGTCGGGGTATTTCAAATGCATTAAAAAAAGGCATGTTTTATTTTACTAGTTTTGCACTTGGAGATGTTTTTAATAATGTTTTACCCAGTTACCCCTTCAATTGTGGAATGAGAATTATACACATGATCTTGGACCCCAGATTCTTCCACTTTACTTCATGAGGAGAAACCTCAAACATTCTTTAAATTCCTGACAAAATTCTTTCGAGGATTACTTATTTATTTAGTAAGAAGTAAAGAAAACTGAAATGTGTTAGTAGTCCATCTTTTAACTTAAATTATCTTGTCCGTAAGTAGTGTATGGCCCTGCAGTTTCTGCAGACTTACAATATTGATCTGTGTATTTTTGCAGAAAGATATAAATACTTTTATATACAAAATTACATTTTATATCTCTAAAGAGAGTTTATGTCCTGATATACAGGCAATGTGCCAGTTAAGTGTTACTTCTTGCAACCTATGTCTTAGGCTTACATAAATGTTGTATTCATGTAATTTTAAAAAATACTTTAGCACTTTTTTGTTAATCAGATGAGGTCTCTAAGACTGTGAACGTCTTTCTTCCCCAAGTGTTTCTTGAGTGTATTATCACAATAGTATCAAAATAATGAGGACACTTAATTCACTTGGCTCTTATAGGTAATCTGGAGGCTGTGAATCTTTTGAATGAAAAATAAGCCTGTGTTCTAAAGTTCTAATTATTGTGTTACTGTCCCAAGCATTAAACTTAAAATCTCTTGCCCTTATTTTTCCTTTAAAGTAATATCCGTTGGGTTTATGTAATATTTATACTTCTGAATTTACTGTATTAGTTAAACAAACTGTTGCCATGTGTCAGCTATCTTTTCCTTCACAGAAGTCAAACACGTTTCTTCTTTCATCTAGGTTTGCTGTCAACACACCTGTTCTAGAACAGATGAACCAGATTTTGCACATCGTATTTCTTTTTCTGCCATTCTTATGGGCATTGGGAATTCTGCCCCCACTTGATGCACTTTTTCTATGGGGAATGGAACAACTGTTGGAGTTTGGACTAGGAGGTTCACCTTTGTCCAGTAACGCAAAGTAAATCTTGTTTCTATAACAGTGAAATGTATCAATATCATTTATAACCTTTTTCTTTTCAAGCAAATCTTCTTTATTTTCTCCTTCACAGGTTATTAGTAATGTTTCTCATTTCTGCTGGAACAGCAATAGCATCGTATTTCATTCCCAGCACTCTCGGTGTGATCCTCTTCATGACTGGATGTGGGTTCATACTGAGTCTTAACCTAAGTGAGATTGGTTTTGCCTTCAAAAACACCATGATCAGCAATTTAGCCTCCAGCAAGTCTAAAAATATACACAGAGGCCTTAGGATACAGTTTGGGTGGAGGGAATTCATTTTTTATTTGACTGTACTGACATTTGCTCTCATAGAAGCTAGCCTGCTGCATCAATTTGCTGGGTTTTCATCGTTTTCCAAAGCCAGTCCTCAGGCTGTAGCAAGTTACATTCTGATGATACTACTCATAATTATGTGGATTCTTAGAGAGATTCAGAGAGTGTACTTGTTTGGAATCTTCCGAAACCCCTTTTATCCAAAGGATATCAGAACTGTGACTGTGTTCATGGAGAAGCAAAGAAGGCTAATGAAAGTTGGTGTTGTCAGGAGGATTTTACTAACACTAGGTAGGAACACCCACTATCTGTTGTTTGTTAGATGATGATTATAGGAAGAATGAAACAAATCAGAATTACTATATTCAAGGTTCTATGAATGAACTAAGAAAAATGAAATGGGTAGAAATATTGATGTTCTGCTGAGTTGCATTGGGGTCAAAATTACTGGCTTAGAATATCTGAAAGTGAATAGTGATAAGTTTATTTTTTAGAGGTCAGACCAGAAAGTTGAGGTTTTTAAAAAGTCCAGCTCAGAAACCAAGGCCTTTACATCCTTTACAAGGATTTTAGTTACAACATCGACATTCATTTTTGAGAAGTCACTGTTGTAGATTTTTAAAAAGATGGTAACAAAAGTGTGTTGAAAGTCTTCTAGCTGACTAAGTAATAGGTTCTTCCAACTTCCTAGCAAAGGGCACAGTCCCCTTTCTGGTAAAGTTAGTGACAAATTTGTTTACTGTGGAGGAAACAATTTAATCTGAATTTATTTAATTTCATAAAGATGTGTCAGTTTGGGGAAGTGGATTGATGGATGCTCTTCTTAAATTTATTTTTACTTATTTGAGTATTTCCAGCATCTTCAGGGAAACTTTTTTTAAAAAAACTAACAATTAAATGTGGCATAAGTTCGTAGTTTTGGGCCATTAGTGCAAATACATTATTTAATTTCAATATTTTGGAGATATAGTAGGAAGAAGACTTTGCAGTAATTATATGAAGAGTTCTCTTTTTATGTTCAGATTTCTGTTCTGCACTGCTTACCTCTAGATTTTAATTATTTTTTGCAAAGAAATTGATGATTATTTTATTTCAATTACAGTGTCTCCATTTGCTATGATAGCGTTCCTGTCACTTGACCACTCCCTACAAAATCTTCATTCTGTGTCTGTTTGCATTGGATTCACAAGAATATTTAGGATGGTAATTTGAATTTTAAATATGTTACTCAGCTTAATACATTTTTTCTTCTGCATGATTTAAGCATTAAAGTGACTTGGAAGATATATTCCAGGTCAAAAAAGCTAAGAAAAGACACAAACATTTTAAACGCACATCTGACATATCTCTCTCTTAGGTCTGGCAGAATACAGAGAATGCTCTACTGGACATAGTGGTTGTGTCAGTAACACAAATGTTAGTGTTTAATGTGGACCTATGGTGGAACAAGAGCCTTGATACCGGAATCAAACTCCTGCTGGTAATTGTCATCGTGTAGCCTTAAGCAGATAGTTGTCCCTTAAATTCTTAGTTTCCTTTCTGTGCCGCAATATAGAATTAGGGTCTAGGACCTAGTAAATCAAGACTGAAAAACTATGTACTGAGACATTATCTGCTATCAGTCAATGATAATCTTACTTCATTTCCTTAAAACTTGTCTAGATAGACAGCTTTTGTAGTGCTGGATGTGATAAAATACAGAATACAAATAAACGTGCTTGTTTTCTGTCTCACAGGTTGGTATCCTACGGGATCGACTGCTTCAGTTTGTCTCAAAATTGCAGTTTGCCATAGCCATTCTTCTGACATCGTGGACACAGAAAAAACAGCGTCGGAAATCTACTGCTACCTTAATCACACTCAACACAGTTTTCCTCCCCATCCTGTTGGCCTTCATTGCCATCTCTGCACTACTTTCTTCTCCTTTGTTGCCGCTCTTCACGCTACCAGTGTTTTTGATAGGCTTTCCTAGGCCTATCCGAAGCTGGCCAGGACCTGTGGGCACTACAGCATGTGTTTGCTCTGACACTGTGTACTACCAGCAGATGGTTCCGAGCCTGGCTGTTGCTCTTCAGTCTGCATTAGCAGCTGGTAGCCTAGGTAGGTACGCTAACAACACTATAAAGGAATGCAGTTAAATATTTTAAGAAATGTTATTTTACTGGAGAATAAGAGAATCATAGCCTTTGATACAAATTGAGTTTCACAACATCGGTTAAATGTAATACTCAGAGATTGTTTCCTGAGGGAAAAATGATCACCTTTCATTGTGTTCTGGTCTTGTAAGAAAATAATTCTGTATTTTTTTTCCTTAAAAAGTAAGGAGAAATGAAATGATGAAACAGTATTTACGCTTCTATACTGAACAAGACCAGATGGTATGGATTCCTCCCACCTAGTTACAGGCAATAAATTGAGATGCCTTTGGAGTACGGATAATTTGGCTGCTCTTGACAGTCAATGAAAAGACAGAGTGTTGTCAAACTAATCTGTATGGGTGTGTATATATCTGTTTTTCTCTGCAGTTGTCCCATTCTTAAGGGACCAGCAGATAATTTTTACTGATTAGGGGCAGGTTAATTAGGTAGGATGAATCTGGACTGAAGTTTGTAGTTGAATTAGCAGTAAGCAGTTGAGACCAGACCCAGTTGATGAGACTTCATGGCACTTCTCTTGCAGGCAGTTAGATTAGGGTTGTACTAGCACGATCTAGTCTTGAAACCTGTGGAAGGCATCATCATGGGTATTTCACAAAATTCTATAAACAGAGGTGAACAAATACTGAGTCTTCTTCCCAGCTGGTGACACAACCACTACCAAAATTGCAAGTTCATTTTCTTGAGAAACAACCTTTGTATAACCTAAATAAGCAAGAAGACATCGTTTGCTCTTTGACAAGAGACAAATACTTACATAAGCCTCCTAGAAAATGGCTTGCAACTATCAAAGACAGAGGAAGTTAACAGTAATCAGTCTTTTCTGAAGAAAAAATCCAAGCACTTAACTAGGGAACATTTGCTGCAGTTTTGGTACTGAGAGAGGTATTAGACTCGGAAAACTTGGAAGCCTCTTTCCACCAAAGGAGAGAGAAACTTCACTTTGCCTACTGCATCAGTCAAATATGTGTGTGTGTATGTATATGTATGTGTATTTGTTTATATGTTTTTCCCAGTTGCTATCTTTACCATGTGGTGGCATGTATGCCTCAAATTAAATGATTTAAACATTAATCTTTAGGAAGAAATTGGTCATCTTTTTAATGGAAAAATCTGTGAGTGAATGTCTTCAAGCAGGAAGTAATTTTATGTTCTCAGATGAGTTATGAAGAGGTAATTCTTTGTGTGTCTCTATTTTAATTTAAAACCATGCTTATTTCTCTGTAAAAGTGTTTTAGTAACTTTGATAGTTAGAAGGAAAAAAATTAAAATGTAAATTGTAAAATGTTAGCAAGAAAATGCACTTCATTAGCTCAATGGGATAGAAAAGGTTAGTTAAATATTTAGCTATAGCCTAATGGTTGGTTTCACTGATTTCATCTTACAGTATTTTAAAACTAAAATTCTCCACACACTGGAGTGATTAGTGGACATGAGTGAGAATAGGAGCAAGTCATATACTGGCAGCAAATGTACCTTGCTATGCTTAGGAATAGCATTGTTGTACTAGAGAAGGTAACAGTAGGTAATAATTTAAGAGAATGACAGTAAAAACAGCAATTGTTAGGAAATTTGGCATTGGTCTTTTTATGGAAATAAGAGGGAAACAATACCGTGTTTCTTTGGACATAAGAATGACTTGATTTTTACTGTGAGAGCCAGTCTGTGGGATTTTTTTAATACTAGTTAATTTGATGTTTGACTAGAAGTTGTTCAGGACTTAGTTATCAAATTCCAGTTAATTTGGGTGGTGTCTATTTTTGGTGATGTCAAACTTAAAACCAGGTGGTGGGTTTTGGAGATTTTTTTTTCCTTCTTTTCTTTTCAGAGGTGCTTAAAAAAGCCTGTAGATTTCTGTTGTATATACTGTTAGTGTTCAGTGTCTGTGATACTATCACAAATGTTTAAAGATGAGCACTCAGAAATGGTGCTCTTTAATATTAGGTCTTCATTTTTCTGATGATTTCTCTATTTATATGTCTGTAAAATGGGTGTGATATTACCTCACTGGTAAGTTGAGACTTAAACAGAACTTTGAAAATCATTTAAACGCTGGATTTTGCATCCTACAGAAATATTTTCTAATCATTCTAAGATAGGGGCAAATTAATTTAGGAACTGACCATAGAGGTACCAACTTCTCTTGAATTATATTCTTACTTTTCCTATAACAAATGAACTCTGTACTCCACAGTAAACATGAAGAAATCCATTTAGAAATCTGTATCCTAGATGATGATTCTTTAATGTATTCTGCAGTTGTATGAATTTTAGATCTCTAGATGAGATCAGTGGCAGCTGTGCATTTGGAAATGCAGCCAAAGAGGATTTTTAATCATGGAAGCCCAGTTTGAATTTAGTCCTGCAGTTCGGAGGGGGGACAGTTTTTCCAAAGACAGCATTACATTTTCAAGCTCTAGCTTTGCAACTAGTTTGTATAAGATTCTAGGTACTATTTAACCAGTTTTATTTGATGTTAATGAAAAAATGTTGTGTGTATGCAGATGAATTCCTCAGTTGGCATATTGAAAAAGTTTTCATCAGTATAATGCCACACTATAACCAGACTATAAACTTTTCTTGGCTCCTTATCTAGGTCTCTCTCTACCTGGATCACATTACCTGTGCCGTTTTCAGGACAGACTGATGTGGATATTGGTGCTAGAAAAGGGCTTCACTTACTGTGGTGTTAATATTAAGGTAACTGCATGCTGAGGACTGACTTATTAATTGGTGTTTCTTAATCTTTCAACTGACATGCTCTTCCATATGGTTTTTAAAACATATAAATCATACAGATGATTTATGAAATCTAAGAAGTCATAAAAAAAAAAAAAAGTCGAGATGATCAGAATGTGTGAATTATTTCTTATTGTCACATACCATCTTTAATAAGATAGTATGAAGCAAAGTTCTTGTTTGTTTGTTAGAGTTACCATATCTATGCCAAATACTGTAGTGAGTGTTCTGGTAGTGATCTGATTGTTAGTTAAGTTGGCAGGTAACTCAGTTCTGAAAATACCAACAATATATTGGCATATATTCATTTGTTAAGAAAAAATTTATTGCAAGAAAGTAGAGCTTTCTGGTATGTAAGGATATGTATTGGTGAAGACTAAAACCAGATTGTTTTCATTTATGCTTTAGGGGCTAGAATTGCAGGAAACATCTTGTCATGCTGCTGAAGCTCACAGAGTTGATGAGATTTTTGAAATGGCCTTCGAACATCAGGAGAACACAAAGATTGTCTCTCTTAATCACCATTTTGGAAACATTTTGACTCCTTGTACTGTTCTACCTGTGAGACTGTATTCAGATGCCAGAAGTGTGTTGTCTGGAATAATTGACTCTCATGAAAATTTAAAGCATCTGAAAGATGATTTCATTAAAGTGCTTGTATGGATGCTTGTTCAGTATTGCTATAAAAAATCAAGAAAGTGGGAAAACCTGGACAGTGCAGACAAGAACAAAAAAGAATCATTTCCAGAAATTCAGCACAGTAGTGCCATAGAAAGATCCAGGCCTCTGAGGGATGGAGATAGCTTTAGTGTTGACACAATTGAGGACTGGACTGATGATAGTGACATTTTTGATCTTGAATCCAGTGGCAGAGTGAAAGATCGAAAAGAATCTAGGCAGTTAGGAATTATACCAAAAACACATTTGTCTATTCCAGGGTCTGTAGAAACACAGAACCAAGATTTTTTACAAGAAATGTCACCAGAAGATAAATTATACAGGGCTGTTGTGCTTGGACTTCCTGCTGTAGACAAAGGAAAACAGCGAGAAGTTTTACCTCTGGTTGAATTTAGTTGCTCCTACTCAGAGCTATTAAGTATCCCTGCAGAATGGAGAACAGCCCCCATACCTATTTCCAAAATCAATGAAATGAGGCAGAGGTTTCCAGAAGAATGGTACCATTTCATTTTGAGTCAACTGGACTTTTTTCATCTGAAGGAAAAGCCTTACAGTTTACTTGAAGACCTTATGAAAGACAAAGCTTTGAAAGATTTATACATCCATGGTGTATTGTCATGTTGTTTTGGGCTGTTTGGACTGGATAACACAGTGCCTGCCCCTAGCCATGTGTTCAGAGCGTACACCGGTGGTATTCCATGGTCCATTGGTTTGGACTGGCTAAGCAGCAAACCAGAGCTATTCCAACTTGCATTAAAAGCATTCAGGTAAAAAAGGAAAATTCTCAGAGATTAGATAAATGATACAGAGAGTCCTGTGCTTTGAAAGTAAATACCACTTCATAAAGTGTAGTACATTTTAAAACCGTGCAGTTTAAAGATATCTGTAGCTTCTCTCTGCATAAATGATACTGCCTGTAGCCTCAGGTAGTAAAGGTTGTGATATGGAGGAGACCTTTTCCTTCTTCCCTTCTGCACTGGAAATCCACTGTGTTAAGTAGGGAAAAATGACCCATTGTTCATTGTCCAAATAACGTAAGAAAATTGTGATGAGATTAAATTTTGCACTTTCCATTATCAGGCAGTGGTATTTGAGGTGAGCAAAAGATGTTTGAGCAAATGTGTTTTTACATCACATCTTGGTGAGCTAAAAGCATGCTCATACTAACTTCTAGTGACTCAGCTGACAAAGAGTAACTTAATTTTCTACTGCTTGATAATATTTGATGGTGTATTCCTGCCTTTTGTAACTCAAAGAGGGTTTTTTTTTTCTATCTTCTGCAGCAGTACTTACAGTACGGCTTTCTGTGCCTTTCAGATACACTTTCAAACTTATGGTTGACAAAGCAAGTCTGGGTCCAGTTGAGAGCTTCAAAGAGCTAGTTAACTATCTGGAAGAATATGAAAATGATTGGTACATTGGACTAATGTCAGATCATGAGTGGCAGCAAGCAATTCTTCAAGAAAAGCCATACCTTTTTTCTCTGGGGCATGATCCAAACATGGTAAGTAGAGAAATGGCTAGTAAGCAAGATCAAAGTTTGTTTTTTCTGCTACTTGTATTTTACTATATCTCCTCAAACTTGAAGATTTTGCAGCCAAAGGTTCTGTTTGTACTAGACAAGCTCACATCACTGTTGGTGAAAATCATGAGGCATCTGTTTCAGATGTGGCAATATTTGCTGATTGTTTTTTCAATGCAATATTGAACCAAGAGCTTGTTGATGCATTCTGCTGTTCATAAATATATGCAGCAGCACAGACTGGTGGTGTCTCTCAGTGCATGTGGTATTAAATCAGGATTGCATGTTCAATCGTTAGACTGTAGTCAGCTTCACTTATTGCTGCTGAGTATGGCCAATTTTCTTAGTGTGTTGAGTCCCAAAGCTTCACTTAGTGCTTTGTAGCTGAAACGTTTGTGTATGCTTTTGGAGAATGCACTGAACATTTTGATCTCTTTGTTTTTGAAGGGAATTTATACCGGGCGAGTGCTCACTCTTCAAGAATTGTTAGTACAAGTGGGAAAACTTAATGATGAAGCTGTCCGAGGTCAGTGGGCAAATCTGTCCTGGGAGCTGCTGTATGCTACCAATGACGATGAAGAACGCTACAGTATCCAGGCACACCCCGTTCTTCTCCGAAACCTCACTGTGCAAGCTGCGGACCCCCCTCTTGGCTACCCTGTTTACTCATCTGAACTTCTGCATGTGCCTTTATTTTAGACTGCTAGTTGCTTTTTTTTTTTTTCTTTTTCCTTTTTTATGTATTTTTCATTTGCTTGTTGGGAAGCAATTGCTCATGCTACATTTGTACACTACATATAAGATGTTTCTCAAAATGGCATTGGATGGCAGTGCCAAACCAGCATAAATAATTTGCACAGAAATGGTGCTAGCTGGAACCTTCAGCAGGCAGGAAGTTTTGAACTCTGCTTTCTTGGTGCTGGAACATTTGAGATGCCATTCCCTGTGTGGCTGACAAACCAAGAGATGCTGAAGCTTTCTTCTCCAGTTCAGAGAAGAGCAGCAAAATTCTGATCATGAACTTCTTCTGGTGCATTCTGATTTTTGTTTTAATAGTTGGACAGGTGACTTGCACTGATAGTCAAGTTACAGCTCACTGTAGTACTGTCAACTACAAGAGTTGGTAACCAAAGCGTACATATGACTATTTATATGAAATTTTTTATTCTAGACATTTTTTATTCTAGACATTGTATTGAGCTCAGTCTTAGCATTTGTTATAATATATGGCTTTAGATAATCTTTTTTAGTTGTCAAAAGTTACCAGCTGAGCTTTAGCAAAGGAGAATTTTTACCAAGTACTTGTTTGGGGGGCAAAAAGAGTTTATATAAAACAGTGTGCATTCTGACATGTAAATAATCTATGTAATCTACTGGTGAAAGTGAACATGTGTAATTAGGATTAGGGGAGAGAGAGAATTTAACTGGATTAATAGTATTTCCGCCTTCCAACATCCACATGTGTGTATGTCATTGTGTGTACCCCATGCTCACATCACTAAATGGTCTTCCACAATCACAGTGATAGCCTGATGATTGGGGGGGGAAAAAAAAAAAAAAAAAAAAAAAAAAAGCTCTTTTTGCACCTTTTTTTTTTTTTTTTTTTAAACCTTAGCAGAGATTAGAATAGAATTTGGCAATATTACAGATCACTTCAGGTCATCTCTCCAGTGCCTTGTTAATCCTGTTCTCGTAGCATGCTGCATTACCACCAGTCATTAGTACATCAATTTTTTCTCGGTAGGTTAGTAGTTATAATGTAGGTATTGCTGGCATATGTTGAGCAGAGTGTAAATAATTCCCCTATAGAAGCAATATAAATCAGATCTGCCCTGTACTGTTTTAGTACGTTCATGGGTCTTCAGCAGGAACACTCAGTGTTGTGTAATTTAGAGGATGTTTATTACTTTCATGACTCATCTTTAAGACTTGTCACATGACCATACTTGGCTAATAACAGCTTCTTTTGATCAGTGACCATAAATGATTTTAAAGAAATACGCAAACCTTGTAAGTATTTGGAAGTGGTAAGGAAACACCTCTCAAAACCTGTGACAGGACCCTCTTAACATTCACAGTTTGAAAAACAAACAGAACATTAATGGAAGCAACCTTTAGGAAGTGATTATTTGGTGTGTAAAGAAAATAAATAAACAAGAAAGTGCTGATAACCTAAAACTACCTTCCTTGGCTGTGAACTGTATGTGGAAATACAGAATCATGGAAAGGGGGGCTTTTAGAGAGCACCTAGTTCAGCTCCCTGTCAAAAGGCAGAATCTGTTTTAACTAATCTATTCCAGACAGTTATTTAATCTTATTAAAAACTTCCAATACTGAGGCTATTTGAAAAGAAAACTTTCAATACACGAGCTCCTTGGCTGATTCTCTCCAGGTCTTTGCCATTCTTGCAGTTGGAAAGTTTTGAGTGGGGGTGTTGTTTAGTTTTGTTTTTTTGTGGGAGGGTTCTTCCCCCCCCCCCCCCCCCCCACCCCCCATCTGATTTAAACCTCCCTGCCTCAGGGTAAGCCTCTTGCTACTTTTCTTCTATGTGGACACAGAGAATTTAATCCCCCTCCCCCCCCGCAACCAGTGATCTTTTTTGAAGACGGTTATAATTTCTGTCCTTGTTTTTTGTCTTCAGTAAACTGAATCAACTAGTTCTTGGAGAAAGGAATGAAAAGAACTGTGATCATTTGCTCTGGCTTCCTTTGATTCTCTCCATCCACCTTTCCTGAAAGCTGGTAACAAGAGAGCACAGATCTGATTGGCACCAGATGGAACAACAGAATTAGTTACGTGCTCAATCCATGTTTGCGCATAAGACTGTAGCATTAGGAAGTTTCTAATGCATTGTAAAATCCAGTCCCCTACTACTGCAAGTAACACGTCCTATAGCCCCTTGTTTAATCATCTCTTGATGTTCACATGTTCCATTATGTTTAAGGGTTTTGTAATAGTATGACTGTGCTTCATGTTCTGCTTATGATCTTCTATAATCCTGGTCTGATTCTTTTTTGACAGAATGACTAGTTAACAGAATATTGGTCTGTAAGAGAAATTTATGCCTCTGGATTGCTTGTAAGTGCATTATTTTGCATGTGTGCTTTTTGCACTGTCCTGTTTATTTTGGAGTGTTTCCTCAATTTGTCAGCAATTTAGCGCATCTTCAAGCCTGGTGTTGTCGGTAGCGCTCATAAGCATAACGTATGCAATTATACAGAATACTGACGAGAACTAGTATCTCACGCTGAGCTTACGACAGGCCACCAAGCCGTTTTCCTGTGTAACCACTAAGAAGTGCTCTGAATTTTCTAAACAGTTGTGCAATAACTTTACTGTCATTTTTAACAATGCCTGCTTGCTTTACAGATCTTGATGTTCATCACATAGAGGTGCGTGTAAGACACCTTCATTGTGTCTTTGAAGAAGAGCCTTTATTCAGTGAGGTCAGTCTGAAAATATTTTCAAACAAATACACAGTGTTACCACTGATCTGAATGGGATTTATTTTTTCACAGCCTTTCCCGGGGGGGGGCAGTGTCTGCCCTGTTCATGCCACCACAAAGTAACAGAACTGAGTTGAAATGGAACAAAGTGTTAGGGAAGTGGGGCTTCCAAATGGAAAATGCTTTGGCCTATTTGGAAAGGTTGCTACTTTTTGCCTTTCCCTTGAACATGACTCTCTGAAATCAGTAACCTTGTGTTCACTCACTTCCTCTCTACCGGGTTCCTTTCGTCTCTACTTTTTATTTCTTCTGCTGGTGGCAAAAGCTGTAGTCCGTGAAGGTGGATCTGTATTTATTTGTCTAGCTGCAGCTGCCCTTAGTTACCAAAAGCAAGAGAAGGAAACTTCTCTTAGAACACAAAGACTTACGCTTGTGTTGTGGAAAAGCAGAGAAAGCTGGATATAAACCAGAGAGCAAGCCTTCTGCTCTGTACGTCACCATCAAATTTCCGTGGATTAGAGGATGGAAGCTAAAGCATTCTGTGAACGCTATTTGCATGTGTTGTATTAAATAGTTGCATTTTGCCATGCCGACTTACTGCAGTGTCTTAACCCGTTTTGCAGACCCCCAGCTCAAGCAGTGGTGTGTTAGTGAGTGGCGTGAACCTGCATTCTTCCAGAACAGTGGAAAACACAGGTGTTTCAATCAGTCATTTTTTTCTAGACAGTAGTTTACATTTTTGTTAAATGTCATGTGAAAATGTCATTCCTGGCTTATTCACTGCTAGATAGGGACCAGCATGGATGAAAAGTTTCAGTAGTATATAATTTTTTAATCTCAATGATATAAAAATATGTATTTTTTTAAACTATAAAGTATGTGGCCTGAGCTACATCCTGTCATGGCTGAGGACTCAGTCAACAGCAAAGAGATTTTCAAGCTTTTAGATAGAGCGGAGCTACTGCAAAGGTACCTCGCAGCTGAAGGATGAAGTAGGTGGCACTGGGATGATAAAGGCTGAACAGTACAGTCCTCAGTCCCTCAACACTTGCTTGGAACAACAGTAATGTCAATATTTGCTTCTGCTCCGTATGGAAGTACCAGTTTCTGCCAGTGAGGGGAAGTCTACAGTGACTTCATGCTTAAGTCACCAACAGTGTGAGGTCTGCCCTTATTCAGCACACTTGAACGGTTGTCTTGGCTTTAAGCAGTCTGCTATTAAATGGATTTTTCACTAGTTCCATGCTCCCTCTGCAGCCACAGGCTGCTGTAGTACAGGAGCTCTTTCCCTTGCTTCTCTTCTGAGGATATGCTATAGATGAAATGCATATTAGGTTTACTGTGAGGCTGAGTATTACCTAGTACAGGGGTTGCAATTACACTGTGACTTGAAAGAGAAGCGCTGGTCGCAAGGGAACTCCCAGATCTTCCCTCCCCTTTCCCCTTCTCCTCACACTCCTCCCCCCTCTCCCCACTCCTCTAAACACTGTCCAATTCTGAAGACCTTGCACAACATGAAGACAACTTAGGTCTGTGGACTCTGGAGTGCTGTTGGGAGACAAAGATTAAGTGTTTCTGAACGTTGTGAACAAAAGTTCAGAGGTTTAACCTCATACACATCTTTAAGACCATTTTGCTCTCAGACCATCTGTACACCAACCTTGGGGCTGGTACCAAAGATGACAGACAATCTCTTTTTCCCCTAAAGGAACACTCCACAGACTATTCATCCTTACCTTTATAGTACAAGCTTTCTCTGACTTGCAGTGCTTTTTTTTGCTTGAGGTTCATTGGGAAAGAAAGTGAGGGAAATAAGATCCTGCAGGTATATAATTTGTAGCCTGTTCACCAAATAGTTGGTAATGTCAGAGTAGCAGAAAAGCAAAATAAGACTGCCTGTTTCTCTCAATTTTTGTAAGCTTAAAAATCCACTTTTGGGGAATTCTGCAAGGACATAAAACAGGTATGTTTAGAAACAGACTTTTATTCAGAAACAGAGTTTTATTCAGTTTTATAAAGTGTGTGCGCACAGCGTGATATATTTGTCAAGTTACGTGATGACAAGGTACAACAGATTTTAAAAAAGCAAAGTTCTTGTTTGCAGTCATGCAGTTCTAAAAAAGTTAGGTGCTCAGTAAGAGCACCAGGATAGCAGGATTTTGTACAGGTTTGTTCTTACTTCTTCTTTCTTGAGTAAGAGACATCAGCATCCTGGAATGGGAATACATAAAGTTATTTTCCTCCATGCTTTCTACTGTATTTAGTTTTAAGACCTTTACCCACAATTGCTTGTGACAGTGGGCAGTTGCAGTGTGAATTTAGGAAGCTTTAGGTTGCATGAGTCACACTAATTTTTCCGTTTCCTGCTTTTGGAGCATTTAAATATGGTTTTTGTACCAAATTCAACAAAAACAGAGTCAGTAAGAAAAACGCCATCTATGAAGCAGCAGTGCTAGAATGGAACACTGCTCTGCACATCTGTCTTCTGAGAAGTGAATGACAGCACAGAGATGTGACAGATAGTAGTACCAATTAATGTACTTCGGGAAGCACTCAAATTACATGCCTGATACTAAAACTAGACACAAGCTAGGCGGAGATTGTCAACAGTTTTAATTTCAGGTTGCATTAAGTAATTTACACTAGTGACCTATAGCTCAAGCTCTGAGCCAGTGCTGAGCCCAGAACTTGCAGGCGGCGTGATGAAGATCACAGACAAGACATCTGGCATTACAAGAGACACTGACTTCACTGTTCTGCAATGTGACCGTGCTGCAGTAATTCTAGACTACCAGGCACACAGCTACGGGGTCCAGCCTGGCGCCCGCTGCTAGGGAAGTGAGGAGGAGGAAAAGAAACAGAGCCAAGCTACGATCCCAGCGTTCCCATGGCTAAAGAATCTGTCAGCAGAGCTTAAAAACAAAGAAAAAAAAGGCACGAGGAGGGGCATAAACTTACCACACCACTCTTAAAGTTCTGAATTCTTTTCTTGCCCATCTTGTTCATCAGCCACCAAGCCCAAGTGGGTGCATACTGCCACAGGTAGCAAACTGCCAGATAGGGCTGGTCGCTGATCCAAGCCTCCTTCAGGTCATTGGCTGCGCTAACCAGGGTGAGCCGCACACAGCGATCCGTTGGCATCTTGTGGGATTGATCACCGCTGTTCTCGATCGACTGAAGGGGGGAGAGAACGGAGGGATTAAAACGGGCTTTGTGAGCAAAGGAGGGAGATAAAGGGCTAGGCTCCATGTAACAGACACATTCTTCCCAATTTCTCCACTGTGCAAAAGTAGAATTACCCAGGTAATACAGCAGAGACCGTGGCTAGGAAGCATCTCCCTCACTGTGCTAATGTGCCATGGATTTTGGTGCAGGAACACCTACCTTCCTTTAGCATTCATCCTTAAATAAAGCATCCTTTACATTAAGGCATCCTTGACTGATGGCTCAGAGAAGGTGAAACCTCCATCTCCAAAGTCTGTCCCACAGCAGCATGGCCTATAGTTTACTGTGGAACCCTTTATCAGCCAAGTTAGCCGTTTGGCAACTGAGGGCCCTGAAAGAGGAGCCTTTCCTGTCCCCAGCCATCTACCTGGTTCTGTGACAGGTCACTCTGTAACCCAGTCAGGAGAAGACGCCTCCTGTTAACTTAAAATCCTGCTAGCCCTGCTGTAGGGGAGTAATCTCAGAGGAGGAGAGAGCAACAGACCTCTTCAATGGCAAAAACTTCTCACCTCACGTGTTGCTTAGTGAATGTAAGCCACAGCCCTGTGAATTTATATGTATTTCATTCTAGCAGCAGCAGACTGCTATGTCACTCTATTCTATTTCCTGGAGCAAAAGGAATTCTGGGCTGGATTTTATCTTCCAGGTCTTTTGCCATGCAGCAATCTGAGGAATTTGTTTTGCAAGACTTTCCGATTGCTCAGAAAGAACATCTTTTATTTCATGCAAGTACGTAGCTTTGCAAGCCAAAAATCCTTTCAGCGTTTGAACAAAGAGGGGATCCTGCCCCTACACGCACTTGTGTATTATCCTCAGCTTTAAAAGCATAGAACTTATGACATACTACTAAAATGTGTCCTAGTAATTTTTCTAGCTATTTTGTTAGTCGTTATTAAAAACAATTGTGCATTTGGAAGGTTTTGGTTTTTCTCCTCAAACAACCGCCAAGAGGAAACACAGTACGTGCCTTGGATCAGCTGACTGTCGTGGCTTTGCCAACGATTGCACCACAGTCAACTGAACAGGGGATGTTTGCAGACAAAGCAAACAAAAAGCGACCTATGCAGAAACTACAGTATTTTGCACTGCAGAACTTGTGTCCAGCAATTCCTGGCCTTTCCCCTAGTGCTACAGCAGGGCAGCTGCACAGTAAATTCTGCTATACAGGGATTATATATGGTGGAAGGGAGAAGGCGTAACAGCTCTCTAATGTTACTTTCATTTGATATGAATTTGATATGTTAAAGAATGACGTCTATATGCGGTTCTTACAGAGTAAGTTCTGTGCTAGAGCGCTTCTCAATAAGAAAATGGACTTGATATTTGCTAAAAGGAGAAAAAACCCCACAAAAAGATCATCGTGCCTGCAGCAAAAGCTGGATTTATCACAGTAAAATTTTAGGGGGGAAACGCTGCTCCTTACCTTTGCCAGATCCTCCGTAAAGACATTTTGTATAATCTTAGACTGGACAGGTCCTGGGCAGATGTTTATAACACTTATCTCAGGATAGTCAGTGAGCTCAGTCCGAAGAGAATTAAAAAAACCCTAGGAGAAAGAAACTTTATAATGTGATCTTCCTTTGCCACATTTCCATATGAAATAAGCCTTAATTAACACCATATTTTTAATTCTAAATCTATGCTGTAAACATACTCCACTAAATGCAATTCCTACCATTTTGTTTGACTTTTCATATTCAATGGCTAATTTAAAACTTTAGCTGCACTTATAAACATTGATAATGTGAGATTATATATAAATCACGAAGCAATCTACCCTTGGCCTCTCAAATACACAAAAACGTCTCTAAACCACAGATTCTGCTGTCCCTGTATATGGACAAATCCCACCGACAGAGCATTAGGGGGGGCGCCACCAGCCCGTACACGCAGCTTTAGCGCCCGCTGAAGTTCAGAGTGGCCACAAATGGTTCAGCATCTCTGAAAATCATCTCCGCACTGCTTTGGTGGTGGAAGTGCTGCCAAACTAAGAACTGCAGTATCGGTGAAACCTTTTCTTTGCAGGTAGATTGCTCTTTGTGGTGAGATTAAAGCTTTCAGACTGTTTCTACAGAGTAAAAGGCACTGGTCCTTACAGAAAAGGAGAGGAAAAATTTGTCAGTGTTGTCAAGTCAAAGGTGCACCCTGGTATTTTAGGAGGTTCAGTTCCGCACCACTGAATTTGCCACAGATTTTGAAAACTGACCACATAAACTGTATTTCAGCTCAGGAATACACTACTAATGTATGTAAGTTAAGCTTTAATTACGAAAGCTGCAAATATTTGTCTTTACATTAACAAGCTTTCTTAACCTCTGTAACATTTAACATTTAGACAGATGGGGAACACAACAGATTCAGGAACAGGCTCTTTCTATGAAAGCTGCTGCTGAGGCATTACAGAGCTACGATTTTGCAAACAAAATATCATGTCTTATCTTTGATCTTGGTAACGCAGTTCCCTGTATTTGTTCCACCACGTAATTTTGTGTCATAGCAGAGACAGAGCACAGGCTGATGAACTTCTCCCACTTCAGTATGAATCTACCATTTGGTAACTCCTTTCAAAAGGCTTCATAAAGGAAACTAAAGAGTCCAATAACTTCGCTAGTTAGTCCAGGATGCACCTGATTAGAAGTAGATCGTAAGAGCTACGCGTTAAATGGCTATTTGCCCTGAATTTGAGATAAATGCACATTCTCAGCACTACCTGAAACGCTGTTCTACTCTGAAATGTGAAAGAGAAACTCTGGCTCCAAGCTGCCATTCAAGCATTGAAGAGTTTTACTGGCTCGTGAGCGTGTCCATCCTCTTCCCTGCTGTTGGCACGCACTCCCAGCTGGCGGGAGGAAAGGGCTGGCTCTCACCGAGCTCTTCACTGAACCGCAACACAGCGCTAAATCCAGTCAGATACGCTCCTGCCACTATACAGATGAAGCTAACTGGGGCGATCTGCTACAGAGCAAAGAGTTGCACACGCCTGTGACCAAGAGCAGACTGCAGGATCCAAGTTCCCAGTTTCTGGTGACTAAATCCAGCTCTGAGATTGCATCGGGGCTTTGCAGCTACGCTCTGTGTAAGCCTTCACCCGGGCCTGGAACATGTCGCAGAGTTTGTGTTGTCAGTCCAGCTGACAACATCTCGTTTCACACAGGGCAAGTAAAAAGCCACTTGGCCCAAGGGGAAAGATGGCAGTATATGTCAGACTGGTGAGACGGGCCACTTGGGTGAAGGGAAAACGTCGTATCGCTCCTTTCTCAAGCCAGTGCTTTTTATCTTAGTATTTACTGTATCAAGGATTGGAAGCCCAGTCTCCTAGAAATAAATACTCCCTAAGCAGCAGACTGCCTAAGGGAGAAAACAGATTTGCAATCATTAGTTATTCCATCAAGTGAACTGTTCATACAGGCCTAATCAAGAGCTTTCCCAGCCCATATTCCCTTATCATTCCCTGGTGATTTGGAGGATGGTGAGGAAGAGAAATGACTCCCAATCTGCCTGAAGGGGACAACCTCTGCATGTATTTCTAGGAGTCAGGGAGGCTGCAGAGGACGTAACTAGAAATACTGTGCTAGAAAGGAAGAGGAGCCAGCAACATTGCTCCGTCACTTGTGATGAAGCACCTACACCAGCTCAAACGCTGGCAGACATTCAGGGATCCACATTCCACCTAAAACCAGCACTTCCCTGCAGTCCTCGTTCTGGCACTTAAAGGCAGAGCAGGGCAGGCAGTGCTGCAGGCAACTTCAGACAGCTTCCCGCAGAGGGCACTCGCCGTGGCGAACTCAAGTCGCAGACTGCTGCCTCCCTTCAAGCATTACAGTAAGAGCCTTGGTATTTAGCACAGGATTGCAGACTTGAGCAAGCTGCGATACCTGAAAGCTCAGGAATGGTCCAGTAACTCACGTTCTCTTCAGAGATCCTGTCTACAAGGTAGCCAAGCACAGGGCTGTTGAAGCTTGTGTCAGAGTACAGCTTGAGTATCACAGCGATAAAGCTTTTACTAAAGTCACTGCTGTTTTATTAGAGTTGCACAATCTGTAATACGACATGTATTTAGCCAGAGATTCTGGCACTCTCCTGTTCCCAAGCTGTGACTATTCTGCCATCCCCCTTCATTTGAAGGGCTTGGTGTGGCCATCCTTACACCATGGAAGAGGTTGTGATACAGCCTCCTTCTCCCTCCCACCCTTCATCAGGGACGCAGGATAGTCAGGATACTCCCTATGCTGCAATCATGACTGATGCACACTTGATAGGGTCTCCTGAGGCCCAATATCTGACATACTCTGTCCCCTCTGGAGGCAATATCTACATTATCTACAGGCTCCGTAATTCCAGCACTCATCTTTGATATCTGAAGATGGATGGTACGAAATTCTTCTACTCCCTCCCAGAAAAGTCTTATAATTTCTAAGGCAGAAAAAAAGTGCTCTTTTTCTTCACATTTAGGTTAGGAACAGATCCAGATTTGGGAGTAGTAAAGGGACTTCAGGGCAAGGGAAGAATCAGGATTTCCAGCCAGCTCAGATGGAAGCCAGCTGTAGCCTAAGGAGCTGGATGAATGTCTGTGGAACAGGAACTGCCTTAGTCATCTCTGAGCCTCTTCAGTTTAGTGACCAAATCCTAGTAGATGCTGAAGACAAGGTGGAGCTGACTTCTACCAAGACAGAAACATCAGAAATCCTCCCGATAATTAGGGACTTAAAGACACTAGCAGTTACTGTCCAGGGCAACCAATGTGCCTGTTAGACTAAGTCCTGATTAGGGAGCTTTTTGAAGCTCATCATTTCCTAAATACTCAACACGCCACCAATTACATGAACTGTTAACTAGATGAACAGCATATGATCTCTGCAAGTGTCACTGCACTAGGAGAGAAACATCAGACTCAGATTTTTGTGGACTTCCATTACGCTCTTACAGCCCTTCCAGACCTGAAGTAAAGGGCAAGTTCATCAGTAAAATGTTGTTGCAAAAAATTCCAGTTTGGACAAATCAATATGTGCTTATTTCAAGAATATTAATTTGTAACAGAACCACTTCCTTCCTTCCTCCTCCCCTACTGCTGTTTAAAAGAAAAAAGTAGAATGAGGGGACTCTTTCAAAACATGGCATTTTTAAGATTACAGTGTTAATTGCCACAACTGCAGCAGATTCCAAGGTATGAACTAAAAAAACAAAAAAATCTCTTAAATGAATTCATATCAGATAGACACATATTTAATAACTGACGGCCAAAATGCAACATTCGATTCAAAAAGCTCCAATCACACAGGTTTACGCACACTGGGAAGACCACAGCAGAAGGATCCGTATGCTCGGTCCTCTCTCCTCCAGCCTCTCTCCAGTCACCTGTTCTTGGCCACTGTCAGAGAGAGACTGCTGGGCTACCTAGGAATACTGCCATTCCTGCACGCTTCCTTTACCTGAAAGTACCGGGAAGCTAGAGATTTCAGTACCTTCTTACAGTTTTGAGGGTTTCATGTCCATATTTAGCCACAGCTCTAGACTGACCTTTTCAAAAGACTCTGAGAGAGAGTCCGGTTTAGAAATCTGTATTGCAAGTCACATGTTTTAACACTTGAAATTAGTATTTGCAGAATCAGGTCACTAACTGTGAAAGAAACAAGGTTTGGAGTCTGGCCTTGTTATTCCATACGTAAAATATAACTGAGTTGCTTATATTTTTTAGCTTATTCTTACATAATACAGAAATTCTAGTAACCTATTTCTTTTAAACTTCCTCTTCTACATTCTCAATCTTAATACGCACAAATTCTTCCAGAGAATTTATACACCAACATGTGAATTCCTTATGTTCTATGATTAACCATGCTTAGACCAATTACACCACACCTAAAAGGCAGTTCAACTGAAAGAATACTTAATAAATAGAGGAATACAAATGGAATCCATGCTGCTGCTTCGTGCTTTTCTAATTTAAATCCTAGACCTAAATCAAAGGCTGGCCTCTAATGGGCTATTCAGTCACTTCCATCTAAAGGACCAGTAACACATCTTCTTTCCCCATTACTAACAGAAAATTTTTAGCAGAGACCTATCGCTGTCTTCTACACCCTTATTCTTTCAAACATTTAGGCTTTGCTGTCTAGGCTGCAAAATGGCTCTGCAGTACCAACCACTTGTTACTATTGTTGTTGGTTAAACTGTCAAGGAGATAATAATTCAATAAATTAAGCAAAGTTATTTATCCTGTTTATGTCATTAAATCCAGCAGCGAGTAAGAAAGTGCCATTTTTTTTTAAAAAAATCACTGAGCACAGCTACATTTTAGCTTACTGAAATCAAAACATAGTCAATGTGGAATTCAAACAGTGGTAAAAAAAGACAAATATGTCTAAATAAATCTACTACTTAAATAATTCTGCAATGATACAGGCATTTTTTCCCCCCCAAGATGCTCTTCTGAGCTCTTCTTTCACATTTTTTCCACATGAGTGAAACTGTTTAAAATAGTTTTAAGCAGTATTCAAAATTACACAGACTGTAACAGGTCCTCTTTCATAAGATACTGAGCTGCCAGTTCTTCAAACCACTGTAAAATTCAGAACACCTGGGAAGATTCTTTCAGATTTTCCTAGTCTAGATTAGGAATGCTCATTTCTCTTTGATAAATCTGCTTTCTTACTCACTGTTCTCACCTTAGTGTCCTAGGAATTTCCTGTAGTCTGAAATTCTCACTAGCAATTATTCCTCCCTACCTGGATTAGAATGACACCATTACAGCTTTCATGTGCACCAGAATAATCCTCTGATTTAAATACTTCTTAATCTTAATCTGAAGGCCAGAGGCGAAGTGATCTTCTTTCACATTGCGAGTTTCATTATATACTGATTAGGCCTGGTTAAGATTGCATTTTGGGCAGTGCAATAAACCTACCTGGAACTACACTGGAATCTCAGTGCAGGATTCAAGCAGTGTTTCTTACAATTCCTGGTTCTTGTTATGTTTTCCCACAAGTTATAATCACAGTCACTCGTGAAGTGCAGCGGAGATCTTTGCAAGCAAGTCATAATCCCCACTTAGTCTGCCAGAACTCATGGAAATCTGAACTCCCCAGAAAAAGGGCAGAGGGAGAGGAGGGCAGGAGCCGCAGGCATGATCTGCCCTCTTCTCCCATGGAAATCTGAACTCCCCAGAAAAAGGGCAGAGGGAGAGGAGGGCAGGAGTCGCAGGCATGATCTGCCCTCTTCTCCCACCACGCTCCACATCACACGAGTGGGATTCCTCCCAGCTCAGCACCATCTGAATATCTGCACACAGTGCACGCGATGAGAAGCGGCAGAAGGGAAACTAAGCTTTGGGCAAGTGCTGGAGGTAGGTCAGGAGTGCACGAGCCACGTGGCAAACCACTTCCTCTGTGCTACATTCAGCTCAGAAAAACTGCTATAAGCTTCTGTGTGCTCTCTCCACCTTTCATATCAAACACTGTTCTGTTCAAGTGGCTTGATGCATTTATTATGGAATAAGAAATCTGACATAATTGACAGATCAACATCATATTTTTGGCTTATTTGTGTATTATACAGTTATTCTTACTCTAAAATGTAAGAAGTTGCCCATTTACCAGAAGATAAACTATTATAAACGTACAGTATATTTAAGAACAACCTATTTATATGTAACACAAGTTTTATTCAATGGGATTTTATCTGTATAAATGCTGTGTTTCTAAAGGCTTTGAAAACACTATTTTCTATTTTTTCTTTCTGCTTTCAGATAGGAGCATCATGCCAGGGACATACAGCTCTCCGGTTCATATAATCCAGTCTAGTTCCTTTAGGCTCAAGTTTTGTTTTGAAAAGAAAAAATTAGTGAGGAATTTCTAGTGCTACTGATAGCTGAGGAAAGGCCTGAAGTCCAACTCAAGGAAAAATTTAGAGGCTACAAAATTAGAAGGCAGATGAAAAAAAAAAGAAATCTACCCTCCTCTAATTCTTTCAGTCAGAATCACTATGTTTCAGAGCAAAATAATTCTAAAGATCTTTCAGAATCTAAGTTATATTTATTCTGCACAGAGAATGACAGTCTCACCTGAAACTGCACAGAGTTCACCGCAAGGAACAGATGATACAGCCCTAAAACAAGGCTGGTTTATAACATAACAGGGTATAATTAATTTCCAGAAATGTAACTTACCTGCAGAGCATGCTTGCTGGCACAGTACCCAGAGGCAAGAGGAGCTCCCATGATACCCATGACACTGCTCATTGTTACAATCTTCCCTTTTTTCCTTTGGATCATGTGATTCAGGACATATTTTGTTAAAGAGATTGTACCTAGGTAGTTAAGTTCCATTATGGCACTGAAAACATCCAGGTTTGTATCCACAAACAGAGAGCGCTGGGAACGTCCACCATTGTTGATCAAAATATCAATCTCAGGAAAGATACAGTGATAAATTAATAAAACACATTTCCTTTAATACCTGCACTTTATCAGGCAATCGTTAACAGGCTATTCTCCTCCCTCTAGTACTGTCTCTGCCATAAAAGAAGGAACTGCTGAGATGTTTTGATAGCTACTCTCCCAGAATACTTCTCCTTTGAGCTAAGGGTAGCTAACTTTGAGCTGAGTCAACAAGAGAGAAATGTAATCCATTGAGCCAAACAAAGTGAAGTCCTAGTAGAGGAACACTGGTGCCCAGAAGCTGTTTTCCATCTGACAATTTTTAACTATACTACATTGTAGCAAGCACTGTTTGATGTCCAGGTCCTGCAAGGTGGCCTCTCTAAATAGATTTTTGTGCAAATATGGGATTCAACTGCAGTAACAGAAGAAACAAATCTGGTGCTAATAACTTCACTATGAAATCAGAATATCAGTGGACTAAAGGCCCAGCTCAAAGCTTCACACACTGTACTTACATTAGTTAGATCTGACTGCTGTTGTTTCAGCTCTCTGCTCTGGACTACCCATCTGGAATACTACGCACCAAGGAAGGGAAACAGTTGTGCCTGACAGCCAGTTTTGTCCCATATGGCTCTAATCCCAAATTACATGGCTTTCATGCAGAATTTTAAGTCCAAAATACACACTTGAAGATTGCTGCAGCTGGGCCAGAAATCTAGTGACTTCAAACAAGTGATTTTTTAGTTCTTGGTAATGGCCAAGGATTACTCATTCATTGCTGCTTCTATGCAAAACTTGCTGAAGCCCAGAAGCAAATAGAAGACATGAGAATTGAGGTCCTTTCTGGCATATTTAATTCTGAAACTTGAGTAAGATGTAGAAACTGCTGAATTTACTGTTTGGCAGAACAAAAGCAAAAGAAGAATATATGCAGAGATAGGTCATATGGAAGGAAGAGAAGTTCAGCCTCAGAAGTGCACCTTACCTTGCCAAAATGCTTAAGAACACTGTTAGTTGCAGCTTCATGAGAGCGTCTATCAGTCAAGTCAAGACGCAGAACAAGGATATCTTTTTCACTCAAGTTGCTGATCTCTAAAAACCATGGGAACCAACAAAATCACCAATGTAAAAATAGTAAGAAATTTAATGTGCTTTTAAACCCCAAATTTTCGCTAAGGAAAAGACACTGAACTATCTTCCTACTTAATAATATAAAATATTTGGGTTTGTTTTCATTGTGATCCCTACACAGAATCAATTTTTAAACTGTTCCTACTAAAGCTCCTCTTTTCCCATCCTTATGTTTTCTTTTTTTAAAAAAATGACTTTAATAAATGAAAAGGGATTGTGTACCATAATACAAAAATTCCATTATCCAAGTAAATTGCAACGGTTAGGAATAACATGCAACAGGATTATTTGATACCAAAATCTTTCATCAAGCCATTCAGAAGCAGTGTATTGGCAGCCTTGACATTTTGTTTGTAGGTAAACTGTTCAACCATGGTTATTCCTGACAAAAGGAGAAGTACTGTTCATCCCCCAAGAAAGATACACATGAGAAGTTGGATTACTACACAGAATGGAAGTGGCTTTGTTTAATTCAAAGCTTCTAACTTATCCATCCCCTGAAATAGAAGTCATCTGTCATCAAGGTCAAGCCATCACGCTAAGTGTTTCCACCACTGTCTCTTTGAAAGAACTGACCTTTTCCATTGAAGGTATTTCTTGAACACTGATTAGCTACTCTGAGGCTTTGCAGCAGATAATTCACAAAAACAAAATTCTTAATGTTAATCTTTTTTTTTTATTTTCCTAGCTGGATATAGCATGATTTCTAAATTACTTCTTCCCCAGTGTTATTTCTGAGCCTAATTGACTCATAGCCACAATTAAGTATACTTGCTCCCCTTCAACTAGCCATGCGCTTTAGACAAAGAGCCTAAAGCTCTGATTCTTTAATTACCATGTCTGCATATACAGGTAAGGTTGAACTTTGTCTTCACCATGATGTACAAATAGGCAGGTTGTTTAAATCCATAAATCTTCTTTGTTCAAAGGTCACTAGTACTTATGCAACTGGATATATTAAACCCATTTGTTTGGTTTAAAGCTACCACTCTTTCCATTTACAGCTCTTCCCCCACCCTTCCAGATATGCATTTCCCCCACTCCATTTCTTCCATTGTAGACAGCAGTAAAAACCATGTAGGTTATACTACTTTCTCAGGGACACTTGCATCTCAGACTGCCTCAAAGTAGGTTTGCACAGGTGAAGCCTGCTGGGACTTTTTAGGCAGATCCCCAGAACTGTGCACAGTATTCAAGGTGTAGGCATGTCCTGAAGTCTCCTTCAGTAGGAGATTTACACCACATGGCTTCTGACCAGGATCAAACTGCCCAGCAACCAAGCATCAGCTCTTGCAACTGACATTTTTCTTACCAACCTATGATGGGCTGCTACATCCCTTTTGGCAATTCATTAAGTTCTAGTTACTTTTCACCTAACAAGAAGCTATGCTCACCCAAAGCCAACTTGCTGCCTTTTGACAGACAGCTGTGTAAGAAATGCTGACTTAAAATCTTTTGCTGCGTGATTGTTGTATAGCTCCTTCTCCTAGAATCCCCTGGAGGATTTCAGATCAACATCTCTTTTCAATATATGTTATTCTGAGAATGGCTAGACAGTTTAGCCACAGAAACTCTTTTCTCATAACACAATGAACAGTGTTATTCAGATTAGACCCTTTATTTTCCAGCTCTTCAGCATTTCCTCTTCTATTTTTCATTTCTCTCTTGTGTAATACCCTTTCCCAAAGCATGAAACTTCAGAGGCTGAACTACATGACCTCCTGAGGTGCCTTCCAAACTCGATTACTGTATGATTCCATGATGTATATATATTGCCTGTCATTCATTTGGCAAAGTGCCTATTCATATATAAATTATATTTGAGCTTGGTCAAACCAATGAATTATCCCATCTAGCCTTTTTCTTTTAAAAGCTATTAAGACATAACTCTCTAACATTACTGGTTAAATTCAACTCATGTTGCAAAGAGTGTTGGGGGAAATACAGAAGCTACTTAAAAAAAAAATCAGCTAAGAGAAGGTTATACAAGTTGTTTTCTTTCCTTCCTACAGAAGTGCAATGAAGTACGTTGAACTGCACATATGACTCATCAGGTATTATCATTGCTCTTTTACAGTGCTTTGCTTCTCTCTCTCCTTCAGCATTTTAGTAGTGTAGAAAAATCACATAAATGTGTAACATAAGGTGATGTCTCAATTTTCAACAAGATAAGTGCGCTTTGTTCTCATGTTAATATGTAAATTACCTAGCTAAGTTGCTAGTTAAGTTTAGAGCAGCTACAGCAGGCATGTTAAAACCTGTCAGATCCAATTATGCCATCTAATTCAGCCAAACTCATGTTCGTGTCAGGCGCTGCAATTCAGTAATTTTAATTCAGCATATCCTAATCAAACCTTACGAATTATTCTTGAACTCAAATGCAGAAAGAAAACATACAGTAGGTGGAAACAGGGACAAGCCACCCAGGAAGCACACAGAAGCACTGCCCAAACGTGCAAGGATAGAATTAGGTAGGTTAAAGCTCAGATGATATTGGAATTGGTGAGGAACATGAAGGGCCACAAGAAGGGCTTCTATAGAAACAGCAGCAGCAAAAGGAAAACAAAATATAGAGTGAGCCCACTGCTATATAGGGATGGTGCTGGAAGATGGCCTTGGTCTTTATTAGCAATATCGACCTTCAAGTTGCACACGTTCCTGACGCTAGTCTCTTGGGGAAAGAAATACTACCAGTGTTAGAGGAAGATCAAGTTACGGACAAACTGGACATATACAAGGGGCCAGATTCCAAAATGCAAATTCATACTCTTGCTTCATATCCGTTGAGATAATCCTTCTGAATATTCTTTAGTACACTGCACTCAAACATTAGCCGAGAATGGACATCCAGGATTATGACTCCTGCCATATTTGGTCTTATCAAAGTTTTGTAATGACAAACTGCCACAGATGCAAGTGTAGTTGCATATATTCACTGACTACTAAACATTGCATCATATGGCCTTGGAATTTTGTCATGATTACCATTTAACCATGTTATCAATTTAAGTCCCTCTATTTCCTTTGGAAAATACATATTTAAGCTTTTTTGAAGCATAAGAAAACGGGAATAGGGAATTGTGTATTTTTTAAAACTTTGTCAGATTTTTCAAATACTCTGCTATACTTTTTATGTTTCTAAAAATATTTAGGTACTAATCCAGACAAAATTTCAATATTCACAAACTTCCATTACACATAACCTTTGGACATCCCGTTGCCATTACTATGAATGCATTGTTACTGTGGTAGTTTTAAATACTCAGCTATGGAGGGTAAGTAGTCTGAAAGAAATCTAATGATAATTATGCTCAAATCAGTTCTATGTAATAACAAGAAAACTGGCTAGCCCTCTCCCTGTTAAGCAGGAAAATGGGGGGAGAAGGTGGAATGACAGGAGGAAAGGAAGAGAGAGAAACAGGAAGAACAGTCAGACTCCAGATTCAGCTGGTATATGAAAGATAGCTGGAATAGTTAAATATCCTGCTTCATATTCATTCCTCTGGATCTGTAGGAGATCACCTCCTTCATAATTGATCAGAAGGACTTTTTCTGAACATTTCTATTCATTCCTTTTCCAAAAGGAGAGTTCTTGGCAGCTGGTCAGACTGTCATATGCACAAATCTGAAGGAAGATTCTTTTCCTCAGTAGCATGCAGCTACATGGTTTGTTTCTAAACAAGATGTTACCCCTCAGATTTGTTTCCTCTCTTTCTCACTGTATTTGTTCCTTTTTAAATCTAGTGACTTTTGAGACCACTTGCATTTGTATGATGAGATTTTTAGATAACACTGGTATGTTAAGGAACTCGTAGTGCCAGTCTTCACAAAGGCTTCTTGCTCCAGAGAAGAAACTACCTGTTTCAAAGCTACAGTGAAGCTACATAAAGTTTACTTTTATCAAGAAATTTATTACTGTGATATGTGGATTAGTATTTCTCTGGCAATTCTAACACAGCCAGAGTGTGATTGCTTGCACGAAGTAGTAACTTATACTTACCAAGGCATTTCTTTTTCACTCTTTCCAGCTCATCCTCTCTCCTTGCTGAGATGGCAAGCAAAGCTCCTATCTTTGCTAGCTGGTAAGCCAATTCCTCTCCAATTCCACTTGAAGCTCCTGTCACCCAGACAACCTTGCCAGGCAGTTCATTTTCTGTCAAAGGAATCAAGACGAGAGTTCACACATTGCCAATGCCAGGACAAACATCAGCATTAAGCCATTGCAGGTGTACATCTTGGTATTATTTGTAACAAATACACTCAACTTTTTCACTACAAAATCTTAATTTCTTCATTTTTAGTCACGTGCAATTGTGAAATTGTCCAGTGCTGCTCTGTCGCCACCTGAACTTTGGTCCAAAACTAACCTGAATAAACACTCATTATCTCTACTGATGGAAGAAGTTTGATTGCATTTCTGCAAGCCATCCACACGCATCATTTTCACTGACCTCAAAGAGAGCTTCAGAGAAAAAGAGAGAACTCTCAGAAACAACAAAAAAAAGATACTATACACACAGTCCAAACAAAAGCCTAAGCAAACGTTTCCCAATACGTGTTCTAACCCCCAAAATGTTGCTAAGTAATTGCAGACTTAAGAAAATTCTCTGAACAAAGGAAGCTAATCAGAACAAACTGAACGGGTGTTCATCCACTTTGTTTTGAACCCAATGCAAGTTAAATCCTGCATTGTTCAGAGCAAAATATACAGAGCTCCCGGTGTGTAAGCCCAAAGGTGGATCTGCTATATGCCTATACCACCTGCCTAGATATGCTGTTATAACCTCTAGTAAATATATGTTATCTTATTCCTTCTACTCCTTTGTTTATATGCCTGTTCCCTCTTGTCTGCAGTCGTTTTCCCCTCCCCACGACACACCTGAGCACTGGGAAAAGGTTTCACTTTTCCAAAGTATATTCAAAACCATCGAATAAAATAGGTTACAATCACTCACTCTAGAATATAGTTTAAGGATGCATGATTACTAACAACAGAGCACTTTCAGCAGAACATATCATTCACTGTGCTCAACAGAGCACAGAATGTATCATTCACTAACACTCACATGTGTTCTCCATGATAAGTCTTAGTGAAAGTCTGATTAGAGTACTCAAAACACTGCTGAGAAGAGCTTATCAAGTTTGCTTATCAAGTTGGCACAGATGAGGATTCTACCAATTTCTAGCCACACAGGAGAACTGTCTTGTTATAACCCTCCTCACACTTAAAGCCAGTCTACTCTGAAAAAGGCTATAATAGCTTTTTTTTTTCCTCCAACTCACTTGTTCATTTAGTTCAGTAAACACGCTCTTTCACTAAAGCCAGTGGGTATAACTACTTGCTTAAGCTGAATTTGTAGGACTGGCAGTCAATATGATTTTTCCTTTATAAGCTAAGTTTTAGCCAAAGAGAAAACCCTCCTAAAGCTAAGAAAAAAAAAAATCATAAAAAGCCCCCTTCCAAGAGAGAAGTACATTTTAAAATTTATGTGGGAGATAGGAAAAAAAACGGTGTTACTGAAGCAGTAGGAACAACTATTTTATTAATAGTTACATTAAAGGCAGCTGTCATTAAAGAATATTCATCCTCAAAGATCATGGGGGTTCATCTCTCAGATAATTTTTTTTTTGGGGGGGTGGGGGGCAGAAAACCTGTGTGTACAAACACTACAAGAACAGAAGAATACTGTCCTCCCTTTCATCCCTGCTTACCATACTCATCTCTTCCTACTGAGAATAATTTCACTTCCTCCCACCACCCCCTTTCAAATTCGCCTTGGACTAGTTCACTGCAGTTATTCAGGATCTTGTTCTGTGGACAGAACAATAAACTGAGATAAGGAAAGTTTTCCATCAACTCCTCAGTGCTGACAGTTGCCAAACACTGAGCTACCGGTAGTTAACATAATGGAAAGCCTAGCTCAAATACTGTTGTGGAACATGTCTCAAACTAGCTTGTTCTAGAATAAATGTTCTGTTGCTACTGGAAATAACATGGCATGGTTAATTGTTAATGTAAAAAATGAAAGTGGAAAACATTACTACTAACCATTAACTTTTGCATTACAAGGCATAACAAAGGAAAGGCTAAACAGATTACTAGTGCAAGTAATCCAAGAAACGTTTCTGTAGTTCAGCATTGTTTAAGGTTTTTCTCTATGACTTTATAGCCCTTATAGCACAAGATGGCTATTTCATTAATGAAAAAAAAAGAGAAAGTTTAAGGTGGGGAAGTTTAGAACAGAGCATCCACCTCGCCCCCAAAGAATCATGCCATTGCTCCCAGTTTAAAGACAAAGCCTTCACATATGTACCTTAGTAAAAATATCCTCCCTAGTTCTTACTACCACCCTGCCTGAAGGGTGCACCATTCAGAGCTGCTGATCAGCAGAAGTGAAACAATACGTAATAAAAGTCACCTAGCACCCTGTAACCATTGTCCCATAACTATACAAGTGTTTAGAACATGGGAAAACAGTTCAGCATCTGCCAGGGACAAAATCCACTACCTTCACTATAGGTGTGAACCACTGAAATGGAACCAGTCTTACCTATATTATGGCTATTAAGCTATAATTCCTAAATATTAGGGCCATTCTCTGTAAGTACAGTTTACAGAACAACAGAAGGAAACACCTGAGATGAGAATGTTTTCTGATAATAAGTTTCTCTGCAAAACCTTCAACAGAAATCCATGCTAAGGTTGTAGAAGCTATTGCACAGCAAAAGTGATCAATGTCAGCTTTAAATAAAGATCAAGTTTTTCTCCATGTGATCTGTGTTACTTACCTGCAGATATCTGCAGGTACACTACATTATATGCACTGCCAATATGGGAAGGAGAAAGAGAAGAAGGGGAACATATTCAAAGAAACACCTTTTTTAGCATTTGTCTCTTCTGTTTTCCTAACAGTTACAATCAGTACCAAGGCTCCTCTGTCTCATGTATGTAGCAGAACTATCAGCAAAATGCCACTTAAACGCTACTGCCTGAGCTAATTACTGCTTCAGTTAGTTACAAGCATTGAGGTTGGGGGGCTGGTAGCCAGAAAACTGCTCACCCTTCTCAAAGAAGCCTATGTTGACAAAATTCTGGCCCGCTCTGTATCACATGTTGAAACTGTTGTACCAGAAAACAACTACATCACTGTATGCAGGAATTTTTAGAGACTAGTTAAAAGGTCTCCAGGCTTCCAATAAGGCTGCAAGTTGCATTCAAATAAAGTTATGTCTGAGAGTTCCTAAAACTCATTGTGCTGCACACAGGGCAAAACTTAAATTCTGGTTGTATTGGTGCTCTCTTCTTCATTTCAGACTAGCACTTTTGCAGCAGGCTTCTGCGAGAGCAAAGCACAGGCATCTCAGGAAGTTTGCGCCGTACTCCTAAACTCAGCTCCTCAGGAGAATAATTGCCACCTTCTCCCATTTCTTCTGTCTGGTCTAAAGATCCCCTCGACCCTGGATGGTTGTCCTAGCTCCTCGGCTAACCCCAGAAACCCAGCCCAGGATTCCCGCTTCGAACAGCCTCCTTGCCAAACTGTTTGCAGAACTTGTCCCGCTCTTCCAGCGATCTCTCCCCAATTACAGCCTTCGTCTGCACGACCATTCCCCGCACTGAATCCTAGCCTCAAACCCAATCCCTAACTCCTCTGCATCCCTCAGACACACCTTCGGTCACGGCAGTCCTACGTCCCCACCAGCCCAACGCCCAGTTTTCCTCACGCTCGGGCTTGTAGCGTCCCCTCATCCCACTTATTTTGCAGCAGGCTACTTCGCCCCCCGGCCCGGCCGGCGCGAGGGGAGGATGGTGCCCGGTCGCCGGCGGCACGGGCTGCCTGCTTTCGGCACGGACGCCCACGCGGCTCACGGCGGCCCCGCGCTGCACGTGCCGGGCAGCCCCGCTCCAGGGCGGCATCCGCGCAGAAGCTCACGGCCCTTTGGAGCCAAAGGCTCTACTAAGCAAGTAAAAACCACCACTCTTAAACCTCTTCGTTCGTCTGGAAGAGGGCAGAGTCACAGCCAAATTATAAAGGTCAGCGCGTGCCAGAGCTGAAAGTCCCTGCCTGAAGCAGTTTTACTGAATCTTTGTAGCTATACGCATCCAAAACAAGGTATCACCGAAAAAAAGCCCAGACAGCAGTTCTGCGTGGTGCTGCTCCCATGCCTTTTGGAAAACAATTCTCGGAAGCCAAAACCCACTTAACTCAAACGTTAATATTCACGTCTACTGTCGTAAACACTTTCAGCACTGCTGTGAAACAGAGATCTGCTGGAAGCTGTAAGAACAAGCTCAACTGAACAGAAGTTAAACAGACCATGAAGCCTCTTTCTTCCCCCAGAAAAGCTATGAAAGGGGCCAACTGGCGCAGCCCACTGTCCGTCTGCCTCCGAAGGAGGCGGCTGCCCCACGGCCCCGGCGGGACATCGCCGGCTCCCCGGCGGCTTCGCCTCGGCGCGCTCGCGGAGCAGACGGGCGGGAAGCGGCCCAGGGCGACGCCGGCACGCCAGAAGCGGGCAGCACCGCCGAGAGCCGCTTCCCAAAGGGGCGAGAGGCGGCGGCAACAACCCCTCACCGCCACGGCACCCTCCTTCGGCACCGGCACCCTCCTTCGGCACCGACACCCTCCGGCGCTTCGCTCGCTTCATCGCCGCCTTCGCCAGGCGCCCGGGGCCGGCGGCCGCCGCTCGGCCCCAACGCGTCGTTCAACGGGCGCCGTCGCGGCCACACTGAGCGACACGTGAAGGCGGGAAAATCAGGAAATCGTGTTTTTTGTGCACGTGCAAGCTTTTATTATTTTTTTTTAATAATTGTTCCTCAGACGGCGGTTCCTCCCGGGCAGCGCCTCGCTCCCCCCACACACACACCTTCCGCCCCTTCCCCGCAGCCACGGCGGGGCTCACAGGAGCCACCGCGCCGGCTTTACCTGGCTTCTTGCCCCGCCACTCGGCCCAGAGCACCGTGAGGTCGCCGTCGGCCCGCAGCCACCGCGCCAGCAGCGCCGCCAGCGCGCCCAGCGCCAGCAGCGCCAGCACCGCGCAGCCCCACGCCATGGCCGCCGCCGCCGCGGCCCGACACGGCGCTGCCCCGCCGCGCCCGCCCCTATATGAGGCGGCGGCCGCCGCCGCGGCGCAGCGCCGCCCCCGCCGCCAGCGTCACCGCCGCCTCCCCGCCGCCTCCCCGCCGCCGCGGCGCTGAGGCGGCGCCCGCCGCCGCGCAGCTCCCTCCCGCCGCCGCCAAACGCCGCCGCTGCTCTCCCGACGCTTCAAAGCGTTTTGTACCCGCAGACGTGGAAACGGGAACCCGTTCCCGCCCGCTTCCCTAACCTCCCCCTACCGGAGCCGCTCGCGCTGCGGCTCTCTGAGGCAAAAGCGGCGTTTTTCCGAGGCAGAACGCGGCAGCGGCCTGCGTCGCAGCGCGCTGTGCCTGGCGGCGGTGGTCTCGCGTAGGCACGACGCCGTGCGGGGTTGGGTGTCGTAGGCCGCGCCACAGCGAGGAGCGCCAGACCGGAGCAGGGCAGGCGCTGCCCCTGCGCGGTGTCTCCGGGGGTTCGTCCCCGGCCGTCCCGGGGCGGAGGGCGCGCAGCAGCTCGGGCTGAGCGCACGCGGGGGGCGGTCGCACGGTCCCGGAGGCCTGCGGCTGGTGAGCGGCGAGAGCTCGCCCGGCCGCGGCGCGCTTCGTTCCTCTCTACCGCGGACCTGAATACGACAGATTTTTCCAGCTAAAAAAAAAAAAACACTTCAGTAAACATTTTAGAGAGTTCTTGTGCCTTTGTCTGTGTGCACAGTTGCCCTCCATAGGGATTTTAGTGCCAGTCCCCAAGGTTACAGGCGTGTACTGACTCAGCCTGAGAACGAAAGGGACTGCCACGGAGAAAGTTACAAAGTCCTTTACAAGGTAACGGCCGTTTTTGCTGTTTTCCAAGGTACAAAAAGCAAGCGTGTGCATCTGGTTAGTATTGGCCTAATGATAGCTAATTGTACTTTAGAAACTACCTCAATTAAACACACCGAAGTGTTTGTTTTGAGATCCCCGTCAGGTAGACCGCATTAGCGCGACCACAGGCTGGAGCTTTTATGTATGGTTGTTGGAACCGTCTGAATCGCGCTAGGGATTGCTGTCTTCCCAACCCTAAAGCAACCGGGAAAAGATCCACGGGAGTAAAGTGTTGCCAGCTTCCTGGCTCATCTTGATGGTCAGCAGCAGTCTGGCTTTGCTTGCTGGAAGTACCATTACGAGCATCAGCAGCGGCACGCACTATTTTTCTTGCTTCAGAGCCGGCAACTACTTAGAGAAGAGCTATTAGACAAAGTACCAAAGCAAACTGAAACACCTTTTAAAAGATCACATCATAACAAAGCTTTTGGATTTGACCAATGTCTAAATTCCCAAGCAAAACCCAAAAATATTTTTCTTTTTAATGCCTGAGCTTACTCTCCATGTAAGAAACTAATTGCACTTTCTGAACAGGCCATTATTACTGAATTTTTACTTTCTGAACAAGTATCACTACTCACAGTTTTAAAAAAATGTGGTTGAAGGTTAAAGACTCAATCAGCCTAAGTCAGCCTGAACATCACCAAAGCAAACGACAGTTTCATTGCAGTGCATGCAGTGATTTATACAGAGAGCACTTTGGAGATCAGTAAACATAACCTGATATCTATACAAAGTGCATAATTGTGGTAGCAAAGTGCCGGAGCCAATGGGAAGCTGGAGTACAAAGGTCTGAAAATAAAATGAGAACTAGTAACTAAAATGGGAGGTCCCAGTCTTGCTCCACATCTTGCTGTGAACCCTTGTGATGTTCCCTTGTTGACTCTGTGGCAGCAGATAACAGATCAATTAAACTCAGAACATAACAAGATAACATGCATCATTCTTACAGTTACACAAATTATATTGACACACTTAAAAGAAATGTAAATAAAAGCCAGATAAGGTACCTTCTGTCTCCAAAGAAATGAAGCAGAATTAAATATTTGGTTAGACTGCTGTTTCTATATAGTTATTTTTGTTCTGCCATCGTACAGTATTAAAAAGACCTTGTGCACAAGTGCAGTGATCCAAACTTTCAAGTGTTCTCTTTTATTACTAATGAATAATGAATGTGTATTATTATTAATGCTGCTAAATGGAGAAGGAAAATCTGACAGTAGAGTGAAAAAGTGGAACTTTAGTAAACTCTTCAGCTTTCTGATTCCAATTAGATTTGTTTTGCTATGGCCTTTTGTTAGCAAATAAGCAGTTTTTTCTATGTGACAATGTTTACAATAGAAATGTCAGGAACAAAATGAGTAAGAGGAAAAATTAGAGTGCATTCAGTAATAAAAAAGATGAAACAGAGGTTTATCTAATGGTGTATTTGACCACAACTAAAACTTTTAAGGCATATGAAGTTTTATTTTTGCATTGTAGTTGTATTCTGCAATAACTATATTGTAACCCAGAGTCAGAGGCAAGTGGAAAGAATTTCAAGAACAGCATCAGAACTCAGCCAATTTTAGAGCAGGTTTGTGCAATGTATAAACCTATCCCATATAAACTCATAAACATGCGCATATCACATACAGGGGAATATATCTGCTGTGTATATATGGATTTCTTACCTAGTCTTGAGACAACACAGCAGAGTACACTGGCAGTACTTTTTTCTGTCTGCTGGGGAGGGTGACAACTCCATGTTTTCCTCTTCTTGCCCTACATTCTCTCATTTTGCACCTCTGTACCTGTTCTCGTTTTGACCTCATCATCTTGGTTTTGCTTGGTTGTTGAGACAGTTTCTTCATCTAGTTCGTTCTGGCATCCTTCCAGCACTCCTTGTATCTGTTCCCATAGCCTGTTACGGGTTTACAGCATGCTTATTTATTCAAACTTCATTCTTTGTCCTTTTGCCCCACTTCTCAGTTCTGCACAGTACTTTTCTTACACATTGCAGCACTTCCAAACAAGGAATTGTTGCAACACATGGCCATATGACATTTGTAACTAAGCAGTTATTAAGCCTTGCAATCCTACAAGATGACCATCTGTTTTTCTTCAGGGTTCCCGCTGACTTCAGCTGAAGTAAGACGGAGTTTTCTCTTCAGTGTTGGAGATGAGGCATCTTGAGAAATGCAGAAAATGTACACATTTCAGCTGCATATAAGGAATGAATAACTATACATACCTGTCTCATAGAAATAATCCTGTGATGGCTAAAGAATACCAATGTGCATACTGCAAACATCACATTATAGGAAGGTATGGATGGATATTATTTAAGTTTTAATTTAGCAAGGCAGTTAAGCATCTGTTTCAGCCCTTCTTTACGCAACAAAACATTTGAGTATGTTTTTAACAAAATGCATGTACTCACGTCTCATTGGTTACATTAGGACACGTTCTGTAAAGTACATGCTTAATATTTTTTCTGAACATAAGCCTGTAATAGTAATTTGATTAAGCTGTTAATTTTAAGAATTAGTTTTGCAGCAGGAAGTTATACATACATATTCCTTAGGTTCTCATGATTTGGCCAAGTTTTACAGTTGTAACAAGAAGGAGATAGAAGTTGGTTATACTTCTGAGACAAATAATTTTGACATGCTGCAAAAGTATTAATAACTTTTATTTTATAAATTCTTTGTAGACCCACTATAAAGAAAGAACTTTCAGAGTTTTCTAATTGTTTTATAATATATCATTTGAATATCTCAACATTGGCTGCCATCATGACAGAGCAAGACCATATGAAATTATTTCCATTGAGTAATGCTTGCCTTATTAAACAAAAAGCCAGAATTTTTGCACACCCTACCTAGACTTAGGTCCTTCAATCCATGATGTAATTACCTAAATTAGTGAGCTCAAATTCTGAAGACCTCAGCATCTATATTCCATTCTGTTCAAATACCTTTAGCAAATCCTTTACCAGTTTATTAACTGCGTTTCTCTCTGCTCTGCTATAGCTTCACAATTGTAGACTAGGAAATGTAAAAACCAGGGCAGAGCTAGTCACCGATAGATACTGGTTACATGCAGTATACTGTAACACACAAATGCAGTTTGGATGCTTTTAGCATGAGGTATGGCCAGCAATATGTAAGATACGCAGAGTTTATGGTTAGTGTCCTCAAGCTCCTGCTCTGTACACTTCCAGTCTGATGACTATGTACATCCGTAGTCATCTCTTTTTTTCCAAGCTTTCCCTGATTTGTTTCTAAGTTATACAACCATATTTACATACTTTTTTTTTTTCTTTTCATTGAATCTGAATCAACCAGATTCTAGCAGGTCTAACTACCCACCATTATAAAGAGAACTGCAGTATGAAATAACTAAACTTCTCATGAATTAATGGGTAAAGAACTTCCTCACTGAATGTTCACAAGGGGGCCTCATGTGACTTGATGCCTGCCCTGGGAATAATACCATGAAAGTATGGGTGTGAATATTTTTCACAGGATTGTGATGCAAATTCTTTGCTCCATATTACAGTAAACAAAACTCCAGGGCAATTAACTGAGATTATTTCAGTGCCTGTGTAAAACATAAATTGTAAAAATGCTCTTCCTTTGCTAAATTATTTATGCAGATACAGGAATATTAAAATGAATAGCTGGTAAGTAGAGCAGCTCTGTGTTCCCTTTCCTGTATTTCCTCTTCCATTGTGGGCATAACAGAACAGCTTCTGTGGAGAAAAGCTCTTTGCTTAGATTAGGAAAACAGAATTTTAGAGTGAGCCTATCATAAAATGAGTGCAAATGAAGTAAGGCCAATTTTGACTCAGTGCTGTTAGCTTCAGAACATCACCTGTGCCATGTGGTTTAGTGTTACCAGAAGAGAAGACAAACATACACACATACAAAGACAGCCCCATGTAAATGTAACTGAGTGCCAAAAGTATGATTTACATAAACCTCTCTGGTTAGACAGTGGATATTTACTTTCCGCAGTTTTTATTTTATATCTGTTTTAACTGCAAATTATTATTTAAGAGAATGTTCTCTCTTCCATAATAAAATTTATTGGGAAATGAAAGTTTGACCCTAGATAACATACATCCTTTTGAAACCTTTTCAATGCAGAGGAATCATTTTGTTTAGACACAGATTTAAGGTGCAATTCTGTTCTCACTACATCAGTGATTTTTTTCCTGCTATTTTAAAGAGCAGGAGCTGCCTGCCATCTGCACGAGAATTAGCGTCTTAGATTCTCTGAGTTTTTATACACTTAAGCCTCTGCATTCCTGCAACCTTAATCTCTTCTCATTTCTGCTTTCAGCACATTGTTCAGTCTTCGTGGTTTTTCACACTTGGCACCTTCTCCCTGCTTCCTTACTTAGGCCATTTAGAGAAAGGCTTGAAGGAAGTCTGTCCGTCTTTCTTCATTCAAATCTCTCCTTAGTTTCACTTTCTCCTTGCATCCATTTCATTTCAGCCTATTTCATCAGGTTTCTGTGGGAGATCTCACATCAGGTTAAAAGTTCAGTTTGTAAATGTAAGGCAGTTCTAAATAGGGTGAGCTGAACCACTGTATCTTCTATCCATTTTGAAAACAGTAAAGGAAACTGTTGATACTGCCTTCCTGGCCACTGCATTACAGTTTTGTATAACCTGTTTCTGAGCTATAAAAGATAAATAAATCACTTCTACTCCAAACTAAGTTACATCTATACCAGTAAATCAAGCTGGGCCAAGGTGTGAGTCCACAGACTGTTTCATTTACTAGTAGAGGGATAGCTAGGATGGCTTAAAGAAAGCAAATAAAACCTCTGACAAGAGAATAGTGCAGAAAAAGACAAAATAGTACTATAAAAATACACAATGGCAAGACAGTTGTTAGAAAGACAATGAGGACAAATATAGGAAGCATCTACAAATGCAAAGGGAGATGACTCTTGGCTGTTTTTGGTGGACTCTCTTGGCCTTTCTTGGGATGGATTTTCTCAAGATAAAAAGCTAGAGCACTTTTCTGCTCTCCGCCCAGTGTGATGTAGATGTTCAGATTGTAAACCTGTCCCAGCCACTTGCAGCTTCAGTTGACCCTGCTCCTCTTCCAAATTTTGCATCCATGACTTTCCATGACGTCCGTAACTTCAGTTATATTATAAACTGCTTGGCTTTGCTTTGGTTTGTAAAGTGCTTGCAGTGCTTTTACTGACACCTATGCTAACTACTTATGTTTAAAAGAAGCATGTTACTTTTTAAAGGACAATATTCGCCTCCAGTCAGAAAGCTCCTGCATGTTAGGTCTCCCTCAAAGCCCTAACTGGATATTTAAGTGGGATGTAAGTATCCTACATGTTTTATGCAGGTCCTTTCCACAAGGGCAAGTATTATTCAAAAGTCAAGTTTTAAATCAACAGTGGCTACCTGAGCTCTGCTCATTCCTTCAGACCACACTACTTTGACTTTTCTGTCTATTTATTGGCATTAAAAGCACTTTTGCTTTTAATTAAAAGCAATTTTACTTCTGTGACAGTACTGCTGTGTAATTCTTCATGATTATTCAAATGAAATACTAGAAGGAGTCAAGATACAAATATACAAAGGACTTTTCCTCAGAGAACTAGCTATAGGTAAAGGCTAGAACATATTTGAACAGACTGTGTCATATGAATATATCATATCTTAGAGAGAGAAAGCATGTAATTCCTCTTTCTCTTCAAAAAAGCTTTCCTGTTTTCTTGGTATGTAATAAATCTCTTGTGATGGTGAAGAAGAAATTATCATTGCTCTTTGCATTCTGGTTCTTAGATCCCTGTTCTATGTATATCATCCTGACCTGGACTTCGAGGTCACCCAGGTCAATGGAAAGATTTGTGCACCCACTTCCACGTTTGTTAAATGTATAACAATATTCATTTAATTTAAATCTGTTGTAATAAATCTAAAAAGATTTGTGCCTGTGTGGGCTCTCTCATGGCACTAGTACTGAAAAGACAACTCATGCAAGGAACTAGTGAAAACTTCCCCTGTGGCAATATTTAATATTAAGTGAAGAATATGTGTAGGACAAGAAGGTGGCATTTGAAGCGGCTGATTCAGAGCAGCGGCCCACTATAGTCAACAGAAGCAAACCCCGTTGTAGGGCTGAGCAGGGAACATAAACTAGGATCCTGCTCTGAATCCTGCATGGAAAGATTTCCTCTTCCTCCGTTTCCTTACAAGAAGGGAGTTTACGGAGTAGCTTCCCGCACTAAAGCTCGCGCCTGGGAATGTCTCCCGAATCCTGTGAAGTGACACCTCAGGGAACCAGTCCATCAGAAGCTGCTAGCCAATGACGGAATCGGGTAACTGAAATGTCTTTCACAATTCCCAAATCGTTGTATTTTTCTTCATTATTAGTAATACTCTTCCAATAGCTTCTTAGTAGTGAGTCTTTCCTAGCCAGTTAATTTCCCTTCATTTTCATTAATGTATTCCCCTTTGTTTTTAATAGAGCACTAAATTAAAGTAACCTGCCTGTTTACTTCCTTTTTACGCTCTTACTGTCAACAGTTCGGTACAAATCTGGGAACAGGGCTCGTTCACTAACTCAGGCACCCTCTGCCGGCCTTCCCACGGCAAAGCGCAAAGTATCAGACAGTCCTCATACACAACAATGTTTTTTAAGAGAAAAATACAGATTTTTCTGGTGATAAGCATTTTACTACCAGAATATAAATTGTCAGGAAGATCAGATTTAGGGCTGCAAACTGAGCATGTGAGGTGCTTTCTAATGAACTCAAGAAACTGATTGCATAATCAAGCATGTGAACCTGTGGAATTTCTCAGGCAAAATGTCAAAAAGTGAACATGGCCTAAAATAAAAAAAGTCTCCAAGGGTAAACTTTATTGCCGTCTTCGACTATCTAATGAGAGGATATAGAGAAGGCAGAGCCAGACTCTCCTCAGAGGCGTACAGTGATAAGACAAGAGACAACATATACAGATGCAACAGAGGAAATTCTGATTAGCAAATTCTGAACAGGAAGAAAAAAAAAACATGATGAGCATGCTCAAACACGTGAGGTGTCCAGAGAGGTTGTGGAATCGCTATCCTCAGAGAGACTCGAAACACAAGTGCAAAAAAACCTAAACCACCCTATCTAGTTGGGGCTGCTTTGAGCAGAAGGTTGCACTGGATGACCTCCGGAGGTCCCTTCTAACCAAAATTATTCTATGATTTTATGATGAGGGATCGCTGTGCCATGAATCCAGTTTAAACCGATGAAAGCCATCTTACCAGTACTAATGCTTTGCCCAAGCAAGTTTAAGAAATGTAGACTCACTAAAGTCAACGGACTCTTTAGTTTAACTTGAAAAGGCATTAGATCGGGTCCTTCAGCATTCACTTTCAGAAAGGATCTTGAAATGTTATTTCTGTAGACAATGTTATAAATGTCACCAGGTTCTTTTTTAACTGTGGCTTTCTCAGTTGGTTACTTCGGCAGCTAGATGAAATGGAAGCATTTCAGAACCATTCTCTTTAAATATTCACAAATTCAACATAGAGAATTTGCAGCAGAATGAAGTGTTTGCTTAGTGCTCTGAAGGTATGTTACTTTGCTCTTCAATTTGCACTTGCAGGAAAATTCCTATTTGCTAACTGTTATTGGTAATAAGCTTTTCATCTAACTTGGGTTCAGTTCAGGTCAACCAGTACTTTAATGTTGAGACACTGTCTATATTAATTGAAATTTATGTCTTAGAATGGCAATCTTTTGACCTCTGTAGAACGAGCTAATGATTCCAATCCAGTTTTCAGCAGACTGCTGTGAACAAAGCTTTGCCTTTTTACCTCATTTATCCCATCTTTGTAAGGCCAGCTTTTTTTCCTCTTTTTTAATCTAAGCTGTTACAAAGGATAACATTATTTACTTTGAACATGAAGCAGAGTAAAACAATACAAAGAAGCAATTAGAGTATGACATTATAACTGTCAGGTACTAGCCAATTATTTTTTACCTATAAATGTAAAAAAATAAAGAAAATAAATATGCGCTTAAAAAACAGAAGTTTGTATATTCGAAAAAAATATATATATTATTTAATAAATAGATGGGTGCTATACTACAATGAATGAAAGAAAGCAAGCTTCCAAATCCTTAAAAGAAATCACAGTCCCAAATCTGTCAGGGTGTAGCGGGACTATAGATCCATTGGACTATCTGAAATTTCCTGAGAAGGAACAATTTTCTGTTGCAGGTGGAGACTCAGATTATCTCCAAAGGGGTCCATATTTTGAGTAATAATATGAAATGAAGCTGCAGCACATTACTTGCAGTAGACATGTTAAGTATTTTACAAAAGAACATATGCTAATATGACCTGGAATATGGGATTTTCCTTCTCTAATAGGTTCCTTCTTCTGATACCCTGAGCTTGAACTGCACAACAGGCAGTTTCTTTTAGTAATAGCCCGTGTTGCTTTGTTAATAATTTTTGCTCCATCCCAAAAGAAACAGGACACTGTTGGGGGGGGAGTTGTAATAAAAATGCTAAAAATCCAATTTACTGGAAGCTGTTTCACTTCTGTAAGAAAACAAACACATACAGATTTGATCTTGTAGCCATTTTTATTTATTGTGTCCCTTATGCTAGAAAACATGAGCCATGTCTTTATTTCTTATATCAGTCGTACCACATCAGCACTTAAACATAAACTTCAGAAATGTTGTCACTTAGAAAGGACATTAGCAGCAAAATCCGGTTCCAGAATAAAAGTATTCTTCAAGTCCTAGACTGTTCAAAATCATTCTGATTTAAAATTTCTCAAAATCTTGAGATACGTAAACTATGACATTTTGGTTTTAGGTTATTTCCAATTTATTTTAATTATCTAATTGACAACAAAAATGATCACCTTAGCTGTATCCCAGCTAACAGGATTGTTAAGACAGCTGTTTGAACAATTTATGAGAATGAATATATCAAAAAGTAAGCTGTTTGGTTGTACAAAGCAGTCAATCTTATCCTTTCATCAGAACTAATCTCCTTCATATCTGAAAATTCCAGTCTTTATCAAATTTCAGAATCTCTTGCTTAAATGTTAATAATTATAAAAGTCTAAGAGCATCGTAAGACTCTTGATGACTCAGTGTGAAGTATTCTTATGCATCAATAGTCTGACATGTAATTTTAGCTGTGATTGCTAAGTTAATTTTTAGGCTAAACAAATGCCAATTGTAGGCAGGCCTATTAAAATTGGCTGGGACAACAGCCGTTTTTACAACATGCTAATGACTAAGTTTTGATCCTGCAACACTGAGGTCAATGGAAGCTTTGTCACTGACTTCAGTGAGGATAGAGGCCTTCATGCACAGACTACTAATAGCAAACAGCAAATGAAAACAGCAACTTAACATATACAGCCACAGAAGAACTATCCCATGAATGAAATGAAGTCTAAAGCGTAACTGATAAAATGTTCTAGTTGTTCTGTGCTTCACTGCCTGTCTTACAGTAAAAAAGATTTTCTGAAGAAAAGAAACCTTCAGCAATTGAATACACAAGACTTTGTAAACATTCACCCTTGACAGATGAAGATTCAAGAAAATGCGTCCCCTTCAACTTGGAAAGAATTGTAGAACGATATCTGTGCTTGAGTCCTGTCATGCATGGATTCAACCCAGCCTTTAAAGTACTTCAGATCAGTCTAAGTATGGTGCTATAAGCTGTTTTCCAGTTTCTGTGTTGAAGGGTGATGCAGATGATCCTAGTGAGACCATTTACATCATACCGTCATGTACGTGGTTGACAGCACAGGGGCCAACGTGAAGTGATACACCATACCAGCCCTACGTCTGTTTTGTTCTTTTTTATGTAACAGGTTCAGGATAAACAGGTTTTCTAGCAGACTTTTCCATTTCAACCATTTAAGCAGCTCAGAATGAGAAAAGAGAAAAAAAATGAGAGCGGTATTTAAAAGATTTGTTTAATTAATGCTTGTAGACTATATTGACATTCTTTTCAAATTCCTCTCTTTCAGGTGAAATGCAAATATTGCTGGCCATCAGTCTCCACTGTCATTTTGCTACAGATAGAAGGAACCATGTGAAACAAAGGTGTTGTGCATATGAACTGTGAAAACCTTCTTGACAAACTGCATTTATCCTCTTGAACTGCCTGAATTTGTGTCATGTTACCTTTGTGTCTTGGCTTCAGCTTTGGAAATTTGGAGAAACAGGAAGGTGTCATGGTTTTCCCATATTTCACATACAAAAAAGTCTATCACAAATAACTTTCTTAATGCCAACAGAATACAAGTGTTGCTTGTGCTGCAAGTGGAACTTGTTCCCCAGTTAAATTACTTGTTTCTTCAACTAAAATCGGCCTTTACATGACATAACAAAGAATGCATTAGTTAAGAAGCACAGAAAGTGCATTGCACATTGAGAACCTGTAAGAGTGAGGAGCAGAGATTCAGAATCACACCTATCAGTCCGTCAGACTGATTTCTGAATCTAGAAAGATTTATTTTGAGAAAAAGAAAATTGAGGGAGTGTTACTGGACTTCTGTATCTGATATCCTTAGTCAGCTGGCAAAATAGTGTCTGATAGAAGTATTCAATTTGGAAAATATTACAGAGAGTAACCAAACAACAATCTTGAAGAGCAAGTCTTCGTTATTATGAAGCTTTTCATAGCCAAGCTTCCCTTGGGAAAACTGACCACATTTCATCTCTGTGCAATGCTCAGGGATAGCACAGGTCTGACATGAATTGTTAGCCTAGGTTTGCTTTTTTGGGTGGAGGCCACTGATTAATAGCAAAAATTGAATAGGAAAAAGGTATTCAAAATATGCTATCGTGACTACATCGATTTTTTTTTTTGTACTTGGCCAGTGTAAATATGACACAAAATGTTTACTGACAAATGAGACACCTACAGATAAAATATGGGAACTTGGAAAAAAGGAGAGACAAAATTAGTAACAATATTCTAGAATAAAGCTTTATAATACAAATACTCAAAATAAAAGACTTTCTTGGTTCTCTTTATATCTGGGTCCTTAAACTGCTTTGATTTTGTTGATGTTCCTGATCTGCAACTTACATCCATCAGCAAATTCTCACTAGAAAAATAAAACTCATCGAGAATTGTTTTCTTTTTGCTACAGCTATAATAATAAAACCACATTGTGAATGCCCTAATGATTTTGTACATAATTCTGTAGATTTAGAATTACTTGTATTTGCTTTAAAAACATGTCCTTACTGTTTGCAGGTTATTTTAAAAAAGTATGAGGTAAGCACAAATGTTGTCTCAGAGGGCCAAAGCGTGGAAGTCTGCTAGCCTTTTTAAAGACTCTAGCAGAAAGCCAAACTGTATCAGAACGGGTGCATTTCAAGAATGCAGAACCTTTATATATCCCATTCTTCAAAAGTCTGAAGTCTTTGCGAAATCTTTCAGGTAATTTCAGTTTGGATACACCCCAGGTGTGTGGTTTTGATGATTTAAACATCATGGGATTATTAATCATAGCCACAGTACTGGCATTTTATAGAGTTCCCAATGGCACAGCTGTCTGAGCAGGTACCTGCAGATGTCATCACACCAGGGTGTTGCAGCAATAGTACCAAGAAGACTGAAAGCCTGTAACAGTCACCCAGCTTGGCTTTTACATTCCAAAAATAGGTACAGGCCACTGAAGAAGAGGTGGTACATGGCATGGGTAGTTCACAAGCCAAGCATAAAGTTCTGGCAAGTTCAAATTCATGATATTACAGGCCGCATATATAATTAATATGAAGCTTTATATCAGATACCCTCTATGCACCAGACAGGATTCATTTTATTTAAATTTAGCCATCTAAAAATTAATTGTCTTGTCTAAGTTGTCATTCAGCTTCTTCTATAGTCAGAGAAACTATAGGAGAGAAAACATCATCTCCAAAAGGCAACTCATCCAACCTACTTTAGACACCAATTAGTATGTGAGTAATGATTATTTGAAGGCGCCTGTCTCTCTCTGCTGATTCAAGAGAGCCTGGACAATTAGCTTGACTATATGTCTAACATTTAGGTAAGTACTGCTAGATGATACAAATCCCATTCCAAAGCAATTTTTCACATTTCGTGAGACTGTCTACTGCAGAAAATGTACATGGAAAATTTCTAGCAGCATCCTATGATGGAAACTTACAATTACCGCGGTCCTCAGATAGCTCAGAGCAACACAGAATTATCACAAGTGCCGATTTGAAAGGTTCACTGGTCTCGCACAGAGGCTGATTAAAATGGTTTCCAGTGATGATACACAACCACAGACAGTATCCAAGTTCATGTGACAAAGCTGGCTCAATTACCACAGGAGCCACTCAGTCTGTGATTTCATGCACCAAAATGAGGGTTCTCCAAAGATACAACTGAGCATCAGAGATAAGCTACAGCCTTGGGGAACCAAAAAACTGAAAGGCGCATACATGGCCCTCTGGTTCTAGGTACAGTCGTCATGGAGCCGTACAAATATTGCTATATAACTTGAAGATCCGCTCAAAAGCCCTTATGCTCAAAGCCCTTTCCCCTGAGATGGAGAAAGATTAAGGCTATGTGAAAGAAGGCAAATCTTACTGCTAGTCACTTTCTAGTCTTAAACTGTACATAAATATTTCTCACTAGATTTATGGATCTTACAGGACCCAAGATGCTTCTTGTCTTATTATAGGATCTTGAGCAAACCACCAGTCTGCCAGCTTTTTAGGCTACAGAGTAACTTGAAATATATTATTTTCCACCTACATCACATATTAGTGGAAGACCGTAGGAGAAACAGGGAAGATAACTAAAGGAACCTGAAACAAAAAGGCCTTGCTTTTACTGACCTTTTGAACAGACTATATGTGAAACACTGAGAGAAGTACAGTTGTTTCACTTACAGATCAAGAAATATAAATCATGCAACACTATAGATAATATTTGTACTAAGTGTTCCCTCTTAAAGAACGTACAGACAAAATTATGATACCTCAGGCTCCACCTCTATAAAAAGTTTAACTTGAACACCAATTTTACAAATCTGAAAGAATTAAAAGGAATAGTGGGTAATATCAATGCACAGAGATAACAGCTGACTCATACCAAATGAAATGACCATTACGATGGAAAGTGATTCTAGAATGCAGTTAAATTGCCACAGGATCCGAGCAGCAATTGCAGTCCCCTATTCTATTTTTATAGCAAATGATGCCATTGGGAACATTTCTAAGCTTAACTGAACAAAATACGGGATTTTTAAATTGAGAGTTTTAAGGACTACATCGGACAAAATATTCCTCCCTGAGAAAAACAAGTGTGGATAGGTGGTAAATATCTACTTATCTGATACCTAGATATATACTATTCCTCTAAATACTTTTTTAGAGCTGTAGCAGGAAGCAAAATTTGAAATTAAAGGCTCTGAATAGACAATATATTTTCTCTAAAAATATACAGTGAAACAGCATGTCATTTTAAGTATGATTTCTTTGCCAATAAAAATTCCTTGTTCCAGCTAAAGAAATACGATTCTTCTCAATAACTCAGACCTGGTTTATGATGCATGGCTCATACTTAAACACAGTAAGTTTCTCTATTATTGGAAAGCCCTACGATGATTCCTACTATTGCCTTTTTTACTGTGCAGCCAGCGTCTCCAGTGACTACAGGTCCCAATCATCTGCATCCCATCTTGATGGATACTGAAGGGGAAAAATAAGAATTGCATGCTGGGATATGTAGTCTAAACTGCTATAAATAAAAGCGCTATATGTGACATGCAACTCTGTTTTATACTAATTAAATGCATGTGATGCTTGCATTTCTAGTAAATATTCATTACCATTGCCAGTACATCAGCCCAGGCAAAATTAGAAAATTAAATAAAAGTTACACTTTAAGAAGTATGCTGGTAATTTGACTCCATCCGATTTCCCAAGAAAAACGTATAAATAGAAAATGACAGCAGCAAACTCACTGCTGTCATTACATTCCTGCAGCTTAAATCTAGGGCATCACGAGAAAGCTAGACCAGGTTTTTGTTCACTTGTATTCTAAAAAAATACAAAAACCCAATCATAAGTAATACTAAATAGAATCTAACCACACTCCACAATTGTATATAATTCAAAGTGCTAGATTTATTAGAGTATTTTGTGGGTACATACGTGTTAAGAGAAATGGAAGAGGGTGAAAACTTATGTTTAAGCTCTGAAGTTAAAGAAGTGTGGCTGTGTATGTGTACATAGCCACATGCATGCACGAACCATTCTATATAGCCTCTCCTTTGTATATTCTAGAAATTTTGAAAAAAAAAAAAAAAAGAAATGCAGTTTCTAAAATCTGAACTGCATCAAAATTGTAACTGATTTTCTTTGGATCCCAACAGGAAATTCAAAATCACACTGACAGAGATTATAGGAATTATGCTGTGACCTTCCAAAATCTCCTCTCCCATTGTGGAATACACTGCACTGCTCCCCCCTCTCCAATAGCTTCTCAGAATAATTTGTATTTAAATTTCCCTATAGGTTTGTTTCCACTAACAAAACTGGTTGCATTTAACTACAGTTTAAAGGTCGGAAACAGTTAACATAACACTGAGTACAACTGAGTGGTGTTCAGTGTCATGCTAACAAACACAGTTTGACTGAAAACAGTAAGATCAGGTCCAAACATACCATTCAGTAACAGTCAGCAATGGGAACTGGAGATTTTGTAATCATACTTAAACACAGTAAGTTTCTCTATTATTGGAAAGCCCTACAATGATGAGCTTCTTTTATATTAGTGTTTCTAGTTGACTCCAGGTAGGGTTTTGCTGTTTGTATAGGTCTTATCTGTGCAAGAGCCCACAATTAACTGACTTCAGCTGTTGGCACACTCCGGTTGAAGCTGCACTGATTTTATCTAGAATGGTTAGAAGAAGGTAACCAGCAATTTGAGGGCTTTCCAAGCATTCAGTTTAGTGAAACCCTAACATACGGCTGTTTGCTCTGATTATTGTCAAAGATGAGAACTATCTACAGCAGACAACCTTCCTGATCCTTCAGCTAAGTACCCCCTGCACCTTTCCTGAGCGCTCCGTCTTGCCCTCTGTAACCAGCTCCTTCTCCAAAGTGCTCAAACTAATATACATCCCTCAACCTCTCCTTTAAAACCTCCCTTTTTAGATCTGCTCTGCCTCAAAAATCCTCAGCCCGTGATTTAAGGGTGGCTTGCTGGAAGCAGCTGCACACGATGTTCCCTCCACGCAGTCATCGCTTTCCCAACCAGGCCCTTATTCCTGCAGCAACCTCCTTGAAAATCCTCCCCCACGCTCCTGCCACAGCCACCTCCCCTCCCCCTTTCCAGCCTCAGCCCTGGCGACGGGGAGACATTTCAGCATGGCTTGCTAGCTGCACACCATGGCCAGGAAGAAGGGCTGACAACCAACTGCTCCTCGGAGGTGGGCGCCGGCTCCGCGGGGGGAACGGAAGATGGGCAGAGGCTGGAGCGCGGCGACCGTGCAGGAGGTACGGCCTAGGCCGGGTTGGGTGTGGGGGTAAGAGCTTCGTCTCCAGTAACTTCTCCTCCAAACGCGTTCCCTGCAGGACTGCGGGGATGGCTCCCCGAGCGCTCCCCCCTCCCTTTTGTCAACGGGCCAGCCTTCATCAAAGGGGAGCTGCAAATCAGGGGATTATTAAACCCATTACACGTTCATTACTGGTAATCCGCTGCTGCTTTTTGCCAGCAGTGGTGCTTTCGCTAGGGGAAGCGCGCAGCGCTCGGCTTCAGCCGGGCGGGATGTCCCGGGCCGCCATGTCCCGGGCCACCTCAGCGCCCGTGTGCCTGCCCCGGGCTTTGGGCACTCCGCACGAGCAAGGTGGCTGCGCCGCGGCCCGTCCCCCGGCGAGGAGCGCAGCGGGTAGCCCCGGGTTTGCCGCCGCCTCCCCGGGGAGGTGAGGAGCGGCAGCTGCCACCCGCGGAGCCGCCCGTCCGTGACGGGGCCCCGCGCCCCCGAGCATGGCGGCACCGCTGAGGCACCGTCGCCGTTACCTCCCCCCCCTCCCCCTCCGCGCAGGCCTCTACCCTCAGGGCGCGCGAAGGGGGCGGGCGCACGTGACGTGTCCACTCCCCCTCCCCCACCGCTCAAGCCCGCCCGAGCTCGCGCTGCTCCCACGCGCTCGCGCGCATGCTCGGAGCGGCCCGGGGCTGGCAGAGGGTGATGTAATAGCTTTAGCGGCCCGTGCGGCGCTCGCAGCCCCAACATCCGGGCACCGCGCCGCGCCGCGGGCGGGCTTTTGCCCTGAAAAGCGGTTGTTGTCGTCGCCGCGCGGCGCTTCCCCCCCCCCCCCCACGCGTGGGGGGGGGGCCTGTGCGCATGCGCAGCGGCGCGGAGTTGGGGGGGGCAGGGCTCCCGCCTCCCCTGCGGGGCGCGCGCGGCCGCCGCGGCGGCGGGGGGAGGGGCGGCCGTAGCAGCAGCAGCGGCGGCGGCGGCGGCCGCTCCGCGAGGCGGGGAGGCGCGCGGCGGCGCCCGGCGCGCCTGCGCGGAGGGGCGGAGGAGGCGGCGCGGGGTGCGTGTGAGGCGGCGGCAGCGCGCGAGCGGGCCGGGAAGGGGGGGGCGGTGGCGGCGGCGAGGAGCAGAGGCGAGATGAGCGCTGGGCTCCCCCTGGGCACGGAGCCGCCCTCCGCAGCCGCCGCCTGTGAATGAACTGAGGCGAGGCCGCCCGCCGCGTCCCCCCCCCTCCCTGTTCCTCCTCCTCCTCCCCCCTCCCTCCTTCCCCTTCTCCCCTGGCCCGCCCGCCGCCGGCCCCGCCGCGGACGTCCCCGCCTGCCCCCGGCCTCCCAGCCCCCACGCGCCGTCGGGAGCGCGGAGCGCGGCCCTGCCCGCCACAGCCGGCGCCGTCCGCCGCGCCCGGGGCGGGGGTAAGTGGCGCTGCGCAGTGCGCGGAGCTCCGGCGGGCCGCGCCGGGGCGGGGGGGGGAGGGAGGCGGCGGGGCCTGTAAACAAGCGTCGGCGGCCTGCGCCGGGGCAGCGCTGCGCGCCCGCGGAGCGGGGCGGGGGTGAGCGGGGTGGGGGGGGGTCTCCCTCGCGGCGCCATCCCCGGCGGCAGCCGGAACCGGGTCGGGGCGGCAAGAGGCAGGGAGATGGGGAAAGGGGGTGGGTGGACGGCGGCGGCGCTGGCGTGAGCCCGCTTGGGATGCTGCTGCGAGGAGCCCCGGGGGCTGAGGGTGGCCGCGGGGCTCTGCTGCAGCCGCTGCATTGCAGGCGCCTTTGCAAACGGCTTGAAGGGGTGGCACGGGAGCCCCTTGGGGCTGGGCATGGGGAGGGAAAGGAAGGAGGAGGGCGAGCGGAGGGTTTTGGGCCTGGCTCAGGTAGCAGCAGCTTTCCTTTTCTCCTCCCCCTGTCGCTTTCCCCCCTCCCCGGCCGATTCAGAGTTCATTTAATAATGCCTATAAACAGCCTCCTCTCCCATCGCCACCCAAACGCTTCGGGCACGGCCCTGGGGAAAAAAAAAAAACAACCCCCCCCCGCATCTATTTATAAAGCACCCCACCCTAGCGAGGGTCAGAGCATCAAGCACTTCCCAAATAGTGACATTGTCATGGAGCAGGCGATTCAACGCCTCGGCGTTTAAAGTTTGAGTAAGATCTTGATGCCTTTGAAAACAATGTCGTAAGCAAAGGTTATGCTGCTTGCTGATCTGCAATCTGTCATAGTGGACACGTTAAAAGTGGATATAAGAAAACTGTCTCCTTGAGTTAAAAACTTGTCCAGTGATGCATTGGATAACTGGGCCCACGTGTTAAATGTCATAGATTTTGAGACTATATCTAACTTTTCTTGTCCCATTAATCTGTATTACAGTAGTTACGATACAGCTTTAAGACTGGCTGCAGGTTAAATTGTTTTGGAAGAATTGTTTTTGTAGATGTCTGTTCAATATGTATTTGTTTTTATTTTGTGTAGCTAAAGCATTGATGTGTCTTCATATGTATGGAAAAAATTTTGCTGCAAAACTAACATTTAAGTTTACTTCAGTTTTTGTAAGGAACTAATTTATTTTTCATTTGTACCTTTTGTCACATGAGAAGGCATTGGTCATTCAGATGACCTGTGTCATAACCTTAAGGTTTAAGATTCTATACATCATTCAAAGGATTTATTATTACTATTTTTTTTTAACAAACAGATGTCTTAAAACAGGTATTGAGAGCAGTAGGCTTGAAGGTCTCCTTCAGTGGGAGGTGATATATTTCATTAGATTGTGGTGTTTAACAGTAGAGCAAGTAGAACTCTTCATAAAATACAAGTGCTAACTCTTGTGATTCTGAATGACTGACTGAGCTAGGGTAGCATTTTTCCTGCATGCACTTTTTTAGTGGTTAAGTGGCTGACCAAGGATTAGTGAAACACTAGTGAAATTACAGATGACTGCTGTTTCACAGCTGTAACTCAGGTCTCTGTGTGAATTGCCAAATTATCAAGAATTGTGCAAGTTTTACCCATGTTTCTTCTCTGATAGCTTTTCTTCTGATACTAATCATAGTTTTTCTATTAATAATACCAGAGACAGGATGGAGGAAAAGATATGTGTTGAAGAAGGTTTACTACTTCCCAGCATCTGTGTGAGTAGCAGTCAAAGGTATTGAAGAAAAACAATTTTGGTAGGCACATCAGCGTTTGGCACTGCGGTAGTGACAGGGCTACTCCTAAAGCTTTTCTTTTCCACCTTTCCTTGTGGGCCCTAAATCTTGAGTCTGAGGCTGGTCTAGAAGTAAAGAGCTTGCTGATACATGATGCTAATCATTAATATCTTCCTCATAGACATAGATAAATCATAAAATCCACTGATAAATGTAGTTGACATTGGAGAAAGCTGATTTATATACTCTCCTGCTGTTCTGGCATAGCCATGTTTTTCTAGTATACAGACAAGGCCTCTGTATGGCTAATAGGTTTAGTCCTCTGGTTGGAGGTTGTCTATTGAATATTTCTCCTTGAGGTATAATGTGCCTGTCTTCCAAGTATTTACTTAGCTGTCTATAGGTAGGCCTGAGATACTTTGTTGAAACTGAGGAGGAGAGATGGAGATGCCAAAGCACCGGTAAAGCTTGCAGGTCTAAACAAGCAGAACTTACTTGATGCAATTTGAATTCAAGCAGAATACAAAAAGGCTTTTTCTATAAAATCAAACTGGTTGCCTCTTATCTAGAGTGCAGCTTACAAAGTTAAGTTGAATCATTCTCACTGAGATAACGTTTTAAGAACTATTTTTTTAAAATGCTTAGATGTTTTAAGTTTGGCACAGTGTAATTTGCAAACTTATGTAAGTGGTATGTTTTTGAATGCAGCTGTCAATAAAAGATCTTAATGCACTTTTCCATTTTAGTAGAACTGGGAATATAAAGCAGCTGCTTTCACACAATGACCTAAATATAAGTCACTTAACCAGAATATTTCTTACTAAAATACTGACATTAATGTAGACTTAATTTTACATATTCAAGTCTATTCTAATGTAAATTTTTTTACATAATTGACTAAGCAGAATTGCATTGAAATTAAACAATTCAATAATGCAGATGGTGTTATTAAATAAGCAAGCTCTGGATTGGGAGATACTGTAAAATAATTGTATTTATTTTGTCTCTGCAGACCTGCAACTCATTTTAAAGACTTGAATAATAACATTTAAAGTCAAGATAATAATGTCTTAGGGCTACACCTGAGCCATACAACATTTATTCTTACTATTGCATATGATCCTTTGTAACTGTTGCTCTTCTTTTTTTCTGGAATGATACCTCAATTATTCCGAATATTTTTAAGTGTTAATTTATTTGTATCACCTGTATTTTTTTTTTTTTAAGTGAGGCAACATACATGAAACATCTCATGAAAATTAAGCTAATTTCAAGTATTATCTTGTTGCTGAATTCTTACTGGTATCTGTAGTTTTGCTCGCAGTCCCTTATTTTAAATTCTACTGTTGTTCACTTAGTCTTAGATCAGAAATAAACTTCAGTAAAACTTAAACACATTATAATACTTAAGTACAGTCCTTTTCATCGAAAGAATATCAAATCACAAAGTCCAAAAATGATATTTAGTACCTGTTATAATATTTGAAAGATTCAGGAGATGTACATAAAATATAGTTTAAGAGCTGGTGTGTAAAATACAGTTTAAGAAGGATTCATGAAATTTGTCAATGTGGTGTGAATCACAGTAGAGATGGCATATCGCCTTGTTGCTTCTTTATGTTGATCCTGTTGTCTGTCTGTGAAAGAACAGTGTAAGATTTATATTACTAGATGAAATCACTTAAATCTTAAGACTAGCAAGAATGTTTAGACCAAGGAAATTGTAATTGGGACAGGACGAGAGAAATTGGGATACCATGCTGAGATAGCAGACTGACTTTTGTTACTGGTCAGAGATAATACCCTGCTGAGTGTTACTGTTGTTAACCAGTGCTATAAGGTCTGCTCTTTATTTCTCTTGTGATGAACTGTGCTCCTTATTAAACCACATACTAAGTTACAGATGTCTATCAAGTCCTTATCTTATTTCTTTTTATTTTTCTTTCAGAGTTGAAACTGAACAGGCCTTTGTTCTACTGAGTGTTGATATTATTTTTATTTTTTTTTTTGTTTTCACATACCAGTAAAATTAACTAATGGATATTTCAGCTTGCTACTGAAGTCTGCAGAACAGAGTGTTTATAAATATATCAAACAGTTGCTCAGATGTTTTTTTAAGGGCCCTTCTGAAAAGGTGTTTGTAACGTGACCAAAACAATAGAAACACTTCTTTCAATTGCAGATAATTTGAATGAAGTACACTTTTATTGCTTAGAGTATGAACTTTGAAGCAGTGTCCTAGCAAACAAGCATCTAAAAGTGGCATAAAGGAAAAACCAAGTTGACTTATCAGGCTTCAGTATTCAAATTTAGAGAACAGCTGAAAACTTACACATAGAGAAGGTAAATTAGCATCTTTGTGATTATCTTAGTTCTCAGTTCAGGTAAGGATGTCTTTATATATACATATGTATATAGAAAAAAAAAAACCTTCAGGTCAAAATAATAGTTTATAAGTCTGAGAAACTTGAGTATAAAATGACTTGTGTTCTCGTAGCTACATTTAAATCAAACAAAGCACTTAAATGTGCTTATGCTGATATGCAGTGTGCTACTGATTCATGTGGGACTGCTCAAATGTACAGTGCATAAATGCCATGCTGGATTGTGACCTGGAGGGTGAACTGTTCTTCCATGTTTGTGTCCCACACTTTAAGTATTTTCTGTATCTGTACTCACTGTTCATTCTAACTGCTGGCTGCACTTTTAATCTGGAATTTGAGTGGCAGTCTGTATTCTTCTTGGCTGTGTATCATAACTATTTGTTTATGCACTAAATTCAGCTATATTTTTGACTTGTGAAACATCTTAAGGAGGCAGTAGTCAGTAGAACTGTGTAAGCTGTGATAGTGACAGCAGCAAACTGGGTTTTGAGTTTGCCACTCAGTGGAAAACATTCTGTCCTGAAACTTACTGTCTATATAGTAGGACTATGACTGTAGTGTGTTTTTTCTTTGATTTCTTTCTTTCTTTTTTTTTTTCCTGTTTTTACTTAGTCTTGGGAAAAAAAATACCTGCTTTACTCTAACAGTCACCCTCTATCCTTTTTCTTTTAGGGAGAGGAATGCTGGGGATTTGAAGGCAAAACAGCTACGTAAATAAATGCTTTATGCGAGTGTACAAATGAACAAACTGTAGCTTTTCATAAACTTTGAGGGTTTGATTTCCAGGTCTTTATATTCTTCTAGCATAGTTTTGATGTCATTTCCTTGCAAGCTAAGCTATGTCACAACTGTACACTTCACAACACTTCCTATTTTATTACAGTTCTATTCCTATGTGACATTAGTAGGGCTTAAGTCTCTTGTAAGCACTTGTGCTGCTTTTTCTTTATCCTCACCAGAATAGTGATAATGTTGCTGTAATTAGAACCTCACAAATAGTTTTATGTGTAACAGTCTGGGAAATTGCTTATGTATCTTATTTTGAAATATTTCATAATACTGAGTAGTTGGCTAAGCAGGAAGTTTTGGGGTTGTAATGTACAAACATCTCCCTCAAATCATTGGGCATGTAGTGGTTGTGTTTTGTCCAAGTATTTAAATTTTGATCTGTTCCCAGGTGCTATCTGTAAAAACTTTTTCACTAAAATTTTGTGCCTCCTTATTGATAAGTACTCCCATCTAAGACAAATCAGAAATAGGTGGCTGATGGTTTTTACTGACATTAGAAAGATCTGAAGTTTTTGAAAGCTTGAATTAAAAGTGCAGTGGCCTGGCTGAGTAGTTCAGAAGATAGACACTGAAATCTCAGTAGGAAATAGTGTACCCTTTCTTGCATTCATTTTTCATTGGATGTGTATTAACTTGGCCTATATTAACTTTAAATGTCTTTTTTGGTGACAAACAGTATAACATTCTGTAGAGAAGGGCGGTGGATTTTTAAGGATTTGTGTGTATTTACATCTGTATTACCACAGGCAACAGTACCGAGTTAAGTATAAAAAAGTGGCAGTTTCATGGACATTAATAAATAGTGTATTATTTTTGCTGTGTTTCAGGGGCTGTTCAGTTAGTGTACTTAGTGTTATGTTGTTTCTAAATTATTATTCAAGTCTTCCTTTGTTTTTGGAGTTTCAGTTAATACCACCAGGGCCTTTTTCCATGGAGCATTTTCTCCTACTGTGTTTTAAACTTCAGCTGAAACATTGAGAAGGACAGATCAGCAGTAGCTTGACTTTTCTCCTGTGCCCTTTGAACAACCTGAACAACCTTGGTCATTCTGATAAGCAGTTCTAGACTAGAAGTTGAGCATAGAATGTGGACCACTCTCTAGTATTTTTAACCTGTGTTTCCAGTGTTGTGCACTAAAAACCCCCAAATCATCTGTGATCGGCTGTGTTATACAAGCCAGTAAATAATATATCTTTTTTTTTTCCAGTTCAGGGTTACTGAACAGGTAGAAACTACATCAGACACAGGAAGTCCTGAAGTTGCAAATTGAGGGCTGCATATTACAGAAAAATATACCCTGTTCTTATGTTCTTAGCCCTGTGTTCACTTGTGACTGCCATCAGAGACAAACTACAGGGCTAGATGAACCTTTGTTCTAACTCGCTGACTGTATTTTGTGTTCTTACTGTCCAGATAACTGCTTTGCTTTTGAGTGGTGGAGGCAGGAGCTGGGACTCAAATTCTGTCTGATTCTTAACAGGTTTATGTAGAAAGCTTAATTTGATAAAAAGTAAATGTGTGTGTGTGTGTGTGTGTTTTTTTTCTCAGAATCACTCTGAAGTAGCAGTTGAATAGTACAGTTCTATCAAAGAAAACATTCTGTGGATCTTCAATGTAATTTTTATAAGTCACAGATACTGTTTTGTTTGTGGTACTGAACAGTGAATGAAGATGCCAGGACTCAAAAGCTGTGAATGAAAGATTGAAAAAATAAAGCTTAAAGAACTGTTTTATTTAGCTGTTACTTGAGGCTTTTGATAAAGCCCAGAACTGAACAGATCTGAATTTAAGTGGCTTACTTGGTACTCAAGTAAGCATTGGAGATTAGGCCCACAATGCTTAGGAGTAGGGTAATATTCTGTTATGATGGCAGGTGACAGTAGCAAAGCATTCTCAGTATTGGTGTTACTAATCCCATAAAAATTGCAGTTCAACCTCTGTTACTTACTCTACTACTTTCTCCTCTGCATGTTGTCTTTTTCTCTCTTGTCTCTTCCCTTTCCCCCATGCCCCCCCCACACATGAATTCTCCTCCTGGTGAAACTAGTGCTATGCATACTTTTGCTGGAGTTTGTTTGGAGTAACGCTGTAATGCTGTATACTCTTCCTGACATTAGCAGTTTGCTTATTTGAATTCTTGTGCTTTCTTGCCTTTCTCTGGCAAAAGTTTTGAATCTTAGTGGATCTCATTTATTGATACAAAAAAAGAAATGAGGGCTTTATTCCTCCCAAATTCTGTCTGCATAGCCTGTACCTTCCTTGGATCATCCAGTTGTTCTACAGCATTTGCCTCAGTGGGACTTTATTTACTTATTTTTTGAATGCAGTCTGCGGGAGGTTGTGTGCTATTAACAAAGCTGTTGTCTAATCTCACTGTCTAAAATGGGTATATTTTGTTTATCTTCCGACATTTAAGACAGAAATCTTCGGGAAAAGAATTATAACCAGAAAGGTGCTGGAACTAAATGCCAGCATGGACATGTTTTCTGCTTACTGAGTTTTTCAAGCAATGACCTTGTCTTTTCATTCTGCTTCTACTGTTCAGACAGAGCAACATATAAATTCATACAGAGCTACCTCACTGATTTCCGTAATATTTGTTAATGTCATCTTAGTTCTCGACACAATTTTTCATAGTGATTGGGCTGCTCATACTTTGATACTGTTGCCTACTGTTTTTTCTTACGTTCTCCTATCTCTGCTTTTTAATACAAATGTTCGGAAGGAAGCAAGAAACCTCTCTGAACCAAGGGACAGTTATCTTGCCCTGTTCTGAGGGTGCCAGTCATGGTAGGATCCTGATCAGTGACCGATAGTTTGGATGCAAATTGTATCTCCTCACTCAAAGTTTAGTGTTTTTTTGTTTCTTTTTTCCCCCCTCCTGGCAATTGTCCTGGTGATTCTGGAAAGAGTTTTTTCTTTAATGTATGTATACATATGCATGCATGTGTACATGTGTGTATCTTTTGAGAGTTTGAACCTCAGCATACATTCATAACAGGATCAGTAGTTCCTAGTTTAACCTAGAAACAGATTTTGCTTTCTACAGGTAAGACAGATAATAACAGAGAAAGGTCTCTTAAGAAAAAAAATGACATATGTTTGGAGGATGTTAACTTAGAAATGATTGTCTTCTGTTTTCAGAAAATTTCTGTTTTTTAGGTGCTAGAAGAGGTTGCCAATTTAGGGAAATGTGAATGGTCTCTGTTTGCTCTAGCAATCCTCTCCTAAATCCTCTACCTTGCCTACTTCCCCCCCCTCCCCCCCCCCCCAAAAAAAAAAAAAAGAGAAAAAAGTGGGAAAAATGTACTGACATAGGGAAGACAAGTCGGGGAAAAATATTTTGCTGCTTATTATGGGGAGGCATTAGACAGGCTGCTAACCCCTAGCAAGGAGAAGAGATTTTAGGCAAAATAGAAGCTATATTTAAAAAGCAAGTTCTCGATGAAATGGTATTGCCTGTGGACTGGCTGTTAGAGGGCAGAGCTCGGATACCCCTGCATCAGAGGTGCAGTGATCTAGTGTTCTCTGCAATGGTATGAAGTTGTGGTTACTGTTTCCTTCTAATTACAAGGAGAGAGAAGCTAAGCAAGAGAAGGTGGAAACAGTTCATATTTTCCCTTCTTCACACAGTTACTGACTTACCTTTGGGTTTTTTTTTTTTTATCCTGTCCTTCACTTGCTTTCCGTGTGTGGATGTTCTTGCCTGCCCCAGGGCCTGTTTCCTAGAGTTTTGCTGTTTCTCTTCACTTTCTTCAAACTTAGTCATCAAACTACAGTTATCACCTGTAAGCAAGTATTCTGAGAGGAAACAATGTGTGTTAGTAAATGTTTATTAAAATACTCCCATTTCTGTGCATTCTTTCTTATCCTACTTTTTCAGAGGCAATTCACATTTCTCTAAATTGGCAATCCATTCCTGCATCTAAAAGTACATAATCAGAAAAATCAATGCTAAATTTCAATCCTTTACTGATAGTGTCGAACCACAAATGCCAGAACTCAATCATACAGCCTCCAATAGTTTCTAAATAGTTCCATTGGCAAGAAGCTTTTTTATGACTTCATCTAGCTGGTGACTGTGGTGTATTATGTCTCTTTATCTGTGTTTGTTCTGTCTTATTTTAGTCATTCTTCTATCTCTGGGATGATCTCTGGCATGCTGTTTGTTAACATTAATTGATTTGAAGCATACAGTATGTGTTGTTTTTCATTCAACAGGAGCTAATTTTGGAAAAAAATTTCCACACTTATTCAGTTATATGCAGACTGGTTATTGCATTCAATTTATTTAAGGGGGAAAGAAAGTACTACAGATCAGATTGGAGTTGAGGGCATAGAATGTCCTTTTTCTACTCAGAAGTAGTCTCTACAATTTAGTGACTTGCCCTGTGTCCTGTAGCTCAAGTAAAGTTTGTAATCTTGCCTGTGCGTGCTCATTACAACCTAGAGGCCATAATGTCACTTGGAGAGTTGTTCCAGGAAATTGAAGTATAGAGACCTTTCTAAGCTTAGTTTGGACAAGTACTTACTACTTCAATGTGGCTCATATGAGCAGCTTATTCTAGTGGAAGAAATACAACTCAAATGTTGTTTAAAAAGGATTATTGAATTCTACACTGCTACAATAAGATTTTCAGATGAGAGGTGGCTGTTTTTCTTAGACACAAGGCTCAAATCCTCCTGAATTCTGTGGGAAATTAAACTGCCTTTTTAACAAGGATATTTGGAATTATATTGACTGTCCTTTGTGAACCATTTAAGACTATCTTCATTTGAATTTTCAATCAAATGAACTAGCAGAACAGTAAAATCTATTTTCACGTGTATCACAAGGCAATATAGTTGTGCTATCTGGATAGCACAATTTGAGGAACAAATGAAGGGGCAAAGGAACTTCATGCATTCCAGTGATGTATCTGTGGTTGTCCATGGTTGTCCGTGGTCTGGTATACTAATTACCCTCCTTTTCTTTGCCGCTGTGTTCTTCAATTGCATCTAGTTTCAAGGTTTTTAGCTACTGACTCTTTGGCATGCTCCATTCATTATTTCAGTTTTGTTTCTAATGCTACAGCCCTTTGAATTTTGGCACTCTGGTGTTTTATCCAAGATCTTGTTACTTGCGTGGGTTTTTTTTTTCCCTTCCCCATAGTCTCTATCAAGTACTCTTGCTTTTTTTGTCTGTAAGCTGCAACTTGATTTCTTTTCGGGGGCACTCTCTGTATAGTCTGTCTTTCAGTTTGACTCCACAGTCAGCATTTAAAGTCAGGATTCAGATGCACTCAGATGCATCTCCTGCTTATTCCTATTTATGCACATAGGTTCATTTTCACTTCTTTTATTATTGTTATTCAGAACTCTCTAATTATTCTTGGAAGCAAAAAGCTAGGAACTTTGCCTGCAGATAGCTCCTTTCCTTGTAGGAGGAACTGATGGAAGCCAGATACCAAGATGGTGAGCAAAGAATCTGCTTTGGTTAAAATAGGGGTTTGGCTGAGAAGTTGAGACAGTTGCACTGCCAGATGATGTTGCAGAGTTAACATTTCTAAGAAAAAATTTGCACCTCTTTTTTTGTCCTCTCCAGCACACCTCTGCCATAGTTCTGTTCAGAATTACCTTACTCTAGGATAAAAACAAATGATGGCATAAATTTGCGATGAGATATGCTGCTAAACTTGATACATAGAGTGCATTTTCTCTCTTTCAACTTTAATAAATATAGGAAGAATGTCTACCTGCAGTAGTTCTGTGTGTGGTTCAAGCATCCTGCAAAGTCAAGGCTACCAGAATAGAGGGCTGGTTCTCTCTTCCCTTATCAGACTGTTTTTCTAATGTTGCTGAGCAGTTGGGCTGGGTTATGAAGGGAAAAGGGGAAGGGTGCCAGAATTATATGGAAAATGAGGGTGTTAGAATGAGGAGTCCTTTCTAGGAAGATGGCTGAAGAAATATAAAAGAAGACTAACTTAATCATGCTTGGTGTCTAATGTTTTATTGCAGGTTGTGCACGCGGTCTGTTTTGGGTTTACATCTATCCTGTTAATGTTGTTACACAACAAAGTTGTGCTCCATCTTGGACAATTGCACTCCTATACATTAGGTCTGATTTGTGTAAGTTATACGTGCTTAACTAAACATGTCATTCCAGCCTAATTAGTATAGTGCACAAACCACCTAATGAAAGAATGAAGAGAGTGATTTATTAGGTTGGCACTGATGTGTGAAGGATCGTGCTGTAGGTACAGAGATAAGAACAGGCATAAAAGGGTATTTTTCCAGTAGGGAGGGGAGCACAGCTTTCTGTATTTTGTACTCTAATTTAAAACTGGAAAACTTAATGTTATTTTGAGACTCTTCAAATTTGTTTTTAAGCCAAATCCAATAGGAGAAATCTTTAGCAGATCACTTTCTGACTTGCAAGAATTCACAAATTGGTTGTATTAAACTCCAATTTTAAACTCCAATTTTCTGAACAGAAAGTGAACTTCTTCAAGAACTGTAGGCTTGGCATATTCTTCCTACCTACAAATAAACTATGCTTTCCCTTTTGATTTAATGAGAATTGTAAAGAGCTAGTCTACAAGTGTAGATTGGCATTATAGAAAGAAGTATCACTAGCTAGAGGGCTGTGAGCAACGTAGCTGCAGCCTGTTACTGTGGTTTTTACACTGTGAATACTTCGTGCTATGGGCTCCGACTAGCTTCCTAGGTAGAAGTTATGTAACTGCACTGTGGTTATCCTTCTGTCTGATTGTATTCGCCTCTGCAGTGGGTAGCTTGCACCCTGAAGAGTCACGTATCAACGTTTTGCCTATAAGGCTTAATTTAGAATAGCAGCAGCTTTCACTCCTCCTCCCTCACCCCCCCCCCCCTGCAGGAGGGGATAAGGTAACTTGATTTTAAATGGAGAGTAGGTTTGTTAATTTTTGAAGTATCCTGATAGTTGTGTGTGATTCGCTAGAACGGCATATGACCTGTCTATATGCATTTGTAATGATGGTATAGCTGATGAACTGCTAGGAAGGAAGAACAGTTCAAAAAGCACAGTTTTGTCTGAATATTGTATACCTAGTAGTACTGTGAGATTAGAAGCAAAACTTTACCTTTTCTACTCCAAATTTGATGGTGCTTGTGGTCATTTTAACAAGTTCTTGATACTTGTGTGTGGTGGTATCTTTGTTTTTTTGTTGTTTTTTTATACAATAATGAAGAATATAAAATACTTTGCAAAATGTGATATTTGACAGGGTAGTTTCTGCTTTTTGAGCTCTGAATTAAGGTGATATTGTTGAATGATCAAATTTTATTTTATCTTCAAAAATAAGAAATGATTAGGGTTTAGTTTAAATCCTGCTGTTGTAGTGGAATGAATAAAGTTTATTCTGTCAAATAATTTCCCATTTGATTTATGGCAACAGTCTGTAATCATTTCGATCACTCTGACTTCATTAGAGTTGTATGTGAATATAAAAAGGCCTAAATTATATGTGTATATATATACATATATTTTTTCCTAGCAACTGCAGTAATGTGAACCTCATGCATATGCTTAAGATAGAGATGAGTGTAGACTGTATTTTGTTGTCTAGTTACAGTTTGTGTGGGTATCATTATTTTGTGTTTATTTGAGACAGAACTTAAGAGCAAGAGTTGGCGTGAGAGGAAGCAGAGGTATGTGTGGCTTTTGGTTTTGTTAACAAAGCATGTGAGCAAAGGATTGTATGTTCAGTCCCTATGCATCACATTTGAATCACTGTTGTGGTGAGATCAAATACAAACATCCTTTGATCATTTATTCCAATGTATACAGATGTTTCATAACGGGTTATAGTTGCCTGGAAAAGACCCAATCTGCAAAGCTTTGGTGGCACATGCTCTCTCTCTCTCTCTCTCTCTCTCTCTCTCTCTCTGTGTGTGTGTGTGTATATTTTTAATTTATTTATTTTTTTACTTATAACTGGAGGCATATTAGAATAACATGTTATCAAAAAGTGCTGCTGTTATCACTCAGATTCAGTGTGCTCTACATGAAAGTTAAAACCTCCCAAAACATTCAGTATAAGATTTTTGCTACTGGAGCAGCTTTGTTGAGTCTTTAGATAAAATATGTTTTTGACACTCTTCTCGCAATTAATTTTTGTCAGCTGTCTTCAAATAGAAAAGCTCCTAGTCTTATTCCATTACCTTGTATTGTATAACAGGGATTTGCACTCTGTATGGTGCTTCCTGGGGCAGAATATGCAAGTATGTAAAATGTGTGACCTATTTTGTGTGGGAGGTTTTTTTTTTTATGAATGCACAAATAAACTGATGTGGATTAGAAGGGTGGGTTGAATGGTGAGGGTGTGAGAGCTGTCAAGATAAACCAGTCATTTTATGCTGCTGCAAATATAATTCTTCATCTCTTGAGCATAAATATTTGCTACATCACATCCCAGTGATGGGAGAAGGAAGGGGAGGGTAGGGCGGGTAGTATATTGGTCTGGCTTGAGTAAAGAAGCATGAATTCTTGGTGCTTGTAATTTTATTTCTGGATTTCTTTAACTTGTCAGGGGCAGTTGTTTTTCAGTGAAGCATAAATACATTAAGGTTTTAAGTAAATCTGCAGCACAGACATCTGAGGAGCTTGCTCTGTAATTTTACTGAAAATCTAAGGATGAGCTTTCACAAGATGGCTGAGACAAAGTAATGGCTTGCTGCTGCCTAAAGGGACAGCTGCTCTGTTGCTTCTGTGTCTTACTCCTGGTTACCCAGTTTTGCCATTTTCTTTATGCAGACTCTGGCATTCATCACAACCCTTCAGATCACTTATCCGTAAATAATAATAAATGGGCTTCCCACAATAAGAAAAACTAGTCAGTTCCCCTTCACTTCCCCACTACCATCAAGAAACCAGAAGGTAGGCAGGACTTTGTGGCCGGGAGGCAGGACTCTAGGGAGATTGCCAGTGTCCTGGAAACATTGAGCTCTTCGGTCTAGTAATCGTAAGGAACATCACTTTGCAGATGTGTGCTGGTTAAAGTAATCTGAAAGAACTTGTTATGCATATCAACAGTAGAGGCTCTTGTCAGAACCATGAATGCTTGTGGAATACAAATTTTTGATGTGTGACAGGTGAAAATACTTCAGAAAAAACAGTACAGTTAGTAGCAATGTCCTTGTTTAAATTAGATGATTAAATTTGAGGTGGAATCTAGAGATACAGATAAGTTTCCTTTGTATCTGTGTAGGGATTTTTTGTTAACATTATTTGGACTTCCTATTATTTAATAGTTACAGATAGTATATTTAAATATCTATTTAGGTAGATATATCTACCTGTGCTCAACAAATATCCATAATACTCTTTTTGCTTTTTCTTTTTTAGAACTGAAGGGAAGTCATCATGGGAGCATTTTTAGACAAGCCAAAGATGGAGAAGCATAATGCCCAAGGGCAGGGAAATGGGCTTCGTTATGGTCTGAGTAGCATGCAAGGCTGGCGAGTTGAAATGGAGGATGCACATACGGCTGTGATTGGTTTGCCAAATGGACTTGATGGATGGTCATTTTTTGCTGTATATGATGGGCATGCTGGATCACAGGTTGCCAAGTACTGCTGTGAGCATTTATTAGATCACATCACAAGCAACCAGGATTTTAAAGGGCCAGATGGGCCACCATCTGTGGAAAGTGTAAAGAGCGGCATCAGAACAGGTTTTCTACAAATCGATGAACACATGAGAGTCATCTCCGAGAAGAAACATGGTGCAGACAGAAGCGGGTCAACAGCTGTGGGTGTCATGATTTCTCCCCAGCATACATACTTCATCAACTGTGGAGACTCAAGAGGTTTACTTTGTAGAAACAGGAAGGTTCACTTCTTCACCCAGGATCACAAACCAAGTAATCCGCTGGAGAAAGAGCGTATACAGAATGCAGGTGGCTCTGTAATGATTCAGCGTGTGAATGGTTCTCTTGCTGTGTCAAGGGCACTTGGGGACTTTGATTACAAATGTGTCCATGGGAAAGGTCCTACAGAGCAGCTAGTCTCACCTGAGCCTGAAGTTTATGAAATTGAGAGATCAGAAGAAGATGATCAGTTCATCATACTGGCTTGCGATGGTATCTGGGATGTTATGGGGAATGAAGAACTGTGTGACTTTGTAAGATCGAGGCTTGAAGTCACTGATGACCTTGAAAAAGTTTGCAATGAGATAGTTGACACCTGCTTGTACAAGGTAGCCAGAACTGAGAGGAGAAGTTTATTATATTTTCAATATTAGAAGTTTGTGAACTAGTTAAGAATAAGTTTTGGGTCCAGTATATAAGTATCATATTTAATAGTAACATGATTTTGAAAATAATTATCAAGGTTTCCATAAAAATGGTGATGGGGGAACGCACAACGTAAACAGGATGGCTTTTTGAGTGTCTTTGGTTGATGAGGAGTTTAAAAATCATATATGGGTTATGTTGTGGTCCCTGGGGAACAGGAAGCTGATGGAAACCTAAGGGCATGCCAGGGACCATAAGTGTCTTTCTCTGTTTCGCCACATACCTTACAAAACATTTAACTCTCAAGTCTTAATTAGACTAGAGAATGGTCTTTCCCTTTCTCCCCTTTTTTTCCTGTGCGCATAGTAATATTACTGTGTCAGTTACACCAAAATAAATGCAGAATGATTGAATCTTGACATCATATATTTTTGCAGTATAAAATTTTTGACCATATGAAGACCGGATTTCCTAAGTGATTTTTTTTGTCCACTTAAATTACTGTAGTTGGTGTTCAGTGGTGTGTGTGATGCAACTCTGAAACAAATTCAGGTAGAAGAAGATAGGACTGTTTGTTTAACAAATCTGGTTTTATCTACAATAACTTCCATTAATTTTAATTGCATGGTTCTGCAGTTTATTATAGAAGAGATCTAAAATATTTACTTCCATAGCTGGTCATTTAATTTTCCAAAGCCAAGCCTAGTCATAATGTTTAAAGAAAGTATTTTTGATACTGAAGAGACAAGACAGCATCTCAACTCTTGACACACAGCTAACAAGGTCATTGTTTTCCTTTTGGGAAAAAAAAAACAACTTTTTTCCAACACTTGAAGTTTAATGAAGTTTTTGTTTATAATTTTATATGGTAATCTTGAAAATGAATACCAGGGTAACACTGCATTGCTGATTTTGTAAGCTGAATGATGTCAGCATCTACCCATACATCCATACATACCTGTTTTAATAACATCTCTGTTCTCAGTTTTGTTGGCTTCAGTGGATTTGATGAGTGGTAAAAGTTAAGCATATAGATGAATGTTTGTAGATTAGGGTGCTTAGGGCATTGAAAGTAAACTAAGCAGTTACTTTTCATATGCAGAATGTAATTGCATTTTAATATATTAAGTATTAGGATCATTTTAATATATTAGGTATTAGGATTGTGTTTAGTTTGATTTCTAAAAGTTTGCATTTCAAAGAAGGCTTTTTTAATGCCTATATAACTGCCATTCTAGGGCAGAGCCACTTCCAGCTGGTCTTTTGTTTCTTTACAAACAAACAAAAACCTTCTTTTCAATAGCAGTGGTTTTAGGTGGAAGCAGTGTCTGAGTTGAACAACTATTTATTCCTTTTAGGCAAGTGAAGGTTTTATTTACTGATTTAATATTTTAGCCATTTCCCCAAAATGATTGGATGGTACTTAAGATTGATCACAACCTTTATTACACATCACTTCCTGGCAATGTCAGTTTTAAAAAGACAGTGGGCTGTCTGTAATTGGCTACTCATAATGTTCAAACCATAAAAGGAGAAAGAACTGAATGACTTAGTTTGTGCATGGAATTCTGAAAGGAAAAAGAAAAATGAGGGTTAATATTAACTTGTAGGAACAAAAAGTGTATTCTAATGTCACCTGATTGGTAACTTTGTGTGTGTAAAAATGTGTTGATATGAATTTACTCTGGTGTGTATGTATTCTCAAAATCTTTTTTTCTTTTCCACCAGGGAAGTCGAGACAACATGAGTGTGATACTGATCTGTTTTCCAAATGCACCAAAGGTATCACCAGAAGCGGTGAAAAGAGAGGCAGAGCTGGACAAGTACCTGGAAAGCAGAGTAGAAGGTGGATCATTTAAAAAAAAATAAGTAACTTTGTTTTTAAGCAGACCCCCACCCCCTTCCCCTTGAAACAACTAAACTCTTAACCCATACAGGCTTCCTAATAAACCTTCAAGTGCCATTGGCCATCTAGTGTACATCCCTGAAAAAGGCACTCATACGCACCTGCTCTATGCCCTGATAAAATTCTTCTGTGAAAGCACAGTAGTCTATAGCCCTGAAGATTGTTCAGGCTAGCAGAGAAAAAAAAATCATTTGTGCTTGGTGTTATTCGTGGATCCATTGACAGCACTAACTGACCAGTAAACCCTGGTTCCTGTCATACGGAATTAAATGAAATACTAGGATATCTTGCAACTTGTTTGTAAAGATGGCAATATAGTAATATATATTAATATTATAGTTATGTTACATGTTTATTGAAGGGTTACAGCTTGATTTACTGTAATCTTAAAGGCAACTGCTAACATCCTTAAAAATACGTGAGAAATTTGTCAAAGCTTATCTTTAGGGCATTCATGATGAACAAAAACTGAGAGTGCATCTTACTCTAACTTCAAAAATTTGGTTAAATCTGTATTTCTGAAATTCTTAAACATTCAACAAATTGCAAATCTTAGGCATTATCAAACTCATAACCAAAAATAATATTTCAAATCAATTCAGTTTGATTTCTCATTAAAACTAGATTATAGTGCCTTTAGGTGTTTAAAGATGAACACAGATTGGAGTTTGTTCTAAAACATAAGACACACTGTGCATTGTTTGCATAGATTAAGTCTATTTCTGAAGTGGACCCTCTAAACCTATATATTACAAGTCTAGTCATGTATATGTACTCTTAGAATCCTTACTAGCATGCAGGCCATGATATGCAAAGTTCTTAGCAAGTGTGGTAACAGTGATTAGTAAGTTGCAGGAATATATTGTGCACTTATTTTCTCTGTAATTTGTGTGAAGATAAAACAAAGTGCAACTTCAGAAATTTTGCAAAGATCTTACCTATGTGAGAACTTTATGTTCAGACAAATTAATGCACAGTTTGAAGCACATATGACCTGCATAGATGCTGCTTCAGAACATAAGACCTTTTACGAAAGCCATGTTCCCAAGGTCTAGGCAAACTACAGTGGTTTTGCTTCTGAACAAATGTCTAGACAAGGCATTTCAGTATTTTAAATTAACACTTGCCTGATTGGGAAAGTTGATGCACAGTAAGCTATAGTGAATCTTTCTGACGCTCTGCAGCAAGAGCATCCACGTACATGGTAACACTACATGAGTTTAGTGTCAGATGGCTTTTTTCATTTCAAAGCAGTGAGTAGCTTTGCACACAGACATTCAAAGAGCTTCTTATTATACATGCTCACTCACAAAATTGATGGGGAAACAAGTATACTGTAAATTCACACATTAATTTATACCAGCTAACTCTCCTATTGTTGGCAAGTGTTACTTCTGTATCTTTCTTTATCTCAATTAGACAAACCTATGACATGGAATACGAGGGTGTTTTCAAATTAAGGTGCATCTTCAATGAGCCTCACTGGCCTAGATATATTACAATGAGGAAAGTTAACTGTTTTGTGCAGACATCTCAGTAAATGAAGAACATAAACATTGGAACTGTGTGTGATTGTGGTACATACAATAGTGAATTTGGTTGCCTATACATTGCATTAGTACAAATACAAAATTTCAGGAATGAATGAAATGTCAAAATTGTACAGAGGCAAAAGGATCCTATATATAGTTATGAAGCACTTTAATATTAATTTAATGGGATGATACCTGAATTTCAGAAAATACATTGTACTTCCCCTCAAAGGTCAATACTTTTTTTTTTTTTTTTAATTATCCTTGATCTTTTGCTGAATGTTGCACGAAGAACTATTTAAATTTGAATATGTAGTAAACACTATTCAACCTGACTAGTTTACATCAACTCTATGCAGAACTTGATCTTGTAGTTCTTTAGTCGTGAGGAAAGTTGAGAGGCTGAACTAAAATAGAATTGCAAGAACAAATGTTGATAGACTTATACATTAAACTTAATTCTTACTCAAGTAAATTGTTCAATGCTGTAAATGGATTATGCTGTACTGGCTAGTAAGGTAGGACTGTCACAATATCTGAAACTTTTCAACACTACAGTGAATAATCTTACTGTTATGCTAAGATGCTTGAGGAATGACAGAGCTTAAAATTAAAAGCCTAATTTTCAGCTAAAAACTCGAAAATGTGATGGCTACTTTCAGAATTTTCTTACTAATCTATAGTAATATTTAAAGCTAAAATCCTTTAAAATGGAATCTTCGTGAAAATGCATATTACGTATTTGTTATACACTTCAGTACTTGGTCTAGTCCAACAGGTAATGAGATTTGATGCTTTCTAATGTGCACTTTTTTCTGATTGATTAATATTAGTACTTTTCTTTCCTCAGCCCAGAATGTATCTTTATACTGTTAACAAGTAGTGAAAATTTTAAGATTGAAAAGGGCTTAATACTAATGGTCATCTGAACAATGAAATGTGCTTCAGGTAAAAAGCAGAGAAACTTTTCTACTTACTATGTTACCTAGGACTCTCCTTTTATCAGTCTTGATGAGTTTGTGATCCAAATTCATAACTACAATAACTAGTAATAATAGACTAAGCAAGTGTGGAGAAGTGTCTTTGTGCCATTACTTGCATTAAATCAGTGTTACTCTTAAAATGTCATGTGAATTTCTGGACAGAAGTAATCATTCCAAAATACACTGCTGCTATTTGCACTATGAGTTACTGATATGTTGACTCTTAAACTTGACTAAGTGTCTTGTTCCGTTCTGTTTTTTACCTATAAACGTTCAGTTAGTAGATTATCCTTGCAGTATTTTTGTCTATAAAGAGATAAATAATTTTAAATTAGCTGATACACGTTCCTTCCCATATTTTCATGAAATCTGGAACTTTGGCTTTTACTTAAACTTTGTATGGAATTCCCATTTGGAATATAAAATCAGTAGGTGTGTTTTGAATCCTTTATTTTAGGGTTGTAAGTATGTTTTTTTTCCATCATTTGATGCCATGAAATTGTGTAGAGGGTTTAAAAGTAAATTAAAAGGGGATTAACAAGATGTATTGAAAAAAGACAATTCCAATAAATTAAAAAGAGCTAGCAGACCAATTCAAATTTGTTGTCATCAGTGTTCATTCAGTCTGTATCTATAGTTCTATCAAGATATAAATGTATTAATTTAGTGGAGACTGTATGTTAAATGTACTGCAGTTACAAGTTGTGAAACTATGTAGCATAGGTAAACTATAAATTCCTTATTTTTGTACAGCAGAACTCTAGCCCTAGCACAATGTAGAATATATTAGATGTTCAAAATTGCACAATAAAGGAATTTGGCAAACCAAATCTGATATCTTTGCTTTTTATTCAAATTTAAGAGTGTTAGATTATTTACTAATTGCTAGATGGTAAAATGAATTTTGGCCACAGATTTTGAGGAATGGCAAGTTTCTGAGGTATCTAAGGTGTGTGGTGTCATGTAGTGAATTTCTTCCTACTTACAATATAGAGTTTAAACAGCTTAAAGCTTTGTGTTGCAGAGTTTGAAACTGGTTGAGGACTAGCCAGTGTTTCCACTGTACCTTGCAAATAACAGTCTCACTTGCAAAATTGATCTGATTCTCCTTGTGAAGTGAGGCCCTGAAAAACTGTTGTATAAACAAAAATTCAGTTTAACTAAAAAGGACTGGACATATTTTGGTTTTCAGAAGCTTTTAATGTACTTTATCTCATTAAATTACGAAGAGGAAACTTGGTATGCTATTTTGTTTTTATCATTACAGTAAAAACGGAATGCTAAAACATCTTTTTCAAAAGTAGGTACTGATGAATTCCAACTACTTTAAGTTGTGTAAATGCTCTACTGCATGAAGAATAGTGAGTGCGTGTATACGCATACGTGTTACTGTATGTGTGCTGCAGTATTTACTCGAAGATCAATCCATCCAAGTCTTAATAATTCATACCTTTTATAATTCTGAGTTCACAGTTCACATTGAAACATACATACATATATATATATATATACATATATATATATATATATATTTAAAAATCACTTGCTCTTAAATAGGGTTTTCATAAAATTTGAGGAGTGACTCTTCAAGGGTGGTAAGGTCTAAAAACTCATTTGTGTTTACTACTTTAGAAAACCAGACCTAAAAATAAAACTAAAGAAGTAGTCTTTCTAGAAGTAGTAAACTTGACTGTGGCTACAGTACAAATTCTCTTTGCTTGGAAGTTGAGGTGGCTCAGTTTTAAATAATTACCTAATATTCACATACCCGTAAATGAGTTAAGGATGGAACTGTCACTGAACTCTGTCCGTAGCATTTAATTTGTACATAAGTTTTTGATGTTTGCGTGTCACTATCATGCAGTGAGGTACAAGTATTGGCTTGTACATACAGCTATGGGAGTTATTTTTAATATATTTAACCTTTTGTTTCTTCAGAATACTGTGATTTTATCATGGCAATAACTTTCTAACTGCTGTTGCAGTGTTAAGGCTGATGTTAATACCTACCTCATGCTCTGCATTTTGTTGGGAAGATATAATAATGATATAGCGGTAAAAGCATTAAAGAAATTATTCCTACTTTTGTTAGGTAGTTGTCAATTCTAAAAAACCAGCGTGTATATTAACAGTTTGCAGGGTATCTTTTATCAATTCCATTACAAGTTTGTTCTTAGGGTACCAAAGTTAGTTAACCTTTACCATGTTAAATATCATCTGTAATTTTTTTGTATTAAAGTTAAGCTGCCTTTTTATAAAACTGAGTGTTTCAATCTTTTTAAGTTAAATTTGGACTGCACTTACAAAAAAAGTACTTCTGATTCCCAGAGATCATAAAGAAGCAGGGTGAAGGAGTACCAGACTTAGTCCACGTGATGCGTACGTTAGCAACTGAGAGCATCCCAAACCTCCCGCCAGGGGGTGAATTGGCAAGCAAGTGAGTTCACACTAGTGTAAATGTGGTTTTTGATTTAAATTGTAACTTAACTGTAAGGCCACTCTTAAAAGTGGGGGGGGGGGGGGGGGGAGAAGGGTTCAGGGTGGAAGGTGATCTGTTCTCCAGTTTTTATTCCTGAATTTTTTCCATATGAAAAGGAAAAGCACAAGAACAAAGTAAACCATGAATCACTACTAAAACTAACTGACAAACTGTAGTTGTGGAAAGACTGAGGGTCTTTTTTAAGGGTGGCCTAAGTGTTTGTTTTTTGTAATTAACTGGGTTTTCTGGGTGGGGTGTTACATTTGAAGATGCAAAAATAATACAATGACTTGAGTAGTAATTTGATAAATAGCTCCATACTTTGTCAAGAAATGATGTACGTTTCATGTCTTGCTTGGCAACTTTCTTTTCTTGTCTGTAGCTAAGGCAATGTTGCAATTCCTAAAAAGTTTGCTTTTTTCTCTCTCTGCTTGTGACAAATCTGAAAAATGGATAGAAGTCTATCAAAGATAAGTGAGATATTAAATTTATAACTCTATGGGCTGGCTTTGTCCTTGAAGAGTTCAGTATTGGTGCTCTGTGGACCTCTAAATTGATGCTCAACCTTTGAGGAAGCAATGTGTCTAGCTTTTTTGCACAACAAAGTACATTTTGGACCAAAAGATTTTTCATGAATTTGTACTGTTTTAAAATGGATTTAACATTTATGCTATGGGCTATTTTTAATGCTTCAGAGTACGTTTTTTGTGTTGTGAGGACTGAAACACAAAGAGTCTAGGTTCTAATGGAGTAAGTGGCGATTGAACTTCAAAGATGATTTGCACAAAAGAAAATTCCTCACATAAGAACTGTTTGAGTATGAAAAGAAAGGATGGCAGTTTTATATGCAATGGCAGTATCTATTTAGGATATGTTGCTGTCATCCTGAAGTATCAATAAATCTGTTATTCATCATATATGACATGCACACAGAGATTGCTTATCTTAATCTTCTTTGGCTAGTAGTAGTATCAAGGTTGTGAGAAAGTGTTGAAGTCCCTGAAGTGACTGACTTCAGTAGGATTACGTGCTTAAGTGATGCTAGCTTGAACAGGGAAAGACAGAAGTATGGGTTTCATTGAGTGTTAGTGCAGCTCAAAGCAGTGCTGCTGATTTGGAGGGGTGACATTTTCAGGAAACCTGCCTTCATTTAATATCAAAGATTTGTATTGATGAAAGGTCGGAGAAACTCTTCGGTTTGTAAATGGAACATCCTTTGTGTGTAATTGCTTGTTTTTGTTGCTTTTAAGTTCCACCTGTTCTTCTGTGCTGTGCAGTCATTCACTAGAACTATATTTATACTGCTGCATGATAGTATCTGACTTTTCAGTGTGTATTTACTGAATGATTATAAGGTGTCTCATCTGCTTTTATTTTCTTCTGATGCACTCTGTTGCGACTCCCCTGCATGTATTCATGAGTAGTTAAAAGGTTGTTCTTTGAAGCTTGTTTTCTGTTGCAGTTGTAGTCTGTTATTTTGTCATACTTGGTTTTGCAAAGAAGGGATCTGTAAGAAGGTTATTTTTAAAGTCAGATTTATACATCCTGTCTCTTACTCCCTTCTTTCCTTCCTGTTCCCCCCTCCAAAGTTCATTTCTCATGTGTTAGGTAAGGCAAAGGCTTTCTTTTCCTTCAGTCTCCCATTTTTATAAGTTTTTTTTTTTAATTACCCTGTGTAGAAACGGCTCATGTTGCCTGTTTGCCTGTTGTTGTTACCAGTTTTCCTATTTTTTCCTAGAAAAGCTAGGAATTCAAAAGACTGGAAATACTGGTCACAAATTATTTTAAATATGCTAAACAAAGGTGTTTTAAAAAAATTGAAAAAGTGACATGCATGAAAAGTTTTTGCTAAAAAATTAGACAAACTTTTCAGGATGAAGATAAAGCATATAAAACTGCCATTGTCAGTTTTAACTTTTTCTGGAGAAAAGTTACAGGAGAATATTGGGCATGTTATTGGAAACTGGTATTGTTTCATAAATAACTTTACCAGGATTTTAATGGAGAGTACACTTCAGAATTTAATAAGAAGAAAACCTTACTTTAGAATGCAGTTTTAATGCATCCAGGAAATGCAAAGCTGATAACTCTTCTCTGAAAGTGTCATAATATATTAAGTACTACTGCAGTACTCCTCAGGCACACGAATGAGCAGAGCATTCAGCTTCCTTCGTGTTCTTTGATACTCTCTTTCAAAGACTGAGACACATCATCAAAACCAAAAAAAGCACTGCAGCCTGATCTGAATGTCAGATTCTGCTGTTCTCTTGCTGAACTCTGACCAGTATTCAGCCTTGCTTTTCTTGAACCTAAAGGTTTTAAAGAATGAGGTAGCTGTTTCCATGTTTAATGAAACTTAGTACTAGCTTGCAGAAAACTTGTTTTTATGAATTAAAAACCTTTTAAATTTGCAGCTTAAATAACAGTTGTGCTCAGGAATTTGACTTTGGGTGGGGGGAAGACAGAGCTTTAAAATCTTGTGTTTTTTGGTCTAGACGGAGTGTGATTGAAGCTGTTTATAACAGACTGAACCCTTACAGGAATGATGATACTGTAAGTATCTCTTCTCTCACATTATCTCTTCCCAATTTTAGCTGTTTTGTGCAGAAAAGTATTGCTGGTCCTTCGCTAAAATACCTTCCCACTACCACCACCCCCAAGAAAAGTAATAGCAATATTGTGTTCTTTGGACTATGCCTTGTAGTTGTTTTCTGATGCCCTCTGCTGATTGTAGCCTCAAAACTCTGGTAGGGTGGGTTTGTCTTCTGGAATTTCATGACTTGGATCCCATCTAAGTTTACAAATGCTCTTCTGCCGGATGGTACAAAGAGTCATATGTATTTTTCTTGTTATGGGTGACCTCTTTGTTTTTTCCCCCACCTAGATATCAAGAAGGAAAGTACAATACTTTTAGGTTAAACAAATTTATGACTATCATTAATTTTCTGAACCATGCATAAGCATTTTCTCACTTCTAAACATGGTCTGTCTTACATCATGCAAACAGTTTAGGTTCTTTTGATATATCAGTGATTAGAAAACTGTTATGTGAATCCACTGATCAACTTGCATGTCAGTAGGGGAAAAAATAAAGCAACTGTAAAATATGAACTGAAGTCTTGGTTGCAGTTAGATCACTGAGAGTAACATTCAATCACTGAAAGTGCAGAACTTCATTAAGTAGTTAAAATGATCCTCTACTTATCAACAAAAATTACTTGCATGCTTACCTGTGATGTAGAAGTGAAATACTTCTAGGCATAGGTACAAATTGTGTATTGGCTTTACAACTGAATGCTACAGTTTGGTAGTTTTTGTTTATGATACCTTTAGCATAACAATTCCTAGCCTTTGATATGTATATGATTGAGATAGCTATGAGACCTTCAGCATAACTGTTCCTAGGTATTGGCCGAAAAAGGATGCTCTACATTCAAAATACATGCGTAACGTACGAAAGTGTGTTACTTTTCTACAAATACACAGTACACAAACTTCATTTTGTGCTGATGTTGGCAATGCAGATACAGGAAATTGCTTACTGAATGTTTGGCATGCAGCTTGTGTGTTTTCTACTCACTACTGGTTTTATTCTTCATCCTTTCACTTGAAACAAACATTCAACTGCTCTACTTTGCTACTTTTTTCTGCTGAGGACACTATTGTAAAGGGTGATTTTAGTGGGTTTTCTTGTTTGTTTTGTTTTGTTTTTTTTTTAAAAAAAACTATACCTGCATGCTAACTAACTTCTTCCTGGCTTCTGGTGAGGAAAACTTCTGTGTGCAAGTTTGAATTAAGGGTACAGAATTTTAACGCTAAGAAATCGTCATGTGTGGCATTGCTAGAGACATAATTAGCCTCTTGCCTCTCAAAGGTATCGGTAAAGCAGTGCTTTTAAACAAAAGGAATAACATTTCTATCCTCTGCAGTCTTAGTAATGATAGGGAAGCACCAGCATGGACCATTGTTAAAGCCCATCATTGTTCTTAATTACTTAGGAAGGTAGTAATGCTGAAATAACCAGACTGCTGTGCATAAGCAGTCTTTCTGATGCCTACGCTCCTGACGTTGCTGTTGCTTGAGCTGCTGAGCTGTGGTCACACTTCTTGGCTATGGTGTTACCATGTGTACCTGGCTTATAGAACAGATGAGGCAGATGCAAACAGATGAATGTGAAACATTCTGAGCAGGGAAGAAGAAAATAAGACACAAAGGCAAATGGATTAAAAAACAGTTAGTTGGATTTGTGACATAGTACAAAGTTTTTTATTCATCAGGTATCCAAAATCATGAGTTAATCACTCGTATTGTAGTAACTACACAAAATCCACTATTGTCTGGGGGCATAAGTGAGCCCAACTTACAGATACTCAGGTATTGAATGTGTAGATGAAATGCCATGAATGTAGCCTGAATGTAGCTATGATTTAGAGCACTGTATGTCTCTGGTTCTGAATGTTTTCTTACGTAGATGTTACTTTTCCTTGCGGTTTACTACTATCCGAATTTAGGGTTTAGTTTACTATTCAGCCTTCTAATTGTAGATGTTTAAAATTGATCTGAATTATAACAAGGTACAAGTTGATGACTGAATCTTTCTATAGCAGCGTGGAAGGGCTGGAAACAAAAGATGGTAATGATAATAGATGACAGATAGCATGAAGCATTTCCTGTTCTAATGCACCTGTGTAGTAAGTGTATCTGTTTTGTATTATTTCAGATGACTGTGGAAATGTTTTTGAATACTATTCCTAGGATATTATTTTGAGAATTGTTAAGCATTTTAATAAAACACTTGGTCAGATTTAAAAATGTCTTGGTCCTTACAGCTTCATTAGTTAAGAATATGTGTTTTTCTTGCGTACTTCTTAGATGTTATTTCTGAAAAAGGAAAGAAAACAGACTTCTAAAGTTATCCAAGTCTTTACCCTTTTCAGTCTGGGTTATACATAAACAGCTGTAACTATGGGCACTCCAGACTTTAAAGGGTTGCCTTTTTTTTTTCTTTAAGGACTCTGCATCAACTGATGATATGTGGTAAAACTGCTCATCTAGCTGTGGAGTTCACGTTTCATGCTTCAAATGAAAGTACAGTCCAACCTCAGTTACCCTTCTTAACATCCATCCTCAACCTTAAAGAAGGGAATATGACGTGTTGGTGAGAGCGACTACAGCAGAAAACTACAGCAGTACAACGTCTAGCCCAGGAACTGATCCTTTTTTTGTAAAACAGACTTCTGTAAACGTGATTTCAAACCATAATTCATGTTGTAAATCAGACTCCAGCAGTTTATGTTGTATGATTTTGTTTTTGTAAAGTGCAATTGTCTTTGTACAAAATGCTCATATTTAATTATGAACTGCTTTAAATCACTATAAAGGTTAGAAGAAATGTTTGGCTTGTGTGATGCAACAATATATATCCCTTTAAATTCATGTTGTGGTTTTGGATTGCAAGGAGCAGCAGCCTAGCCAGCTAGGTGTTCAAGAGGTGCACAAAACTAAAGATAATTGTTGTATATGGAAGCTGAATTTGGGGGCAATTTATCAGAAATTGCAGCGTGTGGATTTCCTTGGTGTAATGGAAGAATAAAAAAGTAGTGCACATTCTTCAGCAAATGTATCTCTTGAGGCCACTCCTGCTCTCTCTCTGAGCTAAAGGGAGTTAAGATTTTGACTTCAGTGGGAGTTGAATCATGCCCTATTAATAGTATCATGTGTTCATTCGCATATGAACCTTGGGATTAGAATGCCTTGATTCTTTGCACCTCTTTTTTCATTAACCCTTACCTGAAATTACTAATCACTGAGCATGAACAGGCAACTTCCTACATACAGTAGGAGTCTGCAGCATTTTTACAATCCTGATCGACTGGGTCTGCTGCTGTTCCAAGTAAACTACTCTGAATTCCATTTTATCAATAAAGCTTGATTTAACAAACAAGAAATTTATCCATAAATGTGTAATTCCTTTTTTCCTGCCTTTTAAAATGTCAGTGCCATTGTAAATGATATTTTACATGTGGAAAAATATTTTTATTAATTGGTAGCCCATTTTTAAATGGAAGGAATTTGGATTAGTTCCCAAGACAGCCATATGCTAGAGGATGAAGTGGGAGTAATCTGTTACACTGTTTTTTACAAGTGTGGGTTTTTCAGGTTTTTTTGTTTTTCCTCCCCACTGAAGATGTGCATTGGTTTGAATTTGCCTATTGTTTGATAAAAATACATTTGTCAAAGCCTGACAATCTTTAACAGTTTATGGTGTGTGTTTTTAATTGACCCACTTAGGATGAGAGACTTATGGTTAAACAGTACTTGTGATCTGAAATATAGCATGTTGACAGTATTTAACTGTTCGTTGTTTAAAATTCTAATTTAAAAGATAATAAACTAATTTGATTTAAGCTTAGCTTTCTCCCATTGAACATACAAAATTAAGTTTTAAGTCAGTCATGTTTGCAAAACTACTGTTTTGTGCACCTTGTATTGTCTTTTTTGGTTGAAAATACTGTATTTAATATGTAGTTCACTTTATTCATTTAGTAGGCAGATTCCCCAAATGGAAAATCAGTAAAACAAGTAGATTGTAACATTTACTACAGTTAAACAGAATCAAAACTTGGTGTATAGTTACTTTTTGATAGGAAAATGTAGTACGATGCATTTTGCTATATTTGTTTCTCCCTAACTTTGAAATATACATATTTGTATATATAGCCTTAAAACTAATGCAGAGTTAGGGGACTCTGAACAGTAACTTATAGTGTCTTGGAACTAAGTATAGTATATACCAGCAAACTTTTCTTTTATCCCTCTTGTCTATGTGGGGTGCTTAACGTAACTTCATTGTATTCGGTTTGTAATCTGTTCAAGCATGAATGAAGAAAACATAAGCACTATTTGTATTTATAAATTTATAGCAATTTTTGCTTAAAGAACCAATTCCTTACCTACCTATGAATAAATGCTTAAAATGTCTAATTTTGTTGTAGACTGCAAAACTATAATAATGTTAAGTTATAGCTTCACTGGCACCTAATTAACAAGCATATTTAATACATGGCATATTAGTACAAAAAGCTAAACTTAATTTAGGACTAGGCAGATAAAGTTTTGTCCTCTTTTTCATGTAGACTAAAGTTTTAATTTTGGAAACTGCAAAACCTGGAACTGGACTGCAGAAAGCTTGAGTTAAAACTTAAAATCACAAGCAAAACTGGTGGAAAGCCATACTTCGAACTGTAATCACTTAAACTCTCAGTGACAAATGCTATATTTTAAGCCTCTTCTTATGAGGTTGTATAAAGATTATAAAGAAAGTAATTCTTCTGCTATTGCTACAAGCGCTGTAACTAGGTTTGAGGGTAGGAGAAGAAAGGCTGTTCTTTCTTCTGCTTAAGCTCAGTGTTTTGATGAGGTCAGAGCACTGACTCTATTATGTATGCAAAAACACTGCCGTTTTAGATGAGAGATTTTGATGACAAAATATGAATTAAATATATAAAGCATCCTAGAAAAGAGACAAGCTGTACTTTTCACTGCTCTGAAAAGAAAAAGGCACTTTTGCACCTTTGTGCGTCTCCTTCTTGCACCAGAAACTTTTTTTTAAATGCTAAAAACATTAGCACCTCAGGGGCAAGGCAGCAATTTTTTTGAAGTGTTGTGTGCTATTTATTTCCCTCCTGGAAAAATTCCTCTGTGACAAAAATGAAAAATGTGTAATGTTAAAAGATGTATTTTTAAATACATGTTCAAATAGGATGGTCCCAATTTGCTTGTTTTTTAAAAGGAAATGATATTTGTAAAGCTCCTTTGGTTCATATGCCATGCAAGTTTCTGTTTTTCTTTTACATTTGACAGCTTTACTGATTTCAGTTTCTGTGAGTTTTGTTATAGTCAGATTAAATGTTTCACTGATCATTCTGGGAAAATACCTGTACTGCTTTATAGACAACTGTTCAAATTATTCTCACTAATTCAGCATTGAAATGTGCTCAAGACAGAGGCTTTTAAAATGTATTTTAAAAAACAATGTTGGATTAACTAAATGTAATTACATTAGGTGTGATTCTAGATTTGCCAGGCTTTAAGTCCTTTGTAGCAGTAGGGTCCTGCTGGACGTGGTGGGCTAGAAGTACGCCTGTACTGTGCAGGTTACAAAGCCAGGGCTTCTGGTTGACTTGCTCTTACCTAGTCAGGCAATACCACTGCAAAGCACTTGGTGCTTGGCCATCATTCCTTCTAATCTTCTCCAGCAGAAGTCAGAAATGGAGAGAGAAATTTCATCTACTTGTCATTAAGTTATGCTGAATTGTGGTAATCCTAGGATGTGTCATACCAGCAAGATGCCTGAAGAATATTAACCAGCAGATGAGTAATTATAGCACTTTATCGCAATAGTTCATGCAGATTGCAAAGCTAATCCTTTAAAAATGTACTTAGAACATTGACCATTATGAAATGTCCTTTAGATTGTTTACTGAAGGCTAGTACCCTCCAACTATAGGCTAAACCTGAGCCATTTCGCTCAGTTCAACAATTGGAGACTTAAAGTGATAATCTGACAAAACTAGGGAACGGTTTTCATTGCACTTAATTCCCTAGTAAGAATCCCATCTTAATTTGTTACACTGGGATAGGGTAGACACTCTATTGCATTGCATTTTTTAAAAATAATTTATGAGCTAAGGATACTGTTTCATGGTCAATTTATATTAAGCCTGAACTGTTGCTCTAAGTCTTCTCCCACTGCCCCTTTTGTGCTGGCAGTAGTGCTTGTGTGGCCATGGAGTTAGGAACAAGAAGCCTACTCTTCAGCTGGATAAACTGATAATCCAGCTACCTAGCGCCCGTATCTAAGGCAGGATATGGGGCGGGAAGAGTGCTCTGAGAGCCGGGGAATGGTTATATTGCCCCTTTGGCGGGAGTCTGGGAAGCTGCACCCTAAGCTCAGAAAATCCATTGACCTGCCTAGGGAGAATCGATGCCTTTGCCTGCAGGTCTTTTCTGCGCAGTAGATTTCAGACAAATGTTTGCTTTGGTAAATGTTATGTTTCTTAAAACTAGCATCATGAAATTTTGGTTTTAATGTCTGCATAGGAGTTCTATGCTGACAAACTTTTTGTTAGCTCTCTACAGATGCATGTAGTTATGTCCTAAGAGATTGACAGTGTGGCTGCCATGATTAGGTTAGTGAAATGGTGGTTTTAATTTACCTTATTCCAAAGTGCATCAGAATTTTGGCAGGATAAAGTGTTCATCTTAATCTGTACTTGCCACCTTAAATTTTTATGCATACTTGACTTGGTATATTTAAATTTCTTCATATTTAAACCTGGTATGTCTGTAATCGGCTAACCATTAGTAAAATGTTGCACTTCATTTGACAAATACAGTTTTTAATAAAAACCTTAGCTTAAGAAATAGCAAAACATGTAGAACTGTACCTGACACTTCCTGCAGAAAATGAAATTACTCTGTGCCAAGCTTCATTAGGTGTAAAAATGATACCTTCTAGATAACTAGTACAGCCCTTTGTCCCTGCAGCTACAGGTTTTTGAGATGATGGTAACTTGAGCCTATGGAATATTGCTCAAAACGTCTGGTCTTGTGGTGAGCTCTCCCCTGAACTGTCCCGTGCGAAGTCCGCTGGTCTCTGCGGACTCTGGCCTGCACCTTCTGAAGCTCTTTGCAGCCCTTATTTTACTGAGTTTTTAACTGCTTTTTAAAAGAGAGCAGTAAACTGGGCATTTGTTCACAGAAGTTCAAGAAGTTGCAGGAAAAATATTGAAAACTTTTCATGGACCACTCTGTGCATTCAGATCGAGAAGGAGCATGCAACATGCTAAAAGTTGAATATTTACATATTCTCCCATTGAAAACTTCCAGAAAAATCTCCAGATGTTTCTACTATTTACTCTTAGTAAGTAGAAAAAATTGTTAGATGGTATAATCTCTTTATAGTGTCTTAAGTTGGTGGCCTGTAGTGAACTAGATTTTATGCATATTCCTGTGTTGGGTGTTTTGTTTTCTTTAAGATTCCATTTGCCTAGCTGTAAAGTGTTTTTTTCCCTCATGTTGACATTTTACTAAGGTCCTTGCTTCCAAGCTATAAGGCTAGAGTGATGATTGTGTCCTAGGAAACTGGGTTTGGGGGTGAGGCTTTCTTTAAATATGACAGAAAAACCCTAGCCTTTACAGTCACAATCTGGGAAAACAGGCTTAATTTTAAAAATGCTTTTTATAGGATTAATGAAACAGTTCTATCCTGAAACACTGAAAACGTCAGTAGAGATGGGATGATGATAGGTCAGATTTCTAGGATATTTATTTTACGTGTAGCCAGATTTTCACATTTAACTCAATTTGATTACTGCCTGAATGCTTTTAAAAATTTCTCCAGACATCTACATTTTTTACAAAAATAAAACCAACGGTGCTTACTAGTGTGTAGCTAGTAATTTATTTGCAACAGTGAGTGTTTTATCAGGTAGTAACATTTTTCTTTAAGAGTGTTACCTCTGTAGTTCTTAAGCCGCTTGATGACGTTGAGCCAAAAACTGAAATTAATTTTGGCTTCCGTTAGTTGTATAGCTCTGAAGAACTTGTTGGGAGCGTGGGTGGTTTTTTATAGCTAAAATAGACAGGACTCGAATATTGTGAGTAAGCCTCCAGAGTGAAGGAGATGCCATTATTTCTTCTGAGAAGCTATGCCTTTGTAAAGAAAATGGATAAAACAGACTGGCAAGTCGCAAAACATGGTCTTTCTTATGTCGGTGCCTGTAGATTGAAGTCTGCAGGGTTTAATTTCGCATGTGTTGCTGAATTCAACTCAATTTGAGCAACGGAAATATGAGTGGCCAATTTCATTTTCCCTATTGGGATTTCAGGCCAGAATGCAGTATTTCTCTTCAGACTAGAGGAGAAAACTAAAGAAAGATGATCCTGAGAAACTCAGGCTTGTATTTAACCTCACATGTTACTGAAGTTGATGGAGCTTTGCTCACAATATGTAAAGTTTGCATGTGTATAGTTAGAGATTTACCTGTCCTATTTTTGTTGGAATTAAAAAGAAATGTAGTCTACTCAGTTTTGGTTTTGAAAAAGGCTTTCTGGGTGGCTAAAGGGAAATAAAGTGGTAATAGTAAAGCAAAATGTTAGCTTAATGGAAAATAACAATTTTCTAATTCTTTAACTATGTAAGCGTTATTTTTGTTTGAAAACATTGAACACAATTTATGAATTTTGTTCTTTCATGTGGTGCTTTTAACTTTAAAAAATAAAGATGGAACCCCAAATAAGTTGCCTGAGGTGGGGAGGTAATGCGGCCCTAAAACTCTAGGAATAACGTGCTGAATTTACATAGCATTATTTCCATGTCCAGTCACGGACCTATTGAAGAGGCCTGTACTGGTATCTTTAGGAGAACTTTTATTCTTGTTGAGTATTTGATGCTACACTGTCAAGTGCTGCAATTTGAAACTTCCAGACTTTTGAATTGGAAACTGGGCATTTTACAGTAGACTCTCTGGGACCTGAAATGCTGCAATACCTGTTACCACACGTTCTGCAGGCTAATGCCACGTAAGCATTTGGTGCTGGAAGTTGGGATTTCCTAGCGTACATTTTATTGCTGGTATTGCCATTCACCATAACCTCGAGTACCAAGAGTTCAATTGTATTTATTAACTAGATCTAACTCTTTGGTGCCAGGAATCTAGTTTTTAGGGTAAGTGCTACATTGTGCAAATGATTATGTCAAATAGTGCCAGCTAGGTCAGTGTACGCAAAACTAAGCCACCGGTGGCAAAGGATTAATAAGTAATAAAAGCCTAAATTCTCTTAGCCAGGGAAGACTGGATATTTGAAAAGTGTGAAGTCGGGTTTGATTCTCAGAACTGGCTGCTTTGTAAGTCTTTCAAAGCAGAGATTTTGGTTTTTAGCATCTGTCTTGTTTCTAAGACCGTGTACAAACATGCTGAATTAGAGAGTTTTCACCTGTCTCCTCACAGAATTGACTCCGTATCGTCAAACAAATCTCATTTGTAGTGACATGCTGTGCCTGTCTTTTTAGAAAATTCATAACCTCTTTATTTTGTGGAAAGTGTAACTTTTTCATTGATGACCTGTATAAATGTGTGTTACGAATGGAGAGATTTAAGCTTGAAAAGCATGTTTGCAGAATACACAGCTTCATTATGGAATTTATAAATTTAACAGAGTAATATACAAGAGCATAACTATTTTCCTTAAGTAGAATGTATAACAATATATAATAAATTATTCTCCACGTAGTTCACCCACTCTTTACAGTTTTACACAATTCAAACTGTGTGTTTACAGAAAGTTCAATAAATGTATATTTTGTACTATGTACAGATTCCTGGTCCCAAAGAAAATGTGTGAACTTAGTTTCTAACTTAACTTTGGAGATTGTACTTTTTTTTTCGGTTTGGAAGCAATTGAACAAACTGCATTATGCCTGTTGATGGTGGAGGCTTGCATTGGAGTAAGTGGGAATTGGAAATATTTCTAACCTACAAAAGTGATTCCACTAAATAAAACAGGCGTTACATCATATTGTGTGTATTTGAGTGGTATGCGATAAACCATCTTCACATCTACTGTTTTACTGTCGCTAAACTACGAACTCTTTTATCAGACCTCATTTAGTTTTCCAATTCAAGCTCGCTTTATTCAAATGACGTATGAGTGCTTATTTTGTTCATATGTTAGTCATACTAATAAAAATCCCCCTTTTACTGTTTTTCACCTTATGTGCTGAAATTCCAGGACAAAGCGCTGTGCGCCTGGCTACAGCTGTGGCGTTCCCAAGAGACCGCCTGGTCTGGGGTTTTCAAGAGAATTAGGGATTAGGATGCCCAGTTTTGGGAAATTTCAGAGTCACAGAGGAGCAAAATATATTAATATCTTCTGTCCTGATTCAATACTTTAAAAAGACAGGACTGGCTTTTAGAGTATAATTTGTAGAATTTAATGATGAGAAAGTATGAAATAAATCTTCATGCTGGTTTTAGACTCTGTGATGGACACGAGGCTGGTAGAGCTGTGATGTTGCTGTAGAGATTAACCCAGCCAACGGGGAGGGAGGGTCTTCTGCTACCACTTGTTAACTGGGGCAAATTTGTCTTCTAAAGGTTCAGCTCAGTCCCTTTAGAGATGAAAAAGAATGTTTTATCCTGTCTATTTAGAAATTCAAGTTTTTGTGCTTTTGTCCTCAAAGCCGAAGAATAATACATCTGTGACTAATAGCCCTGTTGGTTCATTTCTTTCTTTCTTTTTTAATGCTGGACATGTAATAAATTTGAATGCCATCCTAGGTGTTTTGATGGAAGTGTTTAGCTAACTTAAGATGTTCATTGTGGCCAAATTCAATTGGAAAGTCTTTTACGTGGGCTAATTTAAAAGAGGTGTAATTCTCAAGTCATTTAACTCTGTTTCCATTTCTGGATTTTAACAGTTTTAAAGAATATAAGAGATCAGTGAAATTCCAGTGCAATGAAATTATGAAGGAATGAAAGTGAAATTGCCGGAAAAGTGAAAAGTATTGTTTACAGCTAATGATAAAAATAATTAAGACTGTTATCCCTGCAGACATGCATACACAAGAGACTCTCCGTGAGTAGAGTGAACTCAGTACATGTGAGCCTTTGGAACTGGGAGTTGATCAGTATGAATAGAATTCATATATTGATCAAGTTAATTTCTAATAAAATCATCAATTTTATTGTAAACTTTGCAATATTTTTACTAGAAACAGACCTTACCATATCTCCAATCTTTCACATGTCCTACATAGCCTGCTTATGAGTCACAGCTGTTGTGAGAAAGATGTATTTTCTTTCTCCCTTAGCAATGTTTTCTGGTGTTCATCCTGTAAGAATAGGTTTGCTGGCCAGGTTTTTAATCCTTAAACAGGACTCAAGAATTTGCTATGACCTACTTGTCTCTAATTAAAAATTTGCCAAATACACATTTAAACCAGTGAGTTTTCTTTGTACGGTAGAGGGGATGCAAATTAAGCGTAAGTAGCTTTGTGTGTTATTTTGCTCTTAACTCTACTCCTTAGTGTAGTAGAAGTGTCCGTGCCCTATGTAGCTCCTTCTCTTTAGGAAGTATCACCTTGCCAAAGCTGCGTCATGGCTCTTCCCCTTCACTCTAAAATAGTATCAAAGAGTTTGCTGCTGGCTCATGAATATCAAATATAACTTGGTGAGAACAGTTACCTTCCTCTGGCATTTGAATACTGTCCCATAAACTATAAAAAGATGTAGGATGAAACAGCTGTGTATGATTTATTTCAACAAAATAGTATATATGACAAGTACGGAACAGAAGGCATTTAAGGAAACAAAATCTTTTTTTGGTCTGTTTTCAAAATAACCTATGGTATCTCTAACCTGAGGCCTAGACAGTAGAAATAGGATTTTGGTATGGCTGACCTCTGTGTCTTTTGCAACTATACTTTTTCTTTTTTTCTTTTTTTCTTTTTTTTTCTTTTTCCTGTTATATTTCCTACTTAACTTTTTCTAAAAAGCTGGAAGAATTTCAGTAGTTCTTTAGAAGAATAACATATTGCTTTTGTGCATTATTGTGCCCAATGCCTGCTATGGATATAGAAGGAATCTATTACTTAAAGAATAGAAAGTAACGCAATTAATCCAAATCAGTCTTAATTCTAGTAGGTTTTAATCTATATTATAATTATGCCCAAGAGTGTTCTTCAGAGATTCTTTTTTTTTTTTTTTTTTTTTTTTTTTTTTTTTTTTGCGGTCGCTACTATGTTTCATTTGCTTGAATGTTAATGTTCACCTTCAGGTGTCTCTCTCAGGTGAGTAAATGCAATTGGTATAGTCAAACAGGCTAAGTCACCCTTTAGCTGCTTGCTGTCAACCCCCAGTGATGAACTGGAGACTGCCCAGAATTAAAGAAACAGTTTTAAGGAGGAAAGAACCCAGAATGGCATTTTTAGAAGACTTTTACTGAAAATACTATCAATGGAATGTACAGAATGAACCAAAATAGTGTAATGCAAATATTTAATTACAGAAGTATATTAGCATGATGATTTTATAATCTTAAAACTTACAGAAGTTTTGGTATCAAGATTTTTTTAGTCTTCTGTTACAAAACATTAATAGGTGGCCAGCCTAATAGGGCTGAATCTTGCCTCAGTTTCAGATGCTGAGCTGGGGGTGAGAGTCTCAACTTCCCTGCACCTGAAATCCTCCGCATGAGCATGACTTCAGTGCTAGAAGAACACTGCTCCAGGCCACAGCCCATCTTTTTATTATTGAATAGCAAGGGTAAAGCTTCCATACTGAAGCTTGGTAAGGGGCTGTACTCGATTTATTATCTTGTTTCTAAATAGACTCTAACCTTAAGCCTAATTTTTATATTCCCTAGTTAGACAAATGAGTAAGGTCTTGTTCTGTGGTTGTTTTTTGCTTTTCATGTAAAAAGCACATTCCTTCTGCCACTTTCTGCATACACGTGATTGCTTTGATTCTTCTTCCCTCACCATCTCTTTGGGGCCTAAATCTTCTGGAGTAGTCTATAAAAGTCTACAAATTCTCTGAGTATTATCGTATCCCCTCTTGGCTTTTCTGTGTGCATTTTCTATTTTTTTCTATTTTAGGAATAGTTTGTGCTTTCTTGCTACAACATCTGGTCCAACAGAGATACTGCTGAAAAGCTAAAATCTTTCTGTTGCCTTTGCCAGAAGCCAGGTCATGCTGTAACGTGAATGCCTTGTCTCAGCTTATCTGACAGCACTTAGACGTCTTCTCCACTTCCACTCAGTAGGTCTCATGCTGGCAAAGCCCTACAGTGTATGATGAGCATTAAGTCCTGGATGAAGCCACCGAGATTCTCATGTGCTTAAAAGTAAGCCCTTTCAGATGTTTCTGCAGCACTGCACCGCAGTTCATTTCCTCCACTGTTGCTACCGGTCTTTATAAAAGAAGAAAGAGAAACAAGCAAAACGCAGTTGTACAGACTCCATGGCTGAGGCAAAGAATATTAACGGAGCTACTTTCTTCTTTGAATCTTCAGGTTTCCTCGGTTGTGGGTTTCCTCAGGTGTAACAGGGTTCCTGTATCTGCAGGAACGCCGTGAGTCTTCCCACGTGTATGGTTCCTAGATGATGCAGAACGCCCACGTGGCAGATGAATCGGAGTCCCGCTGTTTGTGTTGCTCTCAAAGTCACGTTCCCTGGTTCTCTCCTGTGTTAGGAACCTCTGCTCAAGGGGAGCGAAACGCTTCGTTCTCATGCTTTGGTCGTGGCACGCGCTTTCTAAACAGAGCAGCTTTAACTGGGCAGTGTTTACAAATCCTGAGGTGTGCGAGCTTAAGTGCAAAACGGGAAACATCAGCAATTTTTATCTTCCAGATGAAACTAGCCCTGTTTCACCACTCCTAATTCTGCAACGCTTCTAGCTAGAGAAAACCTTACGAGGAAGGCGCCGGGCAGCGCAGCCCGCTGGGCCAGCTGTCTCTTTTGACATAGATTTCGTTAGGCAGTTGTGGTTCTGGAATTACACACGTTCTGGGTCCGTTGCGTTGCGACCCCCAGCACAGCTGGTGACGTTTGGTTGTTTCACGGGGGAGGAGGAAGGACGGGAATCGTCTGTTTTGATCTCGTGGAAGTCAAATCTTTACGGGAAGCAAGCCGCCGTTCTGCGTGTCTGTGCCTGGTCCGAGGAGGGGCGGCTGGAAGGGGCCGTTGCTGCAGGTTCTCCCTCTCGCTGGCCGCAGTGAGGCTCTTGGGCCAGGAAACCTTGCGATTCCTAGCTCAGAGAAGATGTAGCTGTTCTCCTTTGGGTATGCGTAGATGGGGTCATTGACTCCATTCAGCTGAAGGCTCTCTATAATCGATTTTCCAAACGGGCTGAGGCCGTTGCGTTCTGTGCCCTAAGGCGTCCCAAGGATTTGTATGTTGTGTGCTTTGACCTGATTCTTTCCTCCCCCTCTCTCCCAACAGCGTCCTGAGGTAGATTTGCTCTGCTTTGTCGTCTCCTTTGCAAGCGTCTGGGGATGGGGGCGGCGGAAATCTGATTTAATCTTTTAATTAATTCATAGAAGTCGACATGTAAAATCTGCTTTTGTCTTTCCACCACCCAACCTTTGGTGTCGTTGACCCGAATTACGGCCCTGATGGGGCCCTCGCATGATGTGCTCAAGCTGCTTGGACCTCTGGCAGCACGGTTGCAGAAATGAAGCCGCGAGACCAGACCATGGGTCTCTGAGAGTTAAAGAAAATACGTGTCCTGAGTAGTGCTCTTTGTTTCCTAGTGAGATAGTAAAGAGCTATATGCATTGCTCTGCACAGATCCCTGGTCTAAGCAAATGAACTGAGCATTCAAGAGACCTTTCTTGTTCATTATACTCAAATCAAAATACTTTGTTTTAATTCTAACACCTGCAAGTGTTATACGGATCCATATATATTTGTGGCTGGTGCCAGTCCTCGTCACGGTGGAAATTCAATTTAGAAACAAAAGAGATTTCGCACAAATTAAGAATAAGGGAAATTTGCAGTGAAAAAAGAAGCCTTAGAAAGGAAAAGATAAGACATGGTAGTTCTCTGGATTAAATGTTGATTGGTTAGATCAATATTTGCACATATTGTGTAATATTGATTAACATTTGATAGAAGTATGAAAATGGGACAACTGCTTTTTGAAATACTCAGTTTGGCAAACCAGTCTATTCACGTATAAATGTCAGATATGGTCTGAGTTTAAATGCAGTCACTCTGCTGTTGAAAACAGATGTGTAAAAAGTCTCAAAAAAGTACCAAAGCAAATACATACCTACATTCCAGCTTATTTAATTACAAAAATGCTTTTGAAAACTGTATTAGCAATTCTCTCCACTAGCAAATCATCTCCTTTCTTTGCGGAACTGAACAATGGAGAACTGACCTAAATACACACAATTATGCAGGAAAATTTGCTTGGGGGCACAAAATGGAATTGTAGGCAGGGTTTGGAAGTTAATTTGAATTTCAGACCAAGTCCCAACTGTTGCAGAATGAAGAATCAAAGGGAACTCCAGTATTTCACGGATTTTTCCAGCAAGCTGTGAATACTGAATTTTCCTGTAGTAATATCCTTTTTATAAATGGGGCTGTTGCTTGTAAAATAGGCTGTCACCTACTGAAGTTTTCTTATCCTTTTCTCTCCTATACTTCAAAAATTGTCTGTCTGTTCTCAGGGAGAGGTCTTGGGACAGTCTCTTACTCCGGGTTAGTGATGAATGCTTCATCTGGGTTGTTGCCACCAAGTCTGGCTACTACAGAGCTGAGCAGCTGAAAATGTGACCAGTATATAGCCAAGGTCCAGGTCTCTCATCGCGGGCACTGGCCTTTCTCTGTGTTCCCAGTGGTCAAAAATTTGATGGTCAAATCTCTGCGCTTGCTTTGTCTCCCTCTCTGCAGAGAGGATATGCTTGCCAGATCCAAGCCAAAACACACCAATACTGAAAAATCCTATAGAAGAAATGGGAAGAGTCCAAAGTTGTCAGTTCCTCTCAACTGATTATAGTGCAGAGTGGGGAAAAAAATAACAGAAGAAACAGAAAAGTTAATAAAAAATCAAAAGCTGATGGTCCCTTAATGATGTAGGAATTGATTCTACAGCCTCTGGTCAGAAAATAGTTTCTTGCATTTGCAGCATGCTCCAAAATCAGGATGCTGCAATATGATATTCCTATACCAATGCCCTGCAATGGTTCCTGCTAAGCAAAAGCCTTTCTCTAGGTGTGCCAAAGCTATTGCAAGGGAATTATGTCCCTAATACTACTCTCCAGTTGTAAAATAGCATTTTCTTGTCTGCAAGCTTAAGCAAGTCAAAAAGTGAGAGGTACTTAGATGAGGTGGCAAGGTGGGACATAGTGATGTGCTCTTTTCATGTCTGGGTCCCGAATCTGAGTTACTGGTGAACCCAAAAACTCCAAAAATGCTGCAGTGAAGCCTCACACCCATTTCTGCGCTGGGCCCTTCAGCAGACAGGGATGAGGAAAAACCTCTAAGGGTAGTTGTAGGGTGATCTGGGAAAAGCATGGAAAAACAGGCAAGTGAAAGCTTGGTGATGGCTTAAGCATTGGCCAGAGCCCTCATCCCGCTGGTGGGTCAATTTCCGACAGCCTTTGGGATCAAGGACAGTGCTTTGCAGAAAGCAGAATTTATTCCTTTTTTATACTATTCTTTACCAATTTAAAATAACTTGTCTATGGCAGAAATATCTGCTACAGCAAACACTGGGGATTGGTATTTCAAATGCCTTAGAAGAGAAACATCCCTCAAGAAACCTATTTTCTGAAAAGCTTTGAGTTATAGTAGGTACCACAGGGAAATGGCAGTGTTCCTGATTTCACTTGCTAATGCCACTCTCAATGAGTGGGCAGATGGTCCTGGGCTTGTCCCAGCATCCTGGCAGCTGTATAGCAGGGTTGTTGGGAGAAGGGGCAGAGACTGGGAAGGGGGGACAGGTCTTTGTTCGCTCCGGAGAGGAGCTGAACTTCTGCCATGTAACAGGCTGCATCTTAGGGCTGTGTCTTGCTCCTGTCTCTATTTCTTTAGGAAGAAATATGCTTGACCCCACTTATATGTTACAGCTCATACAGATGGAGGATATAAAAACCAAGTGATGTAATGTCTCCATTTGAAACATCTGCCCACTTCCTCCTCCACCCTGCAAGTCAGAGGAAGCCATGAAAGGACATTCCTTGTGCCTCTCTCTGATTTCGCCTTGATAGGGCTCCGACCAGTGTTCCTTCAGTTAGTTTATTTTCTTTTAAAGCACATATTTCAGGGCACTCCAAAAGCAGGGTAGCCAAATCGCTGGTAGACCAGCATGAGTCAGAAGCAGCTGCAGAAAGGTGTCTCCTTAGTGTGTTTTACAGGCAGTGGGCACGCTCGTCCCAGAAGGAGCAGAGCTCTGGCACTGAGAGGTCAGACCACATAGCTGTGCTGATTTTAGCAAAGTCACGTGCCGGTGTAGTCAGCAGCACGTAACTCTCTGAAGTCTGTTGCAGTGCTGCTGCTTTAGGGATTTTTCGGAGAAAGCGGCTTGTGTACTGCTGCCCTCCCCTGAATTTTCTTTGTGTGTTTGGCAACAGATTAGAAAGGAAAAGAAAAAACACAAAAATATTCGGAGGCAGTGTTCCACCGAGGTGGGTTTTTCTACCATTTAGCTGTTGGGTGGACAGTGTCCCTTTAAATGCAATGCCTTCGACTAAGAGGAATGACATTTCCAAAGAAATGTTCTCTGATTACCTCAGCCGCCTGCCCCTCGTGGTGTCCCTGGCTCTCTGACACATGCGCTACCCTTGAGCCCCAGAAACACACCCCGACCCTTCCTTTCTCTGCTGAGGATCTCTATTGCAGTAATGCCTGTAAAACCAAATCCATTTTTACACCTCCTCCTGCAGGAGAGATGCCAAGAGCCCTCTGCTAATACAGCGTGGCCACTAGTGCAAAGCCCTCGACACTCCTACCAGCAGAGTAGCCCATACCTTAAAATTAGCACTTTCAGAGTGCAAAGCAGGGGGGTGAAGGTCCACCGAAGCAGCTTGATGGACAGGTTTAGGACTCAATGAAAGAAGAAAGGGATGTAAAGGAGAACGTAATGAAGCCCAGGAACACAGGTATAAGTTCAAAGGTATGAATGATACTATCCTGCAGGGCCTGTGCCAGAAGGGTTTGTTGGGGTGGGTGCTGTTGCTGGAATGGGAGCATCACTTGGTGTGATGGAGACGACATGCTGAAGTCAATGTAAACAACATCCACTGCTTTCTACTCATCTACTGAGCCAGTCATTTCATTGTAGAAGGCTATCAGATTGGTCCAGCGCAATTTCCCCTTCATAAATCCGTGCTGACTACTCCCAGTCATCTTCTTGCCTTTGGTATGTGTGGAAATGGTTTCCAGGCATGTCATGTGAGTCACTGTGTGGTGACCCTTCCACTGGTGCGCCTTTCTCTGTCCTCTGTCCTCCTGGTTGGAGGTCAGACTGGGAGCAGCCACTGACATTTTTAAAAGGGAAGATTTGGGATCACTAGAAAGCATTGCCAGACCCTAGCGCATATTCATTAGGAAGCAGAATTGCTTCTGCGAGGAAGTGACTGGGGCTCCCACTGCGCTCCATCAGTCTGGGTGAGACCACAGGGGCTGGGGCACGCAGGGAGCGGAGCAGATGCTAAACGAGCGGCAGCACCCTGCTACTCCCTTCCAACACCCTATTCCACGTGCTTTTCTGGAAAGAAAAGCAGTGAGAAGGCATGGGAGACACAGTGTTTGCTTGTCATCGTTGTCTCAGTAGTTTTATTATTTACATCTGTTTGTGGTCTGTGACCTAGTAATTTTTCTGGCAGGGAAAGACAGGACACTGGTTTGGACTGGTGAGGGGGGTTGTGCTGCAAGCGTCCTCTCATGCAGTGGCGTGGGTGCTACAAAATCTAGGGCTGACAAGGGGGAAGCAACTAGATTCCCTTCGTCCCCGTGGATCATCCATGCTTGAACGAGCCATCAAACCCCGTCGAAGGACAGGAGCTGCAAACCGAAACGCTCCCGCTCCTCACCTTCCCCGCTTATCGCTGTCCCTGTTCATTTGTCTCACAGCCGTGCCGGAGGGCGTCTATCGCGGGGCCGGTGCCAGCCAGGCCAAGGACCGTTGCTGGCCGCACACCAGGGGACGGGTCCTGCCCCGTGTGGGTGCAGCAGGCAAATTCCAGGAGCTTCTGCGAAGCAGAGAGGCCGCGTAAGGGCTGGGCTGCCACGAGAGCTGCCTCTCCGCCGCGCTTCCCTCGCCGCACCTGATCCTGAACGCGCAACCGTCAGCAAAGCCGACGGCAACTCCGCGCACGAAAGACTGGACTACACCGTCCGAGTCCGGCGGACTAGAGCAACCTTCTCCTAAGGGACGGGGAGAACGGGCTGAGCGCTCCTGCAGTGCCCTCCATCGGCGCTGAGGACCCTGCCGGCTGCAACCGTCCGTTAATTTAACTAGCACCGGCAGCATTTAGCAAAAAATGTGTGCGAAGCGCTGCGGTTGTGCGCGGCCGTGGGCTGCCGCGGGTGTAGCCGCCCGCCGGCTCGCTGCCACCACGCTCACAGTTTTGATAGGACCCAAAGCCTCCCGTCGCCGGAGACCCCGCCATCAGCCGGGGCTGCGGGCAGGCAGCACTGAGGCCCTTTCGCTCGCTGGGTAAATTCTGTTTCCCTCCCCACTGTGCCGTGCTGCTTGTCGACGTAACGCTACGCCCCGGGTAGGAGACTCCTACAGAGAAACTTCAGTGCGGGCTGGCAAATTGCAGAGCCGCGCTTGTGAATGGAGACGCCCTAGGAGATGGGCTGAAGCGAAGCACCTGGTGTAATTAATTACATGCTTGAAACGGGGGAAAGTAGGGCCGAAGGCAGGCTAAGTGCCAGGTGATTGTTTTGGATAGTAAAAAGGAAGAACTTTTCATGCAGGAAGAGCAAATGCTCTGCTCAGGAGTCTACTGGTGATGGAACGATTAATCTCTTCTTCTCTTTTCTTCCTCGTTCTTTACTTTGGGTTTTTTTTGTTCCTCCTCTGCTTCCTCCCCTTTTTGTTCTCATTCCCAGGTCAACACCTGGAGGTAGGGGCTGTCTTAGGAAAGGAACCCCACGGCGGCTTATTCCAGCCAAGATTGTATTTCAAATAACCTGAGTCTTCGTTTTGCCCAAATCCGCTTTGATCTGCAAAGCAACCCCCTTTTAAATGACCAAAGCAGGAATCTGAACACCAGTGATTTTGCTTTATCAGCCATCTGGGTTGGATTTCTTAGACCTGTAGCAACCATACTGCCCCCAGCTAATGTTGTGAGCGATGGTGGTGGTCCCTGACATGCACAGAGATGTGGAATACAGCAGAGCTTACCATGCTCAAAGCTGCTCCTCTTTTTTATTTATTTATTTATTTATTGGCAATTCTCTGTGTCTTCTGACACTGCAGGAATCAAACAAGCTCACTTGGGTGAAATAAGAAGTACATATGGAAACACAGCCATTCTTGGGAGAAAAACCCTTCTTTCAAGAAGGAGAGGAGAATAGGATTTGTAGGGCCCTCTGCATAAAGCCTGGTGCTCAGTAATGTTGTGGTTGCACACAGACTGATCCCAGACCTTTGCCAAGCTGCAGATCTGCCACACTGCTGACCAGGGTCCCACCTACAGCCTCACTGTGACCAACACAGGGAGAATGATGTACCTGCACTCTTTGCTTCTCCAGTCCTGGGGGTCATCCTGCAGTGAGCCACAGCTTTTCCTCTCCAAATGTTATTTTCAATTATACTGGTTGCCACTGGGCTGATAGGGAAGCTGTTGGCCCTTGGACAGTTGCGGCCTGACTTGCAATCCTGCCTCTCCAAAAGAGCTGCTGTGATGGTGGAGAGTTGTGGTGATGCTTCCATGCCACTTCTAGACACGGTGACATCGGGGAGAACACCCTGAGCCAAGTGCACAGCGCTGAGCTTCACCTCGCAGTGTTGGCGTGGCGAAAGGGGCTGGTTAGCAGGTCTCCATGCCTGGGCTCAGGGAAATAGGCTGTGTGTTACTGCTCTTCCCAGAGATTTGTTTTTGACCTTGAAAGGAACAGCGTGCTAGAACAGGCCTTGTGGAGATAATGCTAATGATGGGAGGTAACGCAGCCCATTAGCAAGGATTGTTTATAACCCTTAGAACCTTATAACCAGAGAAATGTAAATTCTGAAACAAAGATCTTAATTTCCATTCCATCTTCTTTTCCTCAAGTGCCTTGTTTTCCTGGTTTTAACTGAAAACAGTAGAAGAGTAGTTATTGTACCTTTTATTTATCTTTTTGTGATATTTTATTTATCTTTTTGTCTATTATAGTTCTTCCTCCCCCTTTCCCCTCTCCCCCAGTGATCACTGTAACTCGAGGGGAAAGAGTGAGGATTCTGGCAAAACCTGTTCCTGACTAAACAAGTGAAATCCTGCCCCCACTGACACCACTGGCACATTTGCACTGACTTCATTTGGGCCAGAGTTTCACCAAATACAGCATTAAAACTGTATTTCTGCAGATCATTTTGGAGCGGTCATCGCTAGGGAAAAAAAAAATTGGAAGCAAAGAAAAATACAAATGCAGAAGAGCCAGCAGCGGTGCAAGAGTGGGTGCAAGCAGCTACGCAGGCGGAGGAGCGGCCCCTTGGCGACTGGAGCCAACAGCACCGGAGCAGTCACGCGGTAGCCGGTGGCTGCTCCACCATCCCGAGACTGAGGCCACTGGAAGGAGGCAACGTAGAGGTCTTGCCTGATCCTTGACAGAACCCCGTGGTTGCCTGATTCGTCGTGCCGGATCTGCCTCCACCAGGCACGCTTTGGAAGGACGGGTTTCTAAATAAAAACAAAAATCCCTTCCTTGCATTTTCCTTAAAAGCATTTTATTGCTTTTCATGTTTAACAAGTCTGGGAGAGCGGAGAGGCTGGTGAAACCCGGACCCTTCCGCACTCGCAATATTATTTAGCTCTTGTCATGCTCTGTTTCTTTGTGTAGCCATTACCAGCGACTAATGCAGCGACACAGCACTGAGCACGGCTCTCCCTGGGGCTGGGGATCTCATGTCAGGAGGGTACGATCCAATTCACATCGAGATGGAGACATTAAATCTTTTTACTCTATGCCTTGTCAAAAAAAAAAAAAAAAAAAAAAGCCGATCTGCCTGCTATCAAATGCACTGAGAGCGCCCCAGCCCATAAAAGCAGTTTTATGTGCTCATTGATACAGAATAGATTGTCACTAAACCTTTCAGGCACTGTTGTCAAGGTCAATAATCCTGATCTATTTTAACACAGCGGGGCAGAGGGGGGAAAGGAATCCTATCAAGATATGACCTTTAAAGGACCTCCTCCTCTGAGAATCAAAATTAAAAAAAAAAAAAAAAAAAGTGGAAAGGATGTTATTTTGTTACCTTTGGGCTTATCTGAACTGGCAGTAGTTATAGACTTTAGCAAGAAAATAGCTCAAGAAATGATTTGGTTAGTAGCAAGATGTTGTAACCCATAAAACGTGCAGTGCGCTAATTTGGTGAATTCACACGAAGATGCTTGAAGGACATTTTTAGCAATATACGACTAGCTCTTTCCTTCATGGAGCACGGAGATTGCACATCCAGGAGCACTCATTAGGCCTGTCCTCGCCCTTCCCTCCTGCTCCTGTTACCCTACGTGTCTTTTCTGCTGGCTTCGAACCGATCGTGGCAGGGACTGTGTCTGCCTCTGCGCCGTGCTTAGGTCTCCAGCGGGATCTGGGCGAACCGCGGTGCCAGCGAGCACCCCGCGGGGTCACACACAACGTGTGTGCGCCGTTGGTGGGCTTCAGCCGTGAAGAAGGCAAAGTGGAGAGCGCGGCAGCGAAATTATTACCTCCTCCTGGGGACTTCAACCAGATTCAGTGTATACGCTGAAAGCAGTTCAGTCGCTTTACTCTCGGTCTCAAATCTTTGCTGGGCCTGCTCCTCGTATTGCTGTAGACACAAGAACTGAGCTCTTTCATCTTCCCCTTTGCAACCTCTCCCAGGTCCCTGAGATGGGCCAGCAGGGCAAATACACTTTTTTCCAGTTTTCTGTTAAATGTAAGCAGGCTTCATTGCACTATTTTGCAACCTAACACTGCTAGATACGGATCAGAACGTGACCTTGCAACCTTTTTTGGGGAACCCTGCTCTCCCTCCCTTCACTAGAACGAGGATAACTGGATATGGCGTTACACATCTAAACCTGGGACTCGCGGCCAAGGAGCTCACACACAGCTTACATTAGCCAGGATCTACAAGCATCACTGTACCGAATAAAAAGATCTGATACGCACAATCGCCAGGCTTGTTAGCCTCACTTGGGAAGAGCTATAGGTAGGAGAACAAGTGTATAGCACAAGCGCAGATTTTCCAGCCAGCATAAATAAGTCTTTGCCTACTTTGCTTCAGGGAGCTAATTTTTCATGTGCCACCAACACTGGCTTTTTCGCTTGACATGATCTGTATTGTGGCATATGCAGCAAGCCTTTCTCCCTTCCTCTGTGTTACATTTATTTCAAGCCAGTATAAATACATCTCTGGAAATCTGGAGAGAAGAGAGTCTAAAGGTCCTTCATGAATTCTTTTAAAAAGCTGGTTTTACACAATGTGCTCTGCACTGCCATCCTGGAGCCTACAAGCAAAATCCCGTCTGTTTCTGAGATCTGGTATGTCCATCAGCAGGCCCTCCCTCTTGCCTTAGCTGTTCCCTTCAAGGTCCCACCATCAGCAGTAGCAGTAGTAATCGCAGTTCTCATATCGCTAGAGACTGGACAATGAAAAAATGTGGGACTGTTGCCACAAACGTTGTGGCATCTTCCTTTTTGCACAGGGTTAGCCAGTGTTTCGTAACTGGGAACTGATCAGCAGGCAGCTGGCTCAGAGATCATCGTCACACTGCTGCACTGAAGTCAAGGAAGAAATGAATTTCCATCCCGAAGTCCTTTGCTCTTTGTCACTTAAACTTCTCGGGGAGAAGCCAGACTCGAACCAATTGCTGGTGGTGCTCCTCCGCTTGGTCTTATTACTTGGTCTTCCCTAATCTCTGGGCCAGGTTTCTGCCATGCCGGGTTGGGTTCCAGGCTGCGCTCTGGCATACCTTGCTCTCACCTTATGCAGCAGGGCAGCAAAACAGCGTTCAGCTGGAAGGGATTTCTTGGGTCACTGAGCTAAACTTTCCACCATGGGGAACCAAGTCGTGTAATCCTGTTGGCAGACAAAGAGAGGGACAAGAAGTGAAATGGTTGTTAGTGTTTTGGATTATCTCTTAGCATATAAATGGACAGACATACAAATGGATGACATAATTAGAGTAGTCAGTAATCACAAAACACTGACGTTTCCATAGCTTGGGAAAGTCTAGACTCTGTATACTGCTTGCTGTCAATTAAGATGAAAAATGGTGGGTTTAGCAGGTCAGCTAAGATATACCCCACACAAACCTGGCTAACACACATGCATTGGTGCCTAACAGAAATGGTCCATGAAGACCATGCATTATACTTTTTTAAAAGAGAAACCACGTATACAATTACATGATAAGGTTTATCAGAACCTGTAAGCTCTGCCAGTGTCCTGAACCATGAAAGCTGTAGATATTCATAAACGTCAGCAAGATCTGCAGTGAAACTGTAACTTTGATATTTACTTTGGGACTTCATTACTATTTATTAGTATGTATAAGATCACAGATTTGAAAGTATAAATAGAGAGGTTTTCTGTGGACAGCAGAAACATGGTTTAGAATATATGCATCTGGGAGGCAAGTGGAATATCTGATGCAAAGCAAACATTAAACAAAGGCTTTTTCTTGGAAATCTTTTAATACGCTCTAGTTCAGTTTATATTTCGGCTATCACAAACAGGGCCCGAGCATAGGCAAGGAGGAATTATGTAACTTTTGTTTATATTTCCATTATTTTAGCTGATGTATTTAGAATGGCTTGTTAAATTAATCATGACTCATGGGCCGATTCACAGAAGTTCGTAGGCCGTTTTGCACTCCTGCATTTGCAGAACTTTAACACGACGCGCTTAAACCTGGGATACTTGGCAAATTTTCTCTTCATTGACCCTATCCTGCGCCAAGCGCCTCCTGCCCTCGTACTGCTCGCAGGGCAGTATAAACCAGGAATTCAGTGTCCTCAGGACAGTTCCTGTGGCAAGAAGGGGGGGGTAAGATAAGTTTATGAAAGATGAAAAACCATCTCACAAGTAACATCTGACTCACCCCCTCCTCATATACACTGGCAAAAAACAAGATAAACATCATGTCATTGGGATAATTACAGTCAGATCTAGTCATGCATGAATACATTTGGGTTGTTTTTATACCAAAGAATTATTTTCTGCATATTTATTTGACTAAAATGAGTAATTTTATCAGGAATTTTCCGGCTTGATTTTAGAGACAAAATTACCCTTACTTCTTTTTCCTCTGTTACTCAATAGCCCATGTGTTTCTAAGGGAATCTGTCTTAGTTCCCTAGAATTTCCAACCGATCCACTAGCTTGTATCTGTTCTTCAGATCATCTGTCCCCAGAAGTAAATAAGGTTCAGCTTCAAAAAGTGCAAAAGAACTTGTCATTTTCTCTCCAGGTTTCCAGCTGCTTTAGCTCCTTCATATTATCTCCCTGACCTCACTGTCAAGTCTCATGTAATCTCCAAGGCCCACGAGCAGTAGCAGCTCATGACATTGCAGCACAGTGCCGCAGCGCTCTCCTGCTTCCCAGCTTTCTCCCACCCCGTGCCAGACGACGCTGGCCGTGTTTTTCCACAATGAACATGGCAGAAGGCTTCTTGTGCAGCAGAAAGGCTATGAGCAGCCTGGGGACGACCTGGCCACAGCGCGGTCCTGCCCCACCTCTCGGCTGCACGAGGCATGCAACGCCGTGAGCCCTCTTCTTCAGCTTCGCACCATGTGGCCTGTGGTGGATGGTGGGTGCTCGGGCTGGTATTCAGCCCTCAGCAAAGGGGGCAGCAAACTCACACACGTCGCTCCTCTTGAGTTATCATAGTCTGTAAGTTTTGGCACCATCTCCTGTAACCATCTTAAACCAGGAGTTTCCAATTTAGAGGCAGAGAGACAACCCTCAGCCATCAAACTCTTGCGGACCGACCAACTTCTGTCCTAAAAAACCCATTGCATAACATGGTTACACAGACCAAAAACCTCAGCGGCCGCTGGGAAGCACTCGTCTAGACCACCATTTTCAACCTGGACAACCGTGTGGCCCTGAGCTGCTGCTAGGTGACTGAGAAGAAGTAATAGGAGGGCCTCTTCTCAACAGGCTTCCCCTCCAACAAGGGAAAGCCACATCTCTGCAGGAGGATGTCAGCAGATCTCTGGATCTATAGGGAAGAAGTTACATATGTAGAGCACTCTGCAGGCTGCCGCGTTCTTGAGCTGCCGAAGGGCTAAACTGAGGCAGTACCAGGGAAAATGAAGTCAAAGGAAAAATAGTTGTGTTTAATGTGTAAAGTCTGGTTAACTAAATTTAGCTAAACTGTTCATAAAAGATTTGCTTTGCCATTAATGACATTAAACGTTCGGACTTCCGTGGGAAATTTTCGTTTCGAGTTCCCCTGATTTTAAGGAAAGTGACCTTGGGGAACGTTAAGCAAAGCGCAGGTTGAAGCTTCAACTTAAACAATGGATTTAGCTAAAACTAAAACCCAAATGCATCGCTTGGGCCCAGAGCTACACGTCCTCCTCTGCTCCGTCCCCGCACTACTCTTTAACCCTTGGGTTATCGCTTTGTGTGGAGGAGCAGAGGATTTGGGGTTTCTCGGGAGCCACCGGTGGTCTGTTTTCCACCTCCGTGCTGCTCTAGGCTTGGCGCTGCTGCAGCGGCAGAGTTGCACCTTCCAGAAACCCGCCTCAAAGAGCAGGACTTGGTCCCTGCGGGCTAACCTGTCTCTTCACGAAGACAGGCTGCCCCGTGAGATGAGCGGGAAGAGCTCCATGGGCTTCGTTTACACCCCTCGTGAGTGTGAATGAAGTCAATTTGCCCCAGGTGAATGATTCCCACCTTATTCCTTCCCTCCACGATTTGCTCTTTCCTTTCTCCAGAGCTCCCCTGCACGACTCCGCAGCGGGAAACGCGCTGGATACCCTCGATCTGACAGTCAGGCTCTCTTTTTTTTTTTCCCTTCCCCAGACGTGGCAGCTTGCTGCGAGGGGATTTTTCACGTGTGCTTCTCAAAGCCATCTCCACCCTTGCCGGAGGTTGCCCGGGGCAGCTAGCTGTGAACCCTCGCAGGTCCAGGTGGCACCTCTCCTGGGAGTGGCTCTACAGATGATGGGGCCAGCTGCGTTTAAGCAGGTGGAGGGCATAAAGGAGATTTTCTGGGGGAGTATGTGCAGTGACCAAGGAGCTATGCATGTTTTAATATGGATCTAGGAGGAGTGGGCAATTTGCATAAGCTGGGTGAAGAGCAAAGTGCTATTGAGGTCAAGGAATAGTAGTAGAATGAAATCAGGCATAGTCATACATTTTTATTGCAGTATATATTTCACTTAGTTAAGAGGAACACGTGTGCTCAGCCAGGGCCTGAATGAGGCACAAAACACCATGCATACAACATGGGTTGTGGTGCTCTACAGCTATTAGGAGGTAAATTTATTAATGTTTGCTGTTTTTTCATTATGAATGGGTAATCAAGCATGTTTATTGCTCTAATGACTACAAAAACAAGTGTTAGCTATTACCCAGGACTGGTGGTGTTTCTGCAAGTGACAGGTGACTTCATGCTGACCTTGGGCTCGGGACAAATGTTTCGTTTCAAGAGATGCATCCAAGAGGTAAATGATGCTAATGCTGCCGCAAAGCTTGTTCATAGCTGTCAGGTTTCCACCAGAGGACAAAGTTCCTGTGTATCTTTTTTAAATTTTTAAAAACAAAATAAATGGAAAAATACTGTAACATAGATGTGTTGGCTTGTCTGAAATTGTATTAAGTGCAAGTATCTTAAATATAGAGTTGTAAATAGGGCCATGGCACACAGTAAAGAGGCTGGGCAGTGTTTAACATGCTACTTTATTCAAATCAGCAAGTCCCGTTACAGTACATTACCGTAATGTTTTCTGTCATGCTCTTCCTTCTCTGCTCCGCTAGACCTCCGTGTCTCTCAGACACGCGGCGGCTGTTTGCGGGAGGTATTAGGAGTCCTGTCTCGGTGAAAGGTACTATCGGCGTCAATTATTTCCATTTCAGCTGTGCCGTTGTGAAAGTCAGCAACTGCACCGTGTTTCTCAATCTCGGATGTGCTATGCAATCCAGGGAGTAAAAGCTGAAATATCTACGTGTTATCTCCATATGTTACTGCCACGTGAAACGTGCAATATAATTTTGTGGGCAGGGGTTGTATTTAACCACAAGCAGAGGAAATGCATCGCTGGCTGAAGATGCTTCTGTGTCAGCTTATGATCGTGGTCTTTGACGTTTGGTGAGAACCTGGGAGCAAAATGGAGGGAGATCAGACGTGACCTCCACCGATGCTGAAAACATCTGCGTTGCAAACCACATGCAGACAGTATTTTCTAAGCGACTTAAAGTGGTTGGGTTCTTTTCTTTTTTTCCCCCCAAGAAAACAACTAGAAATATCTTTAAAAGGCCTGAATTTTCAGAGGACGTTTTAGCGGTTCGTAACAAAACGTGTGCCTGCGTTGCCTTTCAGACCGGGTGCTTGGAAAGCTCCTGTCGCTGGGGGGAACCTCGGCCCACGTTTAGGTTCTCTCTTTCACGCAGGAATCGCGGTCCTGTGGTCTGGTTTAGAGGAAAAGGCGACGGCAGCGAAACGCACGCTTGCGTCCGCTTCTTTTGCCAATGACCCCACGTTGTCGGGGGAAAAACCCTCCCGTCTCGGGTCTCGTTTTTCCAAGTGCCGGGCTGGCGGCAGAGGGGGCTCAGCCCAGAGGAGCGGGCTCCTGGTGATAACATCACCTCTCTTCTCCCCACCTTCAAAATGCTCCCTAGGACCCGCTTCCTCTGCGGGATCTTTTTGGGCTGACTTCCTCAAGGAGAGCGTCTCCAGCGAGCCACGTGCTGTGTGCTGTTACTCCGTAGATCGTGTCTCTCCGAGCGAGACCGGGAGCTCTGCAGGACAAGGGCCTGGTCGTCTCGCGTGGCTGTAAAATACCATTGCGATTTGCAGGAGTAACAATAATAACGACCTCTTAAATGGCCCTAGAAGATAAAATACAGAATTAGGATCACTCTCTGGAGCTGATTTACAGGACTCAATAGCACAGAGAACAAGGGTTTTTAGGATGGCTTGAATAAGCAGTAGAAACAATTTTAAATTACTTTGATTAGGGTTTTTGTAGCAACACTTACCAGAAGATTGCAACAAAAATCTCTGTCCACGCAGAAAAAAATTAAAACAGATATGATGCTGGGTTTTATCCAACTTTGAAAAAGTGAAATAACTTTGTCTGCATAATAAACCTTGTAGTTTCTCAAAAGGAAATGCTAGTACTTGTATTTAAAGCAGTTTCAACACCGGCTTTCATCGTTAAGGTGACATCACCAAAAATGGCAGAAAAGCATAGCTTCTAAATAAAATTAGTACCAAATAACCCAAAATTTATATGAGCTTGAAGTAATCTTGGGAATTTTCGGCAGTTAAAATACCACCTCTGCTAAAGCACTGTTGCACCATATCCAAATATCGAAATATCTTAAGGTTACAGAAACCCACCCTGAGTTTCCCTAGGTGGAAATCAGTCATTTTGCCCGGCTCAGTGTGACACATGTGAGCGGGGATTTATTTATTCTATGGGGCTTTGAAATGCGAGTGAAATTGCAAATCCTGTGGTCATCATTGCTCTTCTGCTCTTCTTCACGCTCTTTCTTTCTGATACATGTGTACATAGCTGGCTTATACTGTAACGTGCTAATTAAACTCCAGTAATTAAAACTTCCACTACTTCCTGCAGCTACGGCCAGAGTAGGCTGGCTTTTATGGTAAGAATTATTTAGTTGTCATTTTTATAATTAAGTCTGTGGCTTTTGAGGCTGAAATGTCTTTCAGAGTATCATTGCATGTATGGCTGCTAACTGCTAACGCAGAGACGACCTGGAGCAGGCTGGTTCCTGCTCATGGTGGTCATCAGCATCAGCCAGGTGAAGCTGGAGTGGTTTGATCCCTGCCATGCAGCTTGATTTCTAAAGGGATTTTTGCAAAAACTCAACACAAGAGGGCTCCAGTTCCTTTTGGCAGGAAAAAAGTCACCGCTGAGGAAAGGAGCACGGCAAGGCTGAGCAGAGCAGCTACCTCCTGGTGAGGCCTTGGAGCCCCGCGACAAAGAGCAGCAGGTACCTGCTGGCAGAAGATGTCTCGTGTGTGCCTGGCTTCCCCGGAGGGGCGAAGAAGGCGGGTCCGGCACAACCGCAGCGTTAATGTACCTGTAAAATGAATGAAACAGGTACAAAAGCCCGAGGTTTTGCACACCAGCATTCACAGATGGAGATCTGCTGGAGATCGTGGAGATCCGCATGCTACGTAACTGCACTGTTTTAGTGCTGGGAGCGAACGTGGAAGTCACCGCTGGAGCGTCTTCTGGGAAGAGCTCGCTGCGCTGGAGCCTGGAGCCCCGGCAGCCTCCGTGGAGCTGCACAGAGCTGGTGCTTCTGCTCAGGACGTTCTTCGGTGAAAAATGATGGTGCAAACGCTCTGCCATTTTCACGCACACAAAAAAGCAGCTGCTAGCCAGGGCCTGAACACTTGCTAATGGTGATAAAGGAGGAACTACTTGCATACTTACTAGCAAATAAGGGGATTTTAAAGACCAGAAGTAGGAAAGACATTGTCAATGATATCTGAAAATAGCCTGCAACTGAAGGAAGGAAAATGGTGTTAATCATTTCTACTTGTCATTTCCGCTTTGGAAAAATTTCTTCCAGAATCATTACATGGCAAGTCTGTTATGTGAGGGAATCTTAGAGCCTGCCACTCTTCTCTGTACTGTAAAGTACTTGAACGAAATCTTTCAACTGATATTGATAAGGAAATGGTTTCCCTTGTGAAGGATTTGTAGCATGTGTGTCCATGGCAAGAGGCATCTTCTGGAAATACTGCACCCAGAGAGACAACTCAATGCATCAAAAAAAAAAAATACACACACACACACACACACACACACACACACACACACACAAAGTAAAACACTGTGAATAGCAAAGACACGTGTCCTGTCTAGGCAGAGCAGCCTACAGGGCTCTGAACAGTTAAGATAAGGGCAGATGTGCAACCTGGTGGAAAAGCAAGGCAGCGAATGGAATGAGCACCCTCCAAATGTGCATTTAACAAATGAATAAAGCTGCCTTCAGGGAGAGAAAGTCTGAGCTCCAGCAGTATTATTCGTTCTCTATCTGATCCTTAGTCCTCATTAATGCAGATTTGATACCTTGGTGCATTGAAACTTTAAAGCTTGACAGGAAGAGCCAGGCTCTGAGCTCACATGGTGCAGCATAACATACAGGGATGGCATGTGAATCCTTTGGATTTCCCTCCCCAGTCCCTGGCAGCAGGCAGGTTTGAGCAAATGGCTAGACTGGGCTGAAAGCTGTGGTGAGCTGGGAGGCAACCGTGCAACTCCTCATCTGAGAGCACGGTCAGGCTGGATGCAAGTAGTGAAGCCACAGAGAATCCTCACTGTGGAGCACTGCATGAAATATGGCCACGAGGCACGCGAGGACCCTCAGCTGGACCTCTTTGACGCTCATAGGGGATTCATAGCAATATTAATTTTAAGTGCTTTCTGAATCTTCTCAGCCTTGGATGGGTGGTGCGAGCAAGAAAGCCCCACTTTCACTTGGACTCCGGTGAGTTTTCAGAGTTGTCTTACTTATCACCTGCTATATTTGGTGGTTTGCCTCAATAAGGTCTCTTTCCTGTAATCCTTGGCACCAGATCTTGCCCCTGGAAATGGCTTTTCTGCTGCCTCCCACTCTCTCCTGCAGGAGTTGGTTCTCTCCTATCAGAAGAGCTTTTCAAACGTCTCCCTGCCACTCTGACCCTTCAGTATGCCATCAAACACGGACAAGGGGTGGAGAGGCCATTTGCCGGAGTCAGGATACCTCACCCAAGATATATTATCCCCATATATGTTTTACTGTACAATTGAATGGTGGTGGAAAAATACAGTGTATTTTCCAAGGACTTTAACATGATTTTTACAAGCAAGTAAGCCTTCCATCTCCGATGGGAGGGGTTATATGCACTTAAATTGCTGGTATTTAGGACATGGACCTGCACATGCACGTGAAGCTTGCGTGGCTGAATGTGTTATGTTACAAGCCATATCCTCAGCTGTGTAAATAACTGTGGAGCCACTTTGGTGTCAGACTTGTTAGCACTTCGTCCCTTGAGAGTTTACACTTGCAGTCTTTCCTACTGCTGTTAGCTCTTACTCACACGAGTAAATAGATCTTCCACTTTGGGCCTTGCAACCCCTAAGCTGCTCGCTGCTCCCAGAAGAGCCTCAGTGTCTGCAGGCTTTCCAACCTCTCTCAGTGAGGCTGCTGTCATGTTCTTTGCAACCGTAGTATTTATTTACTAAAAAACACCTCATTGGTTCTGACCTGGCTCCTGATGAAGACAGTGGCAAAGCACCTCCTGGCTTCGGCTGCCCTCGCTCCAAGGCCTTAGCTAAGGAGCTGCATCCTATGAACTGCTGAGCACTGTAAGCTGCTCCAGGAAAAGGCTAAAGCATGGGCCAAAAGGTTCATCGCACCAACTGACTCCGCTGCCTGGGCTGAAAATCACTCCCGTGCCGAGTTCCCTCAAACAACTCGGCGCTATCGAGGGCTCGGCTCTGGTAGTCAATAATTTGGAAGGCTTCATGGCTCGAGTTAGTAACCTTTCCAGTTTGGTGGCCTTGCACAACTGCAGTCTCTCAGATATCGCTGTTGTATAAACCACGTGCTCTGACCCTCCTGAAATGCAAACTTCCTTAATGAAATTCAGCTTTAGAAAACGCAGGTGTGGCAACACCTGGTTTTACTCTGCCGACACGTTAATGCAATCAGCTTCCAAAAGCCTTACTATATGGGGAGAAACGACGTGAGAGCTCAAGGCTTTGCTGGAAGCAACAAGTATCTCTTTTCTTTATGGTGTCAGAATTTGGAGACAAAAAGTTTCATGGGTGGTCTGCAGCAGAGAGAGAAATCTTTTTCTTTCTTTTCTTTTTTTATAATTTTAACATCCTCCACAAACAAGCATTAAAGGATACATTGCTTTCAGCAGGCAGAATGTGCTGATTGCTTTTAATTGCACCTTTCAGTGAATTTACTAACTGCTCCTTTGCTATTTATTAGCCTGGGAACCCAGTGCGAAAAGCAGTTTTCTGTGAGGCAGACCTTGCTTTGAGGAAAAGTGGCAGTGTCCTACCCTGTAGCTTGTTTGACTGCATTCAGGCCCAGTCTTAGAGGTATATTTTTGATCTGCAGTAAAAATAAAGTCACAAAGCTACATGAGATTTTGTTTTCTGTTTGTCTGGTTTTGTTTTTGTTTTGTTTTCTTTCCTTAGAGAAAGCAGCTGCCCATATTTGGCTGAATTCAGACCGAACTGCATGTATTTACGTTTCGTGTTGCCTGTATTACACGGCCATGGGTTTCACAGATCTTGACGTTAATACCTTCCCACCCACGGGCCTTGTCTCCAGACAGGAATCAGCGACGTTATCCAGATCGTATCAGTTTAATCTCCAGCGCATCTCCTCCGGTCTCCCCAGCTGTCCCCTGGGGCTGGATGTGGACCCCTATTTAAACTTGCTCTTTTATACCCTGGCAACCGTGGGAAAACACTTTTGTGAGCTCTGATGTTTCAGCGCATTCCCTGAGGAGTGAATGTCCGTGTCCGAGCCCGGGCAGGCTTTCGTTGCACGTGAGGAGAGGAGCAGCTGGCCTGGTGGCCGACCAGCGAGGCTCTATGGTTGGCACAGAAGTGGTGCGTGAACAAAGATGGATTTTGGGGAAGCCAGCTCGCTCCTTGGCTTTGCCGCAGGCCCCCTCTGGGTTTTGTGTACGGCACGTAGATACCTCCACTGTCTCTGAGCGCCGGGTACTGTGGGCTTCCTCTGGGGTATTACTTCATCTAATCTCTTCTACTTTTGGAGATCAAATGTGGGCAGATGGAGTAGGTTCCTGGTTCCTCTTCTCGAGCTACTTTGGTGTTCATCTACGTCATCCCATCGCAGCAGGCAGACAGCAGGTCCAGCCCCGTCACATAACTCAGTAGCAGAAGCTCATCCAGAGCCCCACGGCTTGTCCCGCTTTAGGATGTGTTGTGTAAACACCCTGGAGAGACATCACGCTGACCTTGGTCATAGCGGGGCGGACGCCTGCCCAGCTGGTCCGAGCAAGGCTGCCCTTCCCCTCCGGGCTAGCGTGTGTCGACTGGGACAGAGACGGGACAAGGAAACGTGGTGACAGCTCCGGCCAGAAAAAGCCATCGAGAAAGGATTGGTGGATCAGCAGAAGTTCTCCTCGTCACCCGAAATCTGGCAGAAAAGAGTATGTTAGGGAAACCACATATTATAAAACCCTCAGCCTCTTCCCTCTGCAGTCACTTTGTCTAAATGTTTCCCTACAGTCCTCAATAAGCTCTAAATACAACATTTGATCCTGTAAGTTCAGCCCTATGGAGGTAGGATTCGTTTATAAGTATAACTCAGGTCTTCTTTCTACACACGAAGCAAGTTACCATTAACTTTATAATAATTTTAAGGGGGTGTTTGCTGGAGTATTGGCTGAGCAATGCCCCCTGGGCTTGCACCATTAGTTCAGCTATGGCTTGGACCACATTTAAAAAAAGTTATATGGGAAAGGAGGAAAAGCCTGACAGGTTAAACTGACTTATTTTACGATGAGATCAGCTGGTTATTAGTGTCGGCAATGTTTTCAGACATGTAGTTCTTCCTGCTAAAGTCAAACATGTGCAAGCATGACTTTAGCAGAGCGAACCAGAGACCCAAGGCAGGTGCAGAGCAGAGCAATGGATTTAGGGGGCTACGCAGCCTCTGGTAATATTGTGGTGACATTATAGACGTATTGGAGCGAGTGTGCACATGTGGCACAAGCTAGATTTGTGACACCTAGAAGGCAAAGTAAAGGGCAGTGCTGGGAATCTCACCCAGCTTTGGAGCATCCACCATCCTCACCAAGATCTAACGGAGAAAACCAGTTAAAAACACTTCCCCATCTTCTTTTTAGATTCCTCCAGTGTTACAAAATACAGATCCCCTGATATGATTTTGTATGTGCTACAGTTTCATTAAAAAGAGTTGGTTACTTTATAAGATTTGGTAACAGAAATGTATGTTTTGTACTCAGGTGCTTATTAGTACTTCGGTGCAATTTTTCCCATTTGTTCCGTCTTAGATGTGTGCTCGAATACGGCATTTCCTCCTGGGGACTGTAATTTGTACTCAGTGGGAAAAGAAATCTCAAGAGAATGAGGACTTTTCAAATAAAATATCCAGGGCACAAAATCTGCCTTCATAAAGCTATGGGCATGCTGTTCGCCATTTCCTAATCTTATCCCTGTGTTTTTTATGCTGTTGGAGACTAACTTCTAATGACAAAGTCCTTGTACAGAAAAAAGTGAATATTTTGACCAATAGCCTGAAATCACACATTCTTTCATTGAAAACAGTTAATTAGGAATTGAGCTCTGAAGTTAATTTCACCAAGGTCATTGGCCGTTCTATGGGGTCCAGTGACCCCGTCTTAAGTAATCACGGCATTAACATACAAGGTTATAGCTTTCTTTTCAGTTGATGACATAATCTCTTTAATTGGTGTCAGGAGGCCTGCTTGTGAAAGAACCACGGAAAACACCTAGCGACGATAATTTTACTTTCCCCATTCACGGAGCGAATGAAACGAGCCTTAAGAGCGTACCGGAGGCTCATTACGTCTCCAGCCTGTCAACACAAAGCCCCGGCGTTGCAGCCCGAGCATTAGGAACGATCAATTCTGTTTACTTCTAACTCCAGCCGGCGAACTATTAACCTTTTCAGCAAAACTGGTGAATAGTAGATGTCAGATAATCCTCTCTGAGAAAGTTAAGAGGGTAGATAATGCATTTTAATTGATCGAAACTTTCACGAACAACAGTTTAAAATATCAACGGGAGCATCCCTCACCATTCCTGCTTCAGGTGGGATGTGAGCCGGATAGTCTGCGTGGACTCCAGGGTCCACTTCAATTTTCATCTTTTCCAAGATCAAATTTTGCCCAAAACCAGAGCTGAAAAGTAATATCCTGCTTAGCAGAAATTCTGCTCTTCCAACGCAAGGTCCCCTCCTCAGCTGGGGTGCACCGGCGCAGCAGGACCGGAGCTGCATGGATTTAAGCCAGGGCAGGATTTACACAGTTTGTTATTGTAGGTAGATTTAAAACAAATATCCCTGCTGATGACATTTGCAAAACTCCAGCAACGGGTGTCAGTAATTTTATGGGTTCTCCCAGGAGTACTAGGAGTTACTTCTTAGCCTAGATATTTGGATTTCCCCCCCCCCCCCCCCCCCGTCAATATTGGCTCTTGCATGTCCTAGGATTGATCCAGCTCCTCCACAGGAGATTTTCTTTGCAGCTCCTGTGAAATCTGCCAGCACGCTCTGAGGGACAGCAAGGCTTAAATTCTTCAGCAAACAGCACTGCCTTGCTTCCAAGATGTATTTCACCTGTACCACAGTTATTCATGTCTTCTACTTTTTTTTCTCCCATCACATTCTCATAAATCTTTTATTATTTCATCCTTTTAGCATCTCTTTGGGGGGGGGGAGGCTTTTCCACTTTTCTCCCACTTCTACTGTTTCACACTATTCTCTGGTTTTATCCAACATGTGAAGCTGTCTTCTAAGTTCGTATTTACCAGTTGAAATGATCTTCATATTTGTTTTACAGTCTGGTTGAAAATAAATTCTGGTTTTAAAATGAGGAAGAAAAAATTTGGAAAAAAAAAGTGATTGTTTTCAAAGAAACAATCATTAAAAAGAGAAAAACCCTTTAAAGTTAAAACATCAGTTTTTCTCAGTTGTGGGCACTCAGCACATTCATGGCAGCCCTTCCCGATACTTTATTTTTTAACAAGCGTTGGAATGAATACTCCTTGCATTAACCCTCTCTACCCTCAGACTCGTGATGATTAAAATTAAGTACACAGAGCATCCAACTTGTTATCTGATACACAAAGGAAGAATGCAAAATGAGAATAAACATTAGACTGGCAAAAGCATTGACACGGAAGAGCGATTTTTAAACGTGTTTCAATAAACTCAGCATTACCCACTGCTTATTAGTGAAGCTTTATTCCACTATTTTCCTTATTCCATTAGAGGAGGCCAAGCCCAAGAACCGAGACGCTGGGGCTGGCTATCAGCAGAGGACCATAGCAAGGTCTGTGGACACTTGTCCCCCAATGTGCTGCAGCTCCGAGCAGCCCCATGCAACGCACTGGGTGAAGCCAACGAAACCGGCGGGGGAACGGATGGGCCGAGCGTGGTCGACCTGCCGCTCGGCGGTCAAACCTGAAGTACTGTACCCATCTGCCCTGCACCGGCCTGTTAGAGCCCTGACCGTGTTCCCTAAGGAATGCTCCTCTGCGAGCGCCAGATTGTACATGACACAGTCGCCTTCTCAGCTTCTCTTAGTTGGGGCACCGTGGTGGTTTTTTGATTTTTTGCATAGCTTTGGGGGGAGAAATCTCATTGCTGCATTTCCTCATGGGTAGACCTATGGCTTCTTTGAATGTGGCACAGGAAGAGAAGGCTGTTTAGATGCCTGGGGTGGAAAGTGCTTGGCCCACTCCAAGGGTGTTTTGGTGATGGGGCTTCACCCGCTGGGCTCAGCTCCTTCCTCCTCTGCATCGCAGTTTTGGATGTAGTGATGAGCTCCATGCTGACGTCCTGATTAGTCTCATTGCAAGAGTGCTGCTCAGTTTCCTTCTTGCCTCCTCCTACTAATTTCTGGAGGCAAGAAAAGCCCTGCCAATGGTTAAGCCATAGGACAGGACACCCAGGTGTGCTGGTCCAGCGATCTCTGCCATCCTTGCAGCGGCAGGTTTCTCCCGGGATGTGCTCGCCAGGCCTCCTCCAGGGACCCCAGTGGAGTTCACCAGGTCAAGACTAAGGTCTTTTAATCACAGCTCTCTGTTTATTCTTCATATTCAGCTAATCACATGTCAAAGCCCAGTCCTGTCTTCAGTGCAGAGGTGGGCACGTGTGCATATGTGTATGCACAGGCTGTTCCTGGGTTTGCCTATAATTTACCGCATGCGACCGAGTGATAAAACAACTCTTTTACTCAGCCTCCAGTAGCTTTTAGTTAATCAAATCAAATTTAAAATATATTCTGTCCTCCCCGCTCCCAGCTTTCCTTCCGACACAAGCCTGCTTCTCACCACTGCAGAAACACAGCACAATTTTCTTATTTTCCTTCTCTTTTTTTTTCAAACTTGGTTAAGTCTTTAGGAGCCGGCCTTGCCCATTTAGCAGCAAAATGCGTATGCGTGCGTGCGTGCGTGTGTGCGCCTCCGGTGAAAAGAAGGGGGAAAGAAAAAAAAAAACCCCACAGGTTTGAGTTTGTACAATGTTTGCCCCTTTTCCCAGCAGGGATGGGTTTTGAGAGCCTGGAGACAAAAAGCATGGCCTCAACAAGCTGAATTTAAAAAAGAACATCATTTTCATTATGTAGTCAATCTCAATTACAAGCAAATGTTTTCTCTGTTGAGACTTTTCTCTTTTCAGAGCATTATGCAAGGCTCTTTTGTGGGTTGAGAGAAAGGATCAGTGGTCAATAGGGAGCAGAGTGTTGTGTACAGCGGATTTTTGTATCCTTTAGTCTAGTACATAATGCGTTTTGTCAGGAGAACAGCCCAACATCCTGAGCAGATTTGCTGAATTAAAGAGCACAGCAGGGATAGGAAACTTGTTGCTAGGTGACTGACAACTGCTGCATGTCCGTATCTCTGCGCCGGAGGTTACTCTTTCCTTTTCTTCCCCTACTCAGTCTTGCCTTTTAATCTGCATCTCTAATTAACTCTGTTAATACCGCGTAGCCGCTTGCCTCCCTTTTGCATTGCCTCGGCTGGCTGCGTTACCCTGATTTCCTCTGGCACGGGGAGAGAGTTATTTAATGTTTGTGCTCGGCTTGGTTCGGGGGAGCTGGAGTCCCGCGAGGACCTTTCGGAGGGGCTCTGCCGGCCGCAGCGCCCCGCGAGCCGTCGCTGCGCTGACCCTTATTTCTGAGGCCTGTTTGTTTCAGTTCGACTTAATCGAAACACCATCGCTTCTAACCGGTTAGGTTTGGTGACCTTCCAAGCTCTTTTGCTTGTGTGTTTTGCAAAATAGATTTCCTTTGCATAAGGCTCTTTCTTAAGTGACGGGAAATCCAGGGCTGCATCTGGCCTAGATTTGCCACGGCAGAAGTCAGTTAAACAACAGTGTTTACCCTGCTTATTTTTAATGTTTTCTTTTCATGCCCAGATCAACCGTTAGTTACATTTGTGAAACTCCGTGTTGTTCCGAGGACGGAGCTGCACTGAAGAATTGCATCCCTGGTTTATGCTCACAAAGGGAAATGTAATTATTTTATTTTCAGTTTTCACTCCAAAAGCTGATGCAAAATACATGTTATCTAGGGAATGTCCTAATTGCAAGAATATGACTATTTGTTTGGGAGTTTTCACAGAATTACACAAAAATATGTGTCAGTCTTTGTTCTGAGTACTCTTCAGAACAACGTGTTTCCAAGTTACACATACGTGTTGTGAGAAAGCTGAATTTGCAGGTTCAGTGAAGTTAAAACAGCACTGAAAGCTCTTATTTTTTATTGCAGACTTGTAAGTAAAGTAACACTCATGATGAGTGTGGACCTTAGAGAGTCTTTATACTGAAAATTAGATGGCAATTTAGGATGAGTAGTCAAGTAGATTTGGGAAACGCTGCTGGTGAAAAGAGGCAGCCAAGTCATTGCTCCTTGGGAACTATCCCAATTGCCTGGTCGAGTGCTGAACTGATCTTTCTAACAGCCACGATTTCCAGGTTTGCATCTAGGCAGTGTGGTTGGAGGTTCATAAAGCCATAACATTTTTTTCTAATCCCTTCTCTTCAGCAAAGGGCAAAATCCTGCCTTGGCAACATAGCTTCAAAGTGGAGAGAAGGATAGGAAATGTTGCAAACTCTTCCGGCAGGTGTTTGGACAGGCGGCACACGCAGTAATGCAGAGGGCCAGGAGAGGGCAAGCGGTGAGTAGACACCAGCACGGGATGGTGGACTCATCCATATTTAGCAGCGTGGGCTATGGAATAATGTGGGGGAGGGGGGTTGATGAAGATATATGATCAGCTTGATCCAAACCTGAGGCTTTCCAACACAAACAAGGTGGCATGGATCCATTTGCTTTCATCTGAGTTTCCTGGGAGTCAGAAAAAGGAGATGAAGACCTTACCTTCTAAGGCAGGCCTCGGGCAGCAGTTTTCGTGAACCTGGAGTCACTGCTCCCCCGCTACAAACCCAGAATCAAACCCAGAGGTCAGAGTTTGTGCTTCAGCCTTGCTACAATTTTCAAGTGTGCTGGAGCAGCCCCACAAATCCGGGTCGGGCTGGGGCTGGGCTGGGCTCTGCAGTCTAAAGGGCAGGATGCATAGCTTTGCACAGTGATGTTCAACATGTCCTAATTCCTTCACGCTGATATTTCACCCACACTTCTGCTGACACGCTCTGCAAGAACTTTTGTCAAGGAAACAAAAGCAGATCCTTTCATGTGATTTTGAGGGTCACCTTCTGCTCCTTTACTCATGCAAACAGTCTCTTTGAAGCCACTTGGAAGACGTAAGTTGGATTTACTGTACCACTTGATGGATTGACCATGAATTCAAGTGGCTGCATTAGTCCGTCTGTCTTGTAATCTTCATAGTCATTGATTGATATTGAAAACTTGATGATTAAACTGCATGCTTTAGTGACAGGGTCAAATCCATGGCAGTCTCCCTGGCCTCAGGCTCATGCTCGAAGCACAAAGGCAGGTTTTGTCTTCCTTTCCTCGACTTGTGAGGGTGATCGGCACACAAGCATTATGCCACAGTTCTTACTAAGCAACTAAGAGGCTCTAATTTTCCTGAGTGGAAGGTCAATAAGACAAACTATACCACGAGCTACTTTGAGGTGACACTTACCTACCTGCTCTCCATCCCCAGGATGATGAGATTCAGTCCATTCCTTCAGTGAAGCAAATCAGTTCACAATTCAAAACCTATCCCTCTGGTTTCTTACCTTGCCATGCAATCGGCCACCTACTCAGCTGTGCTCTCGCTTGTGCAACGCTGAAGACAGGTCACTTAATGTTACGATGGCTTAGTTTTCTTATCCATGAAATGGCTGTAAAATACTTGGACATCTTCATAAAACACTCTGAGATAAAAAAAGTTACTGTATTGGGAGTATGACTGAACATCAGTCATCACACCTGCTTTGCAAACGTTGGCAAGCACCAGCTAGTGCTTAGAATAGACTCCCAGGGACTCGTTTGCTAGATAAATACGCAGGAAATGCTGCTTATAAAATAGTGTTACCCGCACGCTGCTGGCAAAGCCAGGAATCTTGAGGATAGAACAGCAGCAAGCAAATTGCTATGTAGATTGATATTCACAGTTAAAACGAGAAAGCGTTCGATTAGGATTCTTTAAAAGGAAGATGAGCTGAATAAACTGGAAGAAAAAATAAAGATTAAGAACAAGTTAGTGCTGATGAAGAAAAAATTGTCCCACCATGTGAACTTCCAGTTTTCTTTGCTGCAGACACGTCGCTGGTTGATACCTGTTAAATGTCTCTCACTCTGCTCATTTTCACTGCAGTGGCTCCCAAGGGCTGGTCCTACGTGAGTGCTTGGTGTTCCTCTCCTAATCACTTCTGTTCCAAACAGAGATGCCAAATACCGCCTGCGAGCAAGGAAGAGACCCAGGTGGACGGATCCATGTGATGATAGCACGTGAGGTGTTCAGACCACCGTTTAAGAAGGAGCCCAAGGAGGATGAGGAAATGGGAAGAAGGTAGCGGAGCCAGGAAAAGACAGATTGCTGAGCTGGAACAAGCAGCTTTCAGCATGGGAAGGTCTTCAGGGTTGTTCAGCCAGTTGCCGTTACTTGGTGTACGGTTCTTTGTAGTTAAGAGAGTAAACTAGACTTAGAAGTGTAAATTGAATGATACAGTATCTGTTTCATAGCCCAAACTATCCTTCACCCGCTAACGGGAGCGGTAGTTGTGCATCTCAAGGGTTCTTTGCTGACTTGTCTTGATCTCCCTTACTAATACATTTATGAACTCTAAGATGACGTGGCTAGATTGTATTCGTGTCTAAATTTAGCAGTCAATTTGGTTTATTGCTTCAGGGCTGCAGTGGAAAGAATCAACAAAAAAGCCTCCCTTACACCACTGGAGTTGAAAATGCATTTGTGTGAAAACAGAACCGAGCTTGCAGATAACAAGAATAACAAGAATTAATGATTTATTAAGCACACGGAGGGGATAGAATTAAAAAAAAAAAAAAAAAAAAAAAAAAAAAAAAAATGCACAACACCCTTTCCCTACACTTGTGGGGTTCTCCTTTGCATGCTTGGTGTCTATGCATTGCACTGGGTCTGCCAGCGCTGTTCCCCAGGCCCAAATGCTGCTACGGCAGAGTGCGGAGAGGACATTGGTGTCTCCAAGCTATCACAAGTAGAAGAGGCGCTGTCAGCAACCGCTCGGGACTGGCACTGCAGCCTCCTTGGGGCTAGTTTCTGACATTTCAGAAGCCTCTCCTGGATTTTAAGCTGCCCTACTAGGAAATAAAATTAAATCACTTTAGTGAAATCAACAGGACCAAGTAAAACTTCTCAGAAGCCAACAGACAACACAAAGGACGATGGTTTCCCAAGTCACTCTTTCAATGGAAAAACGTGCGTCGGGTTCTTGTAACAGAGTTTCCTCTTGTGGGAAACCCATCAGAAATGCTTTCGTTCCTGAACTAGGCCGTTGGCTGCACGTCTCAGGGTCTCTTGCTGAAGGCTCCAGTGCTGGCACCTGCTGAAGAGTCTGTTGGTTTATTGTGTTGAAGAAAAAATAGTGGGAACTAGGTTAAGTTCTCCTGTCCTGTCCCGTTATTAGTCCTTTGAATAGTTGTGGGATCAGAGTCAGTTTAAACTTACCCTCAAGGCTCAAGTGGGTTGAGTGACGAAAACTTGGGCTATATCTTCACTTAATCTCTGGTCCTTCTTCTTTTCTGCCCACTTACAGCTAAATTCACAGGCTGGGGATTGGGCTGTGCCTGGTTTTACCCATTTCTGCACCGATTCTTCCCCCACTGCTGCAAACTGGGTTCACAAACACCACCTCAGATTTACGTGGGACTTTCTTGCTATTTCATGAAGAAAAGGAGCAAAGATAATTCAATTCTTTTAAATGCTCCTCCAAGAGCTTTATTATTTTGTTGGTGAGGTGTTGGCAAATATGCTGTTGAGCCCAGGATTTTTCTCCTCTTTATTTCAAAACAAAAAGAATGTCAGAAATGTAGAAAATGATCAAAACTGGAATTTCCAGTCACCTTTTCCTGTTTGAAAATGAAATTCTTTAGAAATGTAACAAAACTTGTCTTTATTTATGGAGCAATGAGCTCCGATGCCATTAAATTAGTTGTGACATTTTAATGTAATTAGACAACATTAGTGTCAGATAAGATTCATTAATGGACCTTGATCTTTGGTGGTTGTTCAGAATTGCTTTTTGCACTGGAAATCTGTGTTGGATTAAAAAAAAAGTATTTCATAAATTCACCTTTCTGCTAAAATGCTCAGCTAATTGACATAAGTACATTAATGAGAGCAACTCACAAATAGGATTATATCAATATTCCCTCTGCATCAGTTAGAGACCCAGCAGCAGTGGTCATTAATTATTGCCTTACAGTAATCCCCGGTAGCTTTTGCAGGAGCTGGGCTATCCTTCTTCGAGAAGATCGTTTGCGTTGTTATTTTTCCTAGATTCGAGGCTTTGCCGTTGTTTATACCAATGTAATCCTCTTGGTCAAAACTTCAAACCTGAGTGCCTAAAATTAATCTCCTAAATGCGTATATTTTGCTACGCCTCCAAAACGTGGTCGGATTTTCTCCTCTCAGAATAGCTGCAATTCAAAGAAAATAGGAGGAACATATTTGAAACGCAAGATACTTTTGAGGTCAGAGCCTAACTGTGGATTGAACTGGATCGGGACGATCAGGAAAGGTGAGGACTCAATTCTTACTAAGAATCAGATTCTACCTACCCCAGCACTAAAAAAAGTCTAAATCTGAAAATTCTGGCTAAATATTTTAGCATAATTACTCCTGTTTATACTAGCCCCTTTATGTCCCTTGCCTTGAATGCAACTGTATTAAACTGAAAGAAAATGTTAAAACTGGTCAATTTTAGTTATAGGCCAAAAGTGATAAAATACTTCTGGTGTTTTGGAACAGACCAGGTTTTGTAATGTTAAAACTAATGGTGATATTTAAACTTCAATGACGTGTTTTTAGTGATCCTTCTTTATCTTTTACATAAAATCCAGCTCTTGTTTATCATCTCGATCTATTTTCTTTTCATCCCAAATGCTTCATGCAAAATAAAGCACTCAGTGTATGGCTGCACACAATTCAGCATTTGTGTGACATTTCTTGTACAGAATTTATTTTTTTCCTGAAAGGAGAATATCTGCATCTAAATGTAAAACAGCAGCGACACAAATAATGCCACCGCTGCGTACAAGAAACTGCATGTTTATTACCAATACCACTTATCTGCTCAGGGAAAGCTAGCCTATAAATAGATGAGATTCCTCTATTTATAAGCAGTCTCATTACAGTTAGGTCTAATCCACAGTGCTCTGAAGCCACAAGAGAAAAAGAAATGCGTTAGGTCCAGGTAACTTTGGAGCAGACGCTATCCGAAGGGAAACGCCTCCACTTGCAGGTACAGCTCCATGAGCATTTTTCTTTTAAGAGTCTGAATCTGATGCACAACAAAAGCGTTTACAGTAGAGGCGAGCACACAGGAATATGCCTCCCACCCCCGGCGCAAGGTGAGAGGGTTGTTTCCCGTCAGACAGTTTGGTGTCCGAGAGCGCGAACCCGCAGAGCGGGCAGAAGGTGCCTGGGCAGCCGCGCGCGGGACAGAGCCCCGAGCCTGTTCGACGCGATCCTGCCGCAGCCCTCTCCGAGGAGGCAGGACGAGTCGGTATCTTTGCAAAGTGATGAATTGCTGCGAGGCAGCGAAGCCTCGACTGCGACGGACACGTGTCCTCTGCCCCCTGATTTCTCCCCGCTGCAGCACCCCCCGGTCGTCTCGCCTGCTTCCGAATGCTGCGTGATGGTTAAATTCGACCTGCCCCTCCTTCGCGGGGGGACGAACCTGCGCATCTCCTCCGCTCAGCCATCGGTTTTCATGAAACTCGGGAGAAACCGCCAGTCTCTCGGACTTGGTGGAAAGTGCCCAAGGAGGTGGGATATTCTCCTGAACAAAATGATAGCCAGAGGTAGGAAATGCCTAAATGTTAGGTTCACTTCTAAGGCTATTTTCCGATTTTTTTTTTTTTTTTTTTTTTTTTTTACAGAAAGAGCACAGGTTTTTATTGTGCTGAGCTTAGAACGGGAGATTTTAAACAAACACTAACAACGGTAAGAAGTCGCCGAAGTAGTAAACACAACTGTAATGCAAATCTGCTAGAAAGAAAAATGGTTTAATACAGAGAATAAGGGCTCAAACCCACGCTTTGTTGCATTTGCATTTGCAGTTTGCAAACGACTCGCTATGCATCAGGCTCCCTAGGTACTTGGCGAGGGAGATGTGGAAGCCCAAGGGTTTAGGCAGGAAGGATGTACAGCTCAGCAGGTAGTCATGTAGCTTTGGGGAGCAGATTGATCATGGTCCTGGTTAGAACGTCTTCATTTGGGCACAACAAACATAACTTTTCATAGTGTCTTGCAGCTGAGCAGGGGAGCACAAAAAGCAGCTGTTTGCTTCATGTCCTTTGCTACCTGCAGAGCATGACCTTGCCATGGGGAGAAGTCCTCCATGAACCTAAGACTTGGCTACTCCGCTGCCCCAGCCCCACCACCTCTCACGTGCCATTCCCCTGACACAGGAGCCGTAGCTAAAGGGTTGCAGGCAAGACACGCTCTTGCTGGTATGTTGAAGGCACCCAAATACATGTGCTGCGCTTCGTGACGCAGCTGGAAGCCAAGAGCGATTCGTAGGCCCTACCTGTGGGACTCGCAAACTGTTTTACCACCACCACCAAGATGGAAGCATGGGCAAACCCACCAGCATGGAGGCTACATATTCAGCAGGGCTAATGTGAAGGCAGCGTGATGATTCCTGTTGCCATGTAGCAAGTGGATGAAGTCACCAGCAGTTGTATTTATTTAAGGTCGTGGAAGAACTGGTTCTTCAAGAAGCATTGAAAGCAGGTGAGGGTGATGACTTTGTGAAGCACCTTGGGGGAGGCTGTGAATTGTGGCAGCAGGGGAAATGCCAAGAGGTTAGTGGAGAAGGAGATGCGCAGGCTGCTGAAGTTGGTACCTAGCGCATGGAGGATGTGAGGGCAGTAGCAGGCGAAGTGGGGAAGAACTCGAATTATGCAGGGCACAAAGGCAAGGACAAGGAGCTTGAACAAGACGCTATAGAGAAAGGGGGAGTCAGTGAGTGATTGAAAAAGACTGGGCTGATCTTGGCAAAGACAGAAGGGGATTTCAGCAGCTGTGTTCTGCCTGGGTGGCAGTGAGGACAGGGAAAAGGAAGTTTTATTATATAACTAATAAGCAATATTCTAGCTTTTTAGCAGTGTAATTTGGAAGACAGCATTTATCCCTTTCTTTGCGTGCTCCACATGCACGGATCCTGCTTGGCTCCTGCCAGTGCTGGAAAGAGCTCTGGCATTTTATTCAGCTTTGCTTTCATTTTTATTGAATTTTTGTTCCTCAGCCACACGCACGGTAAATGTTTTTATTTCATCCTGGCTCAGAAAGGCTCAGATCCCATTCTGATCTCTCTTACTCCAGCTCCGTGTTGCTGCAAATCCATTGCTAACAATGCAGTTAGCACAGATTTTCTGCAGGTGTAAATGCAAGAAGCATCTAGCCTTGTATTTGGATCAGGAGGACTGACTGCCTCTTAATAGAAGCATAATGAAACCATCAAGAGTTTTCATTCAATTAGACTTCTTTTCCCTCTGGCAGATGATTATAACACATTTATAGCATAATGGGCAATTACTTTATACTCCTTGTCTGTTGACATCTTATTAAGTCTACATTTCCGTCCCTAACAAAGAGATCAGACATAATTCTTAGGAACTACAAGGAATACATAGGAACTACCAGAACACATTTAAGCAGAATGAATATGTATCTGCTAGTGAGATACATGGTATGTGATAGCAGCTTTCTCCACTCCTTTCTGCACTGGAGGACTTTCAGTTGCATATTCTTCTACTTCTTCATACATTAACTTTTTCTCTGATGTCAAAGACTGATCTTTGTGCTGGGTGGGTGTGGATTATACAACAAACTCTGTACTTGTGAACGAACTGTGTACTTGAGATTGAGAGATGCGATGAAGGCTGCAGAGGAAAGTTTTGTCCCTGGAGGCTTTGGAGATATGTGTAGAGCTGGGTTTTCTTAAACCTGCAGTGAGGAGGCAGGAAAGGCAGGGCAGGGGCAAGAACTGATGAAGTCAGACCTGTCGTGAAGCACAGTGGGTAAGGATGCGCCTGTTTTCTTTGGCTCAGTGATGTTTCTTATCCAGCCTCTGAAGAATCTTCCCGTGCTGCTCCACCACTTTGAGATGTCCTAGTGCCAGGCGTGTTCAGCATGAATGTGTATGAACAGGAGCTGTGCATACATACCTCTGAGAGCAGAACACAGCCTTTCATCACGCTACTTTCAGAGCTCTAACATGAGGATTTTAACGGTCAGGGTAATCCCAAAGAGGATGCGTCTGGAGAGGCGCTTTGCAGAACCAGCTCAGGTCACGCACACGGTCCCGATGGCCTGCGGCTCACCTGGCAGCCTGGAGATCTCATGTCCCCAGCAATAATTGCCTTTTGAACAGCCTTGCCCACTGTACTGCAGCGTTCACAAGTCCTTCCTTAGGCATGCTGCTAGGTGATGGGCCAGGAAGCATCCCAGTGCTGCATTAGGTTTGTGTGCTGTCAACTTTATCGAATTATTCGGTTAGGGCATGCCCTATTCCACCAAGACGCGAGCCCACTGGTTGTAGTAAACCATCCGAGTGTGTGAGGGACATGTACAGGGCTTTGCCAAATGCAGATGTTCAATGAGGTTGGCAGCTGCCTCAGTGCTCCTCTCGTGGTCCATGCTGGTGGTGTTCCAGGCTCGTCGTGTTAGAGTTTCTAATAACAGCAGTGCCTGCTGTCTCTTTACTGCCAGATTAAAGGGGAACAAACAGCACGTACAAAGACATGGAAGGCTTTTTTCCCCTGCTTAGTTTCACGCTTTGTTATTCCGTTGTGCTCTGTGACTATATCCCCGTGACTGACAGGATAAGGAAAGCCACATCCTGATGGAGTTGCCTGGGAGTCCTGAACGTAAGCCAATAATCCTACCTGGCTGGCCGCAGCGGTTCACAATTCAGCTCGGGAATCGCCTTGTAAAGAAGAGCTTTAAGAAACAACGACAGAGTAGTAACCCAGAAAGTTACGGAGCCTGAGGAAGAGGTGAACGTCTCATGTAGACCAGCCAGGAAAAGTAGTGGGCTGAACAGAGATAGAGTCAGATGTTGTTGTGTTGGTGCTCCATCCGTAGGGTCGGGTTGTGACAGAGCTTGGTGTGTGGAGTGCCAGCCAGGACTATGGGACAACTGAAGGAGGCAGTGAAATCAGTAAGGTGGACAAAATCACTTCATCTGTGAGTCCATTGCACAAAGATTCTCTTAATCACCGGAGACCTGACTCGTCTTTATCTGCTTTGTACTCTTCCCTGGACTGGACAGGGGCACTTGGGACAAGTAGACCTCTCAGACGTAAGGCCCTCAACATGTTAGTGTCCTCATCCAAGTGCCAAAGTGCTTCTCTGTTTTGAATGTGTTTTGGGGCTATCTATCTCTCAACAGTTTGGAGGATTCTTTTTTCCCACCCTTAACGCTGGTTTTGAAGTTTGGGATGTTTTTCTCTAACCTCTTCCGAAACGCCCACATGCGATCCCAAGCAGCGATGGAGCTTCACGTGAGTAAAGCTGGTATCGCCGCTGATGCTGGGAAACCTCTCAAGTAGCTGGTGATTTATCGTTAACCAAGTTGGGGTTAAACTGATGATAGATCCAGCGTCAGGAAGGAATTTGTGCCATAGATTAGATGTGCACAGGCCATCGGTCTATGGCTGTATTTTTTTGCTTTTAACCATAACATGGGGTAAAATCTTCTCCAAAGTGTCACCCAAGTTCTCAGCATTTTGTACCAAAGGTGTTAAATTGGTCTTGGATGTCTCCTGAGAGCATGGTGTGACATACAGGCCAGGAACTCTGCCCAGTCTTTCTGAATCAGCCTTCTGTCCCCAGATTGCGTGTGATGGCAGGGGTGTACCCTGGGGAAATGTGCAGCCCTTTTGAATTCTTTGTCCCATGCGTGCATCTATGCATTCCTTTGTAGGATAAATATACAAAAAAGTCGGTGCTTCTCCCTACTATTCACTCTTGCTTCTTCATCCCTAACATTACTAGTATTACTATTTTTTTTAAACTGCACCTAAATTATTCATATACCACCCACTTCCCACATTATTTCTTTTATGAGACAATTATTTGTTTCTTCTTAAGTTAAATACCTGTATGTATTTTGTTTTCAGAATAAATATGAATTTCATTATACTTTGATTATTGTTAAATAGCACTGGGGATATGCTCTTTGGGGGCAGCTTGGATTTTGATTCAAAATGTCAGGTCTTTTTCTGAATAGCTCCTTCAACTGGAGACCTTCCCCATCAGCTCTTTCATAAAGAGAAAGAAGACAAATGGGAAGATAAGCTAACTAGGAAAGAAAGAGATATTCCTTCCCTTGACCTAGAAGCTTGGCAGGACTCTTTTTCAATGCAATGTATTATGTAGTGGTTTTCACTATTATGCATATATTTAGCAACTGCCACTCACCAATCTGCAAAGGGAATAGGGTGGTAAAAGATGGAATGCAAGGGAGGAAAGAAACGTAGGAAAGGTTTTTTCTCTGCTTTTATACTGCAAAGCCCACACTGCAATACAACCAAGAATATATCTCCATTGTAATGTGGGACTCTGTAGCTTTTAATACCTTTGGTTTCTCTTCATTAATATACTTCCTGGTGACATTTCTTAATGAAAGGTTCACTTAAAACCGCTGTCAAGACCAATCAAGAAGCAGGTCTAATTAAAAACAAAGGTAACAAGATGCACCATACTGCAATGAGGAACACAGGGCCTACAGGAGGACATATACCAGAACAGTCCTCATCCTCCAGCTGGAGAACATATTCTGAGGAGGTCTGTCTAGGAGCTGAATTTTGTGCATCCTTTAGGCGTGTTATTTTTGCTGAGTTCCTAATTTGCATGCTGTATCTATACCAGCTTGCAGATTACTTCTGTCAGTGAACTCCGGCAGTGTGAGGGCTGGATACCTGCTAGTGTTTAGAATCTCTGTTTTAAAGACCTGCTGGAGGAAAGTATATGTAAATGCCAATGCATCGTTACATATCCTGAGTGTTGTTTCCTTGCCATTATGCCCTGGCAGATTATCCAGCTTGCAGATAAATCACTCGTGCATTGGGCACGGTGCAAGCAAAATAGATCAAGAGGGTCTAGCGCAGAGTCAAAACAATGCTGCTCTGCCCTTTCCGAGTCCACCTGAGTGTCTTTAGACCTGGAACAAGACCCAGCAAGCAAATGTGGCACAGAGACCTGCTCAGCTTTGCAGATAAACCAGTCTGGGTCAGGTTGAATTCAGCACTGGCCTTACCAGACCCAAGCTGTGTGGAGACAGCTTGTTAGCATGGTCGCACAGGTACATGGAGATGTTATCCAGACTTGAGCTGCCTCAGTGCATTTGGGCTGTGATATTCCAGAGTAAATAACCCCCTCCAGGACCGAGAATGTCATAGAGAGCAGTGCACAGGCTGCTCCAGCTCTGGCAGCGATAGCATTATCCAGGTTTTCCTTTTTTCACAGTGTGTCTGTTCTCCATCACACCTTCTAGTCCAGAGCTGACTGTATAGTATAATGCAACCCATGTGAAGTAAGCTAATGACTGAGCAGACCTAGCCAAACTCCTCAGCGCAGGGACTGCGTTTGCATAGCTCCTACCTGACCCTGCTGGAGGTGCCTAGACATGGCCATGGTGGATATTGTAGTTAATAGTACTTTAAGCTGGTATTTTCAAAGCAGCAAAGAGGATCTGTTTACTCAACTGCTAACTTTAAAATGAGACAAGCAGACCAAGCAGATGCGAATTGGTTCTGATGGAGGATGAGACTAAATGTTCTGCTTCAGCCGTTGTGTCACTGGCCTCCATAAGGACCAAAGAAGAAGGCAAACAGGCTTTGATTCCAAAAGGAGAGGCAAAGCCCTGAACCTCAGCACCACGATAAGCAACAGGAGAAACTGCACATCTGAATGGCCTGGTAAAGCTGCATTTGAAAGGAGGAAAACAGAAAAGGGTATAAAGTAATCGGAAGACCTTAAGCTTTTAACCAATACAGATTTGTGAAATAAGACAGTTCTTCTGTGTCAACATATAAGCTGAGAAAAAAATAAAGCCAAGGGAAGATATAATTTTCAGTATATATTGCAGTTAATTAATACATGTTTGGTGGGCCATCTCAAAGCAGGTATTTTTTTGCCTTTATGAGTTCAGACATCTGAAATATATTTGAAGTTCATTGCCACGTCTTTGTTTCAGCTCCTCTCTGGTCAGAGACAGGCCTCTGTGATCACCAAGTATTCACTAGATCGAACGGCCCGTACGGTGCAATAGCCTCCCGACCCGCCTGAGTCCCTCTGCAGTTGCAGCACTAATCCGCACGCAGGAGAACTTGAAATACGCGTCCTAGGCACAGAGGACCTGTTTCAGAGGACACGTGCAGTGCCTGTGACCAGGCTTCAGCCAAACGCACTCGTGGAAGTCGTGTCGAGGGAGGTGGTCCTGGCTAAAGTCGAGTCACTGAAAACGTCAGCGTTCGTGGGCGCTCTTCGCTCCGCTCCGCACGGCCCATATCACAGCAGACGAGCGGTTGGGTGAAAGCATCCGCGAACAGACTGAGCCGAATGTTTACCAGGCACCTGCTATCGATTTGCTCTCCTTTCTTCGGCTCTCGTCCAGCCCTTACAGAACAGGAGCCGTCAGGTGAGCCCGCAGCTCAGTCCTCCTGCGTCCGGGGGCTCGTAACGGCATAGTTTCTTCAGGGACGCTTTCTGTTTATTTTGCAGCAAAAGCCCAGCTTATTTTATGGGGTGTTTATTCTATTTTAGAAGCTTTTAGGAGCAAGGTATGCGGCTCAAGATAATTCTGTTCTTGGCTCTGCAGTAAGGAGAATTATTTCCTAAGTATCCATTACACATTATGATAACTATTTTTGAGTGGGCACTGAAGTGGCTAAGAAATCCTTAACACCTGGGTATCACCTGGTAGATGCAACTACCAGAGCCCAGATAACTGACAACTAACAAAGCAAAAAAAAAAAAAAAAAAAAAAAAAAAAAAATCCAAGTTTATTTTTCTTCATCAAAGTGATTATTGATTGGCTTAAGGCAAAGCTGGTGACTAACCATATGGGGATGTCTGTTATATGATTGGATTAGTGTTTGCATCTAACCGCACTCCATCTCCGTCTTGGGGATCAATGGAAGATGAGGGTGATAAAGAATGATTAGCCTTGTAGCTTCATTGCAGGTTGTAATTCTTCAGCCATATAGAAAAAGAAAATTGAGAAACTAATCAGGAGATTTAGAAAAATATCTATTATCTCTAGAAAAGCCATTCCTTCATTTCCTAAGCTGAGGGAATATTTGGCAGTAACCAGCAATACAGTAACATCAAATGCACCTTTTTACATAATGTAACTCATTTTTGAGGATGCCTCTACTGCTTAGAAGATGCAGAACTTTAAATGTTTTAGCTGTAACTTTACTTTGGTCTAATTCTCTGTCAAATTTACAAGCAATTTCTTTCTTAAAGGATGGGATGAATGATTTTCTCTTGTGAAAATACAAATTCAAGAAAACATTCTGAAGTTTTCCCTATATTTTTTCAAAAATATATTATCTGTCCTTCATTCTATTTTTAGAACATAGCACAGGGCTGTTTTTTTCTGCTTTGAAATTAATGTGAAAAATAGATTTTAATAGGAAAGATCCCCCTACCTTCCAATATAAGAAAAGGCTTGGGTTACTAATCCCTATTACCAGGAGCAGATGCTGATTGTCCTATTAATCAAAGCGAATCATTAGGCATTAATTACACTTAGTAACAGAATAATTGCTTGGTTTACCTAAACTGTGGTAGGAATGTTTTTTCCTCCCTGAGTAGGATAAGCTTGTTTAAATTATGTCATGTGCATGCTCGCAAAACATAATGAAAGTAAATCAAAAGCCACTATAATCAGGTTTGTTTTGCACACGGAAGAGGTGAGTCAGACTTTGAAACCACGTCAGTGGTTTGAAGTACACAGTCTAAGAAACGATCAGCTTCAATTACGGTTTGCAGAGGGAAAGATTGTTATGATATAGCAGAGGGAAAATAGTTAATAAATCTTATATCTTAATTGCTGCAAGTACTGGGAGCTGTTTTGTTTTTGGGCTTTTTTCTGCCTCCCTCAGCTGCTGTTTGAACGCTGGGTGTTCAGCCCTTCCACTGCTATATAAGTAGACAGTGCATGTGTGTTCTGCCTGGACTTTGGGGACCAAAGAGACCCTTTCTGTCCAGCTGGTCCTGGAAAGCAATGTTGGTGCAATTGGGACCTGGCCTCTGTACCCTGGCAGCTCCAGACGCGTGGGAGAGGTCTCAGCTGGGCTCAGGCAGGATAAGAGTTTCAGCATGAATACACATCTGCGGGTAAACCTCCAACTGAATTGTATGAGCTTTTCCTGCCGGTACCTGTATCTCCCCTTAGAAAGACTGTGTCTTTCTCTGCAAAAAAATAACACTATGTCCCTAGTGAATGAAAAATTCATCATGAAGACCTTTTTTCCAGGCCTTTTTAAACAACTGACTTTAAAAAGACAAAATTTAAAAGCTCATGTAATAGATACATTCTCAGAAGCTCATCTTTGACCTCACAACCCAATAGAGCTAGTAAGAAATATTTGTTATTATGAATAAATTGAAATGTCCTAGGCTGACAGGAATTTGCATTTCCCTAGCCAAGACCAGCAGCCCTCTTGCTAACCATGATCAGAGGACACACATTCTGCACTGAAGAGCGACTGGGAGCAGCACCCAGAGCAGACCGTTCAGAGCAAGCCCGTGTTGGCCTAAGCAGACATGAGTTTCTGATAAATACTAATTCCTGTAGGAAACCTAAGCATTTCTCACAATGCTGTCAAGCAAGATATGAAGAGAGCCGTCATCAGCTGGGATATTTGCTTTTCCATCAACACTAAAAGGTTTATCAAATCTGGCTAGTGCCACAGACCTTATTTTTCAGACTGCTATTTCAGAGTCTGTATTTTGTACACTGTGCAGAACTATTACGTATAATTATTTGAAATAAATGTTTCAACCGATCCCAGAGATTTGTAAACCATTTTCCTCAGGAAAAAAACTGTCTTCCTCAATACAGGAGAAGGGTAAATTTCAAAATGTCAACACTTCTCATAAAAGCTTCCATCTCCTGCACAGCTGTAGTCACAGGCTTAGGTGGCAGTGGTCTAAGTGCCCCGGATGCTCTTTTCTAGCGCTGTGTCCCTGGGTGGTTACAGTCAGCTTGAACGCTCCGTGCAGCCAGTGCTGCGGCACGGCAGTATCAGCCGTGCAGAGAAGTGATGTTTTCAGATGAGGCCTGAAAAGAAACGTGCAGCTGCAGTCACAAAATCAGTCCCTCGTGCTAGAGGCAGGAACGGCTTCGTGGCTTTTGCAGATTACAAGCTCAGCCTTTACGGAGCAGTGGGAGAAGTTACAGATATTGAAAAGAGGGAACAGGAAGGGAAAGAGGCAGAGTCAATGAGACAGGCCGGACACACCAGTGTCCACCAGGGAGGTGGCTCATCCGTCTGTTTTAGCCTGGAATCTCGGGATGAGTCATGCTTACGTATGACTAATGTTGTCATTTAGCTTTACTGGAATAGCTACTCCATGTGCAGACAGAGACTGTAACTGTTTTGTGTGAGGCACTCAACTCTTGCACAGTAAGAGCTAAATCATGCCCGTTCACTTCACAATCTAAACAATCAAAACATATGAGGAACACAACATAATAACTGAAGTTGAGTAAAATTAAAGAAAAATTAGATTTTTGTCCATATTGTTCAGTCTAATAAAAATATTATCTCCTCTTGAAAACCTTATGGCTCTTAATAGTAATAATGATGATGATAAGGTCATTATTAATGTTAATTTTTACCCATTGAGAAAGGAGGTGCAGGTAAATTAGTGATTTGCCCAGAGATTGACAGGAAGCCTGTGACAGAGCTGAGGGACAAATCCACCCCCCCCCCCAGAGGCTAAGCCTAATGAAACAAATTCATTTGGAGTTTGGTCGTTGGTCCCTACAGAATAGGACAGGCCTCAGAAATGGGGACACTGCCCTTATGGTTGTTCTACTTACATATTTATTCAACGGCACTAATAGACAAGGACATTGGCTTCTTTAACATGTTTACAGTAATTCAGCATTTTTTTTAACAGTTGCACTAGTATCAGACTTTCTTATATCAACATGTGCTTCAGGAAGTGAGAAGGTGACAGCCGAGGTGCGTACCTAACGGTGACTGCTGCTTATTTGCGTAAGTGGGTCTGTGTTTATACACACTCAGTTTGCAGAGATCACAATCTTGCCGAACAGGCACGCCTGAGCAGGCAGGTCTGTCAGCCACAGGAGCGTGTGAATGGTACTTAAACCATGCTCTAAGTATTGGCAAGAGGCGAAAAACTGAAGCAACGTGTACTTTGCCCTTGCCGGCTTTCCAAGAGCTGAGAAAGTATTAGGAATGTAACCGCATTCAGTTAACACTTGCCTCGTAATTAAACAAATTCATAGGATAAATAGTGCTGCTTTTGGAGTGCTCTGTCAACAAATTCATTTGCTAAAATCAGCTGGTAGCTACAGCTGTAACAAGACCAGGAAGTGAATTCTGAGTCCGAAAGATTGGCTCCATCCATTACAAAAGATCTCTCCCCAGGGACACATGTATCCTTCCTAACGATGCTGCAGATGTCCTCGCTTTCCTAACAGTATGTCCAAAGTCTGACAAAACACGAGTCCTGTTCCAATAGGGCGCAAGCAGCTGAGATGCAGAAATCAGTTTTAGCAGAGCCTGCCAGCCTGGAGCAGTACCTGGATTAAGTGTAGCCAACTTCACAAACTAAGACAGACTGTTTTGGTGAGTTCAGGTCAAAAAATGCAGCCCAAAGAGCCCCGGCATTCCCAAATAATGAGTCATGCTGCAGGCAAACACACAATGAAAAGATACTTTATGCAGCGGTCAAAAAGGGCTGGTGCACAAGAGGAGTATGCCAGGCCCAGCACTGAGTACAAAGGGAAGTTATGTAAGCAGGGGCACAGAGAGGCTTTGAAATTCCTGTATCGGGCTTTCCGAATTTCCGTTCTTTGCTACTGTCCATCTCAGCAACAGTTCTACTATCTGAGGAGCAGACCTGCGTCTGCCTTCAGATCACTGCTCTGCTGAGTTGATGTAACCAGCTATTGAGTTAGTAACAATAAGCAATAAAAGCATGAAAAAGCACTAGCAGTAGTAGGGCACATCGTGGGTGTACTGCCCAATTTCCACTGGAGTCAGCACCCAGTGGGGAGAGGATACTGATGAGATGAAGCATTTAGATCAAAGAAAAATGACTCAGCTGGAATTCAGAGGATCCTTCTGGGGACCTACTTTTTTTTTCTACCTAGTGCTCCTTCTTCACAGCTCTTGATCCTGTTCTGCTATTTTACCCTCTTGCTTTTATCTGCTTTCCTGCTTGTCCTTCCCTGCTTCAAATCTCTGTGTAAATGCCCCATCCTCTCACTTTGCACATGCCTAGCTCTCTGCTCCAGATCTTACATGTGCATTAACTAACCTATTGCATCTGGCCAGCTGATACTGTCAGCATCTTGAGGGCTTACAAGTAGTGACAATGTTGATCTGGGGATGGCATAAATAGGTTCAGTGAGTCACATCTTCCCTCAATTTATCTTCTCTCACAGCTTACTAACGTAGGAGTAGAAAATTGAGGATCAAGAGCCTGAAATGGAGGCCAAAATCTGCCTATCTGCGTGTTCACCCTGGCTTCAGTCTCATTGTTGCTGGAGACCGAGTGCCGGCAGCAGACGGCCCTGTGTTTTTCACTGTGCACATCTGTGTCATGCTGTGTATAATGTAATACAAACAGAATTGCCAGGGATTAAGGGTTTGTTTCTGCTCCTAACGAAAATAAATGGCAAAATCCCCACTGACTCTGGTGATATGGAATCAGGCCTTAAATGACCCATCATTGACATTTGTAAGAATCTTCCCAAATGCAAGATGTCTTGGATACAATTTGCACAGCCATATGGATGGCCTTCTTTTCACCTCCCGCAACAGCTGCCAGAAGCTGTAGTTCTGCCTCCAGTAATGACAATAAAAATAACCCCAATAGAGATGGTACTTACTGTAAGAAAAATACAGCCTGATTCCCAGGCTATTTACCTGCTAAAATGCCGTTGACTGCAGTGTCTTTATGCTGACTTACACTGGCTTGCATATGGACTGCTGTTGCACCAGTGTGATATAATAAATCAGGCTAAATGCTGAGCTATATGCATTTATGCCAAGGATCTACCTTACTGTTCCTGAATCTGCTTCTGGAAGCACTGGAGTGTGCAGGCCCTGGCTAATCCTACACAGAGTCTTACACACAGTCTGTAGATAACAAGGAAAAAGTGTGTCATATCTGTGGCACTAATTGTCAGTCTGTCTTTGATACCAAAGCTTTTCTCCGTGACATTTTTCATCTTGCTATTTGTCTCTCTTTCCCTTATCAGATTTATTCTTTCATCATCTTTCTAGACTGACATACACTTGAAAGGACATTCAACACTTTGAAAGCTGTTGTTTTTCAGGTTTTATAAATTTCTTCCAGCTTAAGTTCTTGATGACAACTCTGCTCAGAGCACAGCTTGTCAGTAACATTGATCTAGTGGAAATGTCCCAGTTTGAATTTGGTGCATGATGCATTTCCAAGACATCCTAATAAAATCTGGCCAGGAAGAAGAATTCTGTCTTAATTGCAGCCATCACAATTTTCAAATCACAAATATTTCTTTTAAGGCATTTTTCCTATTGCATGTTATGAAACTAGCAGAGAAAAATATTTATTCTCTTTTTATTTTTTTTTCAGTTGTTGCTTTCTTTATAGTGAGTACTACAGGCTTGACAGAGCCAACTGACTGGTATTGAGAGGTCCTATGCAACTTTAACTCTCACTGGCATCGCTGGAAACCCCAGCACTTGTGGGAAGCACTCAGCATTTTATGACCAACCTATCAGTATCTGCCCAGCCTATTTAAATTGTAAAACCTATAAGGTCTGGACTGTTTTTCGTTGTGCCTAACACAATGCAGTGTTAAATAAAGCTGCATCCTGTGAGCACTCCTGTAATGTAAATGATAATTGCTACATAGGTCTCCTAGCTATAACTACAAAGAAATCCAGATGCATGTTTGCCTTTACTGTTTAATGGAGAATGGGAAGGACTGCTCTCAAATTAATCCTTTGAGTCTCCTGTCGTAACCTCAGTGATGTTTTCCCAGCTAGGAATGTTTACACCAAGTTTATCCAATTCTCATACACACTGAGTAAGAAAGGCAACCTACTTTTTATTTAGGAGTAGCTGACTGAGCAAAACTTCCTGAAATCTCAGCAATATTATCAAAATACTTAGCAGTGCTTAGTGTTTTCTTTTGCTGATACTGACATCAGCACTAGTTATGCTGTGTAGCTCCATATAGCTACATAGCAATTACAGCGTAATGCAGTTATGTTTTGATACCTAATTACCATTTAGTCACGTGAGTGGAGAGTTAATTATATGACTTCTATATTTCGACTTTGCCTTTCTCTATAAACTTTTTTTTTTTTTTAATTCTGGTGCATTAATTAAACCATATTCATGCTAAAACTCTCAAAGATACAGTTAACCTAGTTATAAGGATTAGTGTTTCACTTAGAGGTATAGTTAAAGGTTAACTGTATGGATCATTGTTATAAAACTACAATAGCATTAGTCACTGAACTGTAATATATAATAAATAGCCAATAGAAGCACACATTCGTTCTCCATTATCATCCATAAATCACATAAATAACCCACTATTAACCGGAAAGGGTTTTTTTGAACAATCTTCCCTCCAAATTTTTTTAGTTTGTGAGAGTTGATAGATACGCCAGTAAGTGATATGCTGACATTTATTATCTAACATCTATTATCTTCTGTGTGAAAAAGATAAGCATAAAGAAAATGCTGATAGTTGGTGAGTGAAGTTAGCAAGACATTTAAACCAGCATTTCCAAAATGAATATTTACAGCTAAATACATACATCCATACTTCAGCACCAAAATTTGTAGTGCATTTCTTAGAACTGAGTAGCTGCTTATTTTGTTAGGTGCCTAAAAATTGATTTTGTTGTTTAATATCGGGAAACTGTACTAACATTTTCAACCATACTCTTGCTACTTCAGTTTTGTCTTTTGTGAGATGGAAATACTTTCTTCCACTCAGGAACTTGCAAAGGTAATAAATATTTCCAGAACACAAGAAGTTTTCAAAAGAAATGATGAGAATTACATTTTCATCTTCCTTGATTTATTACTGCAAAAATTATATTCTGAAGTTGTTGTGCACAACTTAGCAAGTACTAAGAATGTTACCAAGCCTGAATTACAAATACATGACAACAGGTTGCTGAGCTCCAAAAGCAGGAGAGAGACATTTGCTGATCCTAAATTCGTTTTGTAATTTACAAAGACAATGTATAAGCACTGACCATCAACTGTCAGTCCTGATATGATGGTAGTAACAGATAACTTAACTATTTCTGAAGCTCTGGAAGAAATCACTAACCCAGCAGCACTCCCTTGTCAAAAACATCACCATAACTGACAATGTAAGCCACAAAAGACAGAAAACAGAAATCCAAATCATTATTTTGCTTTATGCCAATACTTGGAAATGATAAAAGCGCTCTGCCCAGCCTTTGACAACCTACTTTATTCCAGTAGTGTCAGCTCCAATAAAACTCAACAAAGGGAACTGAAATACATGTAGGATTCACTGGAGCATCCCTCTTTCTCCATTTTGTGATGTAAAATGTTCTGTATTAAAATATTGACACTACAATATGTGAGCTTGCTGCTATAAACCTGCAAAGTGGAGCATAATGCTGCCAGCCTTGCGCTGCTGTGAAAGGGTAGTTTACACACTGAAAAAGACTTGTGCCTCAACCCTTGGCACTTGCTTTGCATCATGGAGATGACACTCTCCAAGTGCCAAAATAACACTGAAGCAATTTTGGCAACATAGGAATTCTTCTGTTTTAGAACAGCTATGCCTTCCTCTTTCTCCAAAATCACACAGGGATGTGAGCAGAAGGTATGCATGAATCTACCACATCACAGCAAATCCTGGTTATTATAATGATAGAAGCAGTCCATGCAACTTAAAGTGAATTCACAGACACTTTTAACTATTAAGGTAGCTGATCTGTATCTGATCATTCCAATGTTTCTGATTTCTCAAAAAAAGACACTCTAATGGTCCACTGATGCTAGCACAAAAAGCTCTTGCCTACCATTAATCATCTCAATCTTCTGCATGGGTGTCTAGCCCTTGGGACTATTACTATTGACAGCTATGCAAACAAATGTCCTTTACATACCCATAGATGGTCCAGTGGTACAAGCAGTAGCAACAGACTGAACAGAAGATCAGAGCTGACATTCCTGCTTGCTGGGGATTCCTGCAGGACCTTCAACAGTCCAATCCCAAACTCAGTTCCTCATTATGTTATTGAGGATTGTGCAAATCTCAGTCTCAATTACTATGATAGTGTGGCCATATAATTACCTGCAACAGATCCATAATTTCAATGCAACACAAGACAGGTTGTTCAAGTGTCCTATTGGTGTGTGCCAAGAATGTCTCAGGATTACTTCAAAGAGCAGTGTGAACAATTAATCCCTCACATCCATTAAATTATTGGCTTTTTTTTTTTTTTTAACAATTCTTAAAAAACAATGTCACTACAATTTGTAATTTTGATACAGCTCTATCTAGAATGAGTGATGACACTACATTCTTATCACATATGACATTAGGCATTTGGTAATTAAAATTTTAATCACTACTATTCTACATTAATTTGCAGCTAGCAAACTAGAATTACTAGCTTATGCAGCAAGAAGAGCAAAACCCCCCAACCCTAGAAAATGTAGAGACACTTTCATAGCTTTTAGTTATTTGAAGTTAGATTAAAATAGAAAAACTATCCAACACAGTCTTTGCAATCAGAATGTTTGTGCTAGCAAAAAAATCTGTCTATTTTGTGAAGCCTGGTAAGAGCACAATCCAAAGAAAAGTAGAAGTTTACATGAAGTAATGACCTGCTTCTTAGAATCAGCTTCTTTTAATGTTTTGGAATGGATGACCAACTTGGATTTAAAAGCAGCTCTGAAGTTCAGTGTTGAAATTCTCAGCATAATCTGTTTTTTACATCTCTTTTACCAAAACCCTACAGTTCTTTGGCCTCTGATGATGATTCATAAGTATTAGTTCACAGTGGTACAGGAATTCTGAACCCTGCACAGAAGGACAAACACAACACTTAGCAGAAAATGCAATATTCTGGAGCTAGAAAAGGTCTAAGAAGCCATGTTCTACATCTCTCCTCTTACAAAACAACAGCAGTGGCAAGCAACGCGATGTGCAATGAGCATAGATGGTCAGGGCCTTAGCTTAACATTTTCCTGTCTAAGATGGCATTGGTAGTAAATTGGAATATTTTTGAGAGCCTCTTCCAGCTGTGAGGGAGAAATAGAAATAGGCAGCTGCATACAATAACTCCTTCAGTGTAAGTGTCAATAAGAAACATGACTGGTCAAGTGTTTAGGATAGGATTCCCAAGGCAAAATCATTCTGAAGCATATACTGTTTCAGGTGACATTTGTCAACCCACATTGCATGATTTGAAATTGTGGTACACACTGGTCCTGCTTTGGGTAATAGCTAGAATACTTCAAAGGCTTGGAACCTCCCTGAAATATTATTACAAGGGATTTTGTAGATAACTGTAAGAAACATTTTTTTAATCACTTCTACTGATACCCATAGCTTCTGGACATGAGCTCTCTGCAGCTGTGTTAGTAATCAGTATCACTGATCACAGCGTCACGCATTTTGTGGAAATAGTACAACTAGCCAAACATGTGCCTCAAGAGAAAGAGAAAAAGCAGCAAGAGCCCACAGTTAGCTCAAGGCAGTCCTACTCCAGCAGGAGAGAGAAGAGAAGAACTGCAACCTCCAAACTGAGATTCCAAACAGATTGTCAGCTACCAAGCTTCCCACCAGTCACAACATCTGGTTCCCTGCTAGCCAGAACTTTTATCACTTAACCCTAGGCTTCTTTCCTTGATTTTCTGTAACCCTAACCTCAAAGGCTTATGGAATATAGTGTGCTGTGAAATAATTTTGGGGATTGTGAAACAACATGGAAAATAAAGTTTATGTTATTAAAATTTGATGTTAGTTCTCCTAGAGAATCATAACAATCAAATTATTTGCCTGTTGTATATGTTTAAATATTTTTAACATTGAATTGTCCATCTTTTGATATTTTCTTTTATACCCTTTGAGTAGCATCTGTAATCTGAAATTATATAAAAGTTGTATATTATTATTAGTGAATACAGTTGATTACTGAAAAGAAGAAAAGCTGGGACACGGCAAGGTGGGAAGAAGAACTTACCTTCTCAAAGGTGATGTGTTACAAGTGCTAAAAAGAGCATCGTCTTCACATCAAATCAAGCAAGGTACAGGATTCATGCAACAACGTGCCAAGAGGCAATTTCTTGGCAAGATGTTAGCATCAGAACACGAAGTGATGTGTCTGGAAGCAGAACTGCTGAGCTGCAAACAACCTGGGTGTGAGTCAGAGAATATTAGGACAGTGCCTGTCCACCAGGAGCATAGACTTGATTGCATGTGACTTGTGTCAACTCTGGAGACATCAAGAGCAGAACATAAAAGCAAGGCAACAGAGATATTTCTAAATGAGCCATTCAGCCTATAACGCAACTAATCTGGCAACAACTCAAATTCCAAGAGAAAAAGTAAGTATTCCAGGTTTGTAATCCATAGCTACAGCTTTCACTCATTTTTTTTCAGGAAGAAGATCACTGAAACATCACATTTTAAATTATTAAAAACCAAAGTCATCTCCTTTCAGTTTAGCCCACAACTGTGAAACCAGAATCTAGTGGCCTGTTCAGGCTCATTAGTGTCTTTGGAGCCTAATGACCCACTCAGCTGCAGTAAATGAAAAACTAATCCTTGTTTTATGCCATTGGCCGAAAAGGATTAACCAACTCTTGCTACCCATGCAATCAGCCTTGCAGTGGGGAGATTACTACCTCTAATACTGTAAGTCTACACATTCCAATCTGTTACAATAAGTAGCACTTAAAGCTTATTTCCTTGAAATGCTTAAGCGTATTAATGCTGTAGTATAAGATTGTTTTCTTATGGTGCAATGATTCTTCTACCACTACCCCAAAGTTTGCATTTACCCATACATATTTAGGCTGCCACTTTACTTCCAATGTGAAGTTTTAATTAAGTTCATAATCTTGAAATAAGAAATGAAACAAAGATGCATCTTTACATAGGGCCCAAATTTGCCAGGAACTCATGTACAGAATTTTCATGGAGTTCAGTACAGAAATTTTTTGGACTGTGTGGAAAGACTGCAACTCAGGCTGTAAACAGCTGCAACTGAAACCACAGTTTTAATTAACTGTTTGATTTTTAAAGCTCTAGGTGTTATTTTTTTCATCCTATAGTTAATCTTAATGAATAGCTAAAAATAGACCCACTACTTACATTCACCGTTCTCCAATCAATGCTGTGTGTTGTAACTCAATTTCATAACAATTGCATCACTGCACTTCTTCCAACCCAAAATTCTGGTTGCTCTGGCTATGTTACATATAAAATGAGTGACTAGTCAAGTGAAATGAGTGTACCGTGTGACCTTACGTATACATTTTTTTCACATGATGGCATCATTGAAAAATGAATATGGTAAAGAACCAATTTTAACACTATGATACTCACTGAACTTTTTTTCTGATGTAAAATTGAGTTTTTATCACTTTAAGGGTTATTTATAACAGTAGAATAAAAATTCTCCTACAAAATGTTAAGGTGTGTACGTGTTTGATATTGATAGACTTAGCCAGGAAGTTACAGAAAACGAACAAATTGCTCTAAACTGAGAAACTTGATTTTTCAGTGAAAACAGTTTGGTGATTATCTATTTTTTCATCAAAGGTGTTGCATGCAGCAGTAAAACAGGATTACATTAAAATAAATGCTATATCCCACAAGTGCTGGAAATCATTCCAGTAGTCTTTGCCTGCTAGCTTTTAAATTATTTTTTGTCTCAAATCTACCCATCTGTTGTTTATTTGTTAGACTAGACTGTTTATAAGCATAATTTATATTTGTATATCAGTAAAATTAACAGTTGAAAATAGTTGATAGGGTCCTGTGTAAATAGTTATAGAAATAATACCTTACAAATAATAATGAAATTCCCACTATTATGGTGCTTTTAACTGAAAAATGCTACACAGCTAAAGAGCTCTTTGTGGAAGAATAATTATTGGAGGATAGTGGGGTTATTCTTCTTAACATCTTTGTCATACTTTTTTTTTTTTTTTTTTTTTTTTACTGTAGGATAAAAAGTAGTACCTTGTAAATGGAAATATCCTACAACCAAATAGGATAAAGTAGGAACAAATAGGAACAAGAGCATAACAAATAGGATAAGTAAAGCAAACATGGAGCAATGCTGTTTCTGTTTTTTCTGATCAGACAAATGACATTCCAGTATAGGTATTATTACTCTGGGACAAAGATACCTGAGGCATCAGTGTCTTCCTCCTGGCAGCAGCAGGTTGAATGGCACTCAACAAATTTAAACAGCCACTGTATCCAAATATCATGATATTCCCTACCATTCTGATTGTCTAGTACATGTAACCAGTACTGATCCATAGCCTTCTATAATACTGGACATTATGCTAGCTCTTATAAGGACCTTTTAGGTGAAACAATATCCAGTCAAAAATGCCATTAAAAAATAAGATGGATCAATAAAGATAGCAGGGTCCTGAATAAACATCTGTCTTCTGATTAGGATACTTATATAAAATTCAAAGGAGATTCGAAGTCAAATTCCTGCTCTGCTTATTTAGAACAGGGATATTTTTTTTTATTAGCTCATCAGTGAGTTAGGAACCTGAACACTGTTTTACTAGGTACAATGCAGGGATAGAACAAAAAGACAATCCCCCCCCACCCCAAGGGTTTACAGTTCAAGTATAAAGTATAACCATATTATCACTTTGAAGACAGCTGCACTGCTTTTAAAAGATTATAGCTCCCCAGCTGCCCGTTGCTATCACTTTGCTGGAGGTTATGGTCTCTAGCTAAGTTGCAGTATGCATGTGCTACCTGTTTCTCATCCACTGGAGTCTAGCGTCAGCTGAGTTAGCTTTCCACACTTTCAGCTGTGATACAAATCAAGATCCTCCACTGAGGAATGAGAAAGCAGCACACGATCCATTTACCATATCTGCACCAAGGGGGCAATAATGTCAAACAAGTGGTAGCGAAAAAAATAGCACTTCTTTCTCAAACAACCACAGCTACGTTGACAAGAGAATCTCTGCTTACACTTTCAGACAGGAGACGGACATAGTCAAGCGTGTATGTAAAGGACAGAACAAAACATAATTGGTCATTGTGATGAGTTTTAGTCTCAGCAATCCAACAACATAACTGCTATTGATTTTATAGGCATTATAAGAAAGAATCATTTTAAGGCAGAATTTGGCAGATACCAATAAATTAGCTCAGTGAGTGTTTAAAAGCCACTTCTCCTGACCATATGTTACAGCACAAACATCTCTCACATCTCAGAAAATTATCCCAAACACTGGGCAGTTGCCACTTCTGTGGTAGTTTTTTCTTTGTTGTTATTAATCAAGCTATCCAATTTGTGTATGTGATCATCCAGCAAGATCTTGGACTATGGTTTCTCCTATTCCAGCAGCAGCCTTGACTACTGGACTATAAAGGTCAGAGACAAGAATGACACAAATCATCAGATGACAGGAAATGGAGGTTCAGTTACGGAATAACTAAGCTAATAAAATTGCACTTTCTAGCATCCTAAATTATCTAAGAAGAATATCTGTCAGTAGCATACCCTAAAACACTACCCTAAAAAGCTTAAGTCAGCTCTCAAATTTTCCTAGAGCTTAAGTGTTCAGATGTCCAGGTATGCAGTAGATAGATGAACAGATAAATAAAGTCCACCAAATCCGTGTGTCCCACTTATTCTGGATCTCAGCAGTGCTTTCATTAGTTTTCCTGAATCCTTCTTCAGAATCCTTCAAAAATACCCAACTTTTACCATTCTCTAGACACAAGAACTTAAGGAGAAGCTGGGCTGCATAAAGATGGTCCTAAGGCATATAGGGGTTTGGCAGATAAGGAGAAGTTGTCACATAGATAACTGAGCTCTCGGTCACTTAGGACTTTGCAGGTCAGCAAAGGGAAAGGAGACTCTACTCCTCTTAGAACTCTGTTGACAGTTCATTGGCAGGCTCTGCAGACTATAGCAGTAGGATGTTTATCATCAGCCTGTTCCGCTCACTTCAAGTGCCCCTGTGTCTATTTTATGTACTTGCAACATTTTTTGTGAAGTTTGGTGAGTGATGTGGTCTTCCCTTTACTTGCTCTGCTTACTTTTAAGTATCTTGCTTGCCTGCTGTCAAGGGTAAATCCTCTTTATGGTAAGTGACTGAGAAACAGACTTCCCTTATGAACTTCAAAAAGACTTTCAAAAATTAATAATCTGTGTTTCACATGTAACAGAAAAGATTAACTCAAAAATGACCCAGTATCTCCTTTAAAAGCCGTAACTCTGAAACTGCTGGTTTTGGGGAAGATGGTTTTGAAAAATTCACAGTGTATGGTATGGTGGATGGCTCAGAACAGACAGCATTCCTTGTGGAATAACTGTGATGTCTTCACAGCCAGCCATTCCAGAAGGAAAGCCATTTGTGGAGAACTGATGGATATACCTGTACTGATTACATTTTGACATTGGACACTGATTGTTTTGGTGTTTTTTTTTTTCAAAAGATATTAGAAAAAGTGGAACTTTTTCTTACCTTACCTTACTTTCCCTTGCTTTCAGTGTTTCAGTTTAAAAAACAGAAGTTGGAATGTCAAGTATTGTAGCTACAACATTATTTCACTTCAGACATTAACAGAACCTTACATAAAATTAGTAAAAATGTTTATTTCAAAAACTTTATAAATATTCTATGTGAAACAGATAGTTTAACAGATTTAAGAACACTGTATTTAACTCAAATTCAGCTTTGACTACTGAAGTTACTTTTACTAACACTTTCCACACAAGCTATTTATTTTATATCAAAGACTGAAAGTACTCCTCTACAAGTTTAAATGCTCTCTCACAGATATTCAATTAACTCTACATGCTATTGAAAATGATATTTCTGCTGCTTATAAGTGCCAGTTTGGGGAGAGCATATCATAATATTTTATGAAAACAACATATTTAGAAAATAAATAAGAAAAATAACACTGCATCTCAAAGCATGTGTGCTTGATGAACATATACATGCTCTTGCAGCAACTGCAATAATGTATTCTTACATGAAATGAAAAGAGAAGATGAAATGCTTTGTACTTTAACTTAAGAAACTGAAAACATTTGTCAAGGCTAAGTAGCAAAAGAATTTAAAAGGAAGTCAAAGGTATTCAAAAGAATGTAAATGGCTTTGTATTTTGTAAGGAAGAATGAAAACCTTTCACGGAAGGAGACTGCGATGATCTCTGATCCTGTCCAAATGCAAATGGAAAACTAAAGTCATCTTTTCCATCTCCAAATGCATGAGAAGACGATTCTGAGTGGAAGGGAAAGGCAAATGCATCTTCGTTTTCTGATTTCCCAAATAAGCTTCCTGTATGGAATACACATTGAATTAATTATTAGATTAAATCTTACTGAAAGAATACTGCATTCAGCATAGTATATTTTTGTAATAATGTTGTACTGCCTACATCGTGTTGAGCCTAGAGTTGTGTGTTTATTTATGCATTGCAAATGGTGCTTCAAGGAGGGTATTTCTAGGAAGCTATGTCGAAAGGAGTGTGAAGTACATAAATTATTTATAACAATACTTATTGGCAATGCACTGTGTGAAATATTTTGAGTATTAAGCAGCAGAAGTCTTTGTTCTTTAGAGGTGAAAGAATTCATACAAAGGTATCAACTTACAATGTGACAAACAACAGAAATATTTTGAAAAGTAAAGGTAAAGACAGAAAAGCCATTTATACCTCTTGTGTTTTATATCTAGTAACACAAAATCCACCTACTTTCCTCTAAAAGAGTTATGTATGCACACAAACTTCTATTTATCCATTTCAATAAAGTAGTTTTGCCTGTGTAGCACCTCCAAAAAATCACTTTTCTTATCAATAAAACCAGGATTTCACACTGAATGTGTAAACATGCACGGCTCGCTTAGTATGAGTGGAAGATATAGTTTATTAGGTCTGATTCTCCTCTCTCTCACTTCCGCTATTTTTATATTGTGTACTTCCACTGGTTTAAATCAGTGAAAGTCAGTTTACCCTTTAGATTTTTCTAACAAAATGGAAAACTCTATTTTCATTTTAGCTGAGGGCTAAAAAAGCCCAACAGGTGTAGTCTTCTAGCACTGAACTGGTAGCCATAAGCAGTAGCAACCAAGTACTATATCTTTTTACATTAAAAGGCTTTTATGAATGAGAAAGCTTACAAAACTCTGATACTATTAAATTTTCTTTTCTCTTGCAGCTCCTCCTAGAGTTTGTTGCAAGCATACCTAACACAATCCCTATTTCTTTCATTCCCACACCTCTTTTTTTCATGACATCTAGTACATTTCAAGTGCGAAGGGCAGGATATGCAGGGAAAGATTTATGCTGGTCAAAATACAAGTGTACACAATCACTGAATTACAAGGTCACAAATCAATATATAATGATTGAATATCCTTTTAGACAAGCAAGACTGCCTTGTTAAGCAGGATCATTAGTTTGTCAGTCATACAAGCACAAATAGAAGAGAGCTAGTATATACAAGTGCTTTTCACTTTCAAACTTACCAATATCTTTGTGTGGGGACACGGGATTTAAGTTTCCTGCAGAAAAACTTTCACCTGTCTGAAATGTAACAGTTGTTTTATTTAGCAATTGAGACATGAAATATAACCTCTAAGTCTGATATGCAATAAGTTCATTCTGAGATTGGTGAAAAAGATGCTTTCCCAGTGAATGTTCACATCCTTTATAAACTCTGCATTACAAATTTTATTACAGTTCTTAAAGTTGCAAGGTAAACTTTGAAGACAAAGTTTATCGTAATACTTGCTTATATTTCAGCAAACAGACTCCCTCTGCTCTTCAAAATGCATCAGTCTAAAAACTGACCAAAATCTGGTCTGACTTTCTGCTGTTTTTTAAACTAAAAAGAATCAAAATATTTTCATTCTGTGAAAACCTCTAAGCAGTAAAAGAACTACTCCCTCATGAGTAGGAACCGACAATACCAGAAGGAGCAGTAGTATAACCACTCTTGAGAAATAGTCCTATGGCTAGATTTGTAATTGATACAAAACTCCAGTCCAACTTCTGACAGTTCCACGTGACTGCTGGAGGCTGCTAAACTCTTGATTTCTGCTGCTGAGCAGGCACAGAATAACATGGCTTCTGACAGCATTAGGTGACTTAGCACCTATTTCTTTTCTAAACAATTCACAAACTGTCCACTAGCCTACTGATCCCCTGCATACAGCTTATGCTAGAAGATACCACCTATGCATGTCTTGCCAAACACAAAATAAAAGACATTCTTCTTCCCTCCTCCAACTTCTCTCTAGTTACTTCAAGAACTGAGCACACCCCAGGAATATGAGATAGTTGGATTCAGATCCCGTATTTATATCACGGAGTTTGAATCTATATTGCCAGCAAGCCATACCTAACCACTGAACTGTGCTCTTATGTGCCTAAATAACCCAATTATCTATCTGTTAGGCCAAGGAAAATAAAAACAGCTCTATAGCACTGTAGCTAGGGAATCTGCAAAGGAAAAGGAAAACCTGGATTCAAATCCCTCTTCCAATTAGTTAGCTACCTAAATCCTCCATTTAAATAAGGCTGCTAAGTCTTATTTGCTTTTCAAAATTCCTGATAGATACTCCTCTCTTTGTTCCCTCTTTGTTCTGCTTTTTGTGGGGAAAAAAACTAATATTCTTAAGTAACTGTTCCCCTTCAGCAACACAATAACAGGCGGGCTTGGCATGAGAGTTGTGAATTCTGCTAGGGTACCTTAAGTTTTACATTGCAATACTTAACCAGAAACCTTTTTGTGAATCTAGTCCCCCTATGTATCTGCACAAGAGTCTGTCATACCATTGCCCGTGTGGGAAAGATCTATACTTGATCAGAACTCATCTTAGTAGGATTACCAGGTAAGGAGAAAAGCATTTTCAGAAGATATCAAATGTAAAATTAAACAAGCTAGTTTAAAAAAAAAAAAAAAAAAAAAAAAAAAGATTTGGTAAAAATATAACAAGTCTGAAAAACCTCATTCACTGTCAATGCTGTTTTCTTAGCATGTTTTGCTTTATGGAAATTTAATGTTCTTAAGCACTCATTTTTACCTCATCAGATGAATTTTCTGCCCCAAACACAGAAGAATCAAACAAATTAAATCCAGGTGACTTTTGGGAGAAGCTTAAGAGAGAAAAGAAAGCAGGAGATTTTGGTGTTGCTTCTTCACAACCTGAATTATGAATGCTGTAATGACAAAAGAAGAAACTACATTAATAATTTAAGAAAGTAATGTAGGCAGCTTTTTTTCTTTTTCTGTTTTGTCACTTTCCTAAATTCCTACAGCTTCCATCAATACTTGCTTCTTGCAAAACACAACAAGCAGTATTACTCTGTAAAGAAGTGAAGTGCTTTTACCAATTCCCTTCCTTTTCTCCTCATACGCCAAGAAAATAATTTAAGGATAGAAACTGGTGTAAAAAAATATTACTGCAGGAGAAGGAAACAATCTGAGTAAAGGAGCTACAAAGAACGTATATCTCACACATTACTAAGTACAGTCCTCTTCTTTCAAAATAGCTTCAAACAGAAATGATACTCTAAGAACGAAATCTAATAAATTACCTAATATAAGTCACAAAAATTCTGAGTATGTTCAGAAGAGCTTTCCAGAGAAGTCTTTCCATAGTATCTTTCAGAAAGAAAGTAAATGCTTATAAAATAAACATCAATACAATTTTAGTCACAAAATCTAAATAAAAACTGAAATCATACAAGTCAAATGGAGGTGTTTTAGAGAACTGTGTTTTCTTTTCCTTTGAGTCAAGTGTTCTTAAAAATACAGGTGTTTCAGATGCTGTTAGAAAATGTTCATCACTTTCTTCTGCAGTGTCAGGATTATCCTCACTTGACTTAAAACTTGCATGTACCTCCTATTAAAAAGGAACATACAATAATATTCACAGCAGATATAATTTTCCAAATATCAGTAGTCTATTTATCTATAAATATATTCATTATGTGTTTTAGAGTTAGTTAGGTATTTTCATTCTGATGAAAAATAAAGGGAATTTAATTACATGATCAATGTTCTGTATTCACCATAGTTACAACTGTAACCTTATTTTAGCTAATTTAATATGGACTTCTGATTGAAACTATACATGAAAATTTTCATTCCAAAAATAAAGAAACTTGTGAGGTGACTGAAAATATTGATTTTGAATAAAAGATCTCATTCTAAGTTATGGGTTGGCATAATGCTTAAAGTCACACTGGAACCCTCTTGATATTCCCTACTGAAATAAAGGAACATCACCATAGAATCTATTTCAGTTGACTGAGATATTTTCTCTCTTTCAAGAAATGTTAAATGCGAATGTACACTTCAATTCCACGGAGCAATTTCCATTAGACTGAATGTTGTTTTAAAAACATTCTTCTCCATCAGCTGCCTGCAGGCATGAGTCTGTAACAAGTCACCCAGAAGATGAGGAGTATCTCAAACTTGATCTTGATATAAACCTGTATGTGCAAGGTGTACACACAACTGGCTTGAATATATTAGTGCTGTGAGCTTGAACTCACACTCAGGCACAGTTCATAAAAGCAGCGCAAATGCAGCCATACAGATTCTGTAACAAGTACAAAGCCTGTCTACTTCAGTTTGTGGGAGAAGGAGTTTCAAATGCAAACATTTTAGAAAAATGTCCCTCTGCATCTTAACTCACATTGATGAAAATAATATCTACCAATTCTATACAAAAACATATTATGTGCATAAGGTTAGTTGTCCTAAAACCCCAGTAGTTGAGGGAATATAAAAAGTCGCAGAACACTGACTTGATCAAGAGCAATGAGTGCTATATTAATAATCAGAAAGCACCAACTGGCTTCTCACCTGTTGAGTGCCTTACAATGAATCATATTGTCAGTTCCTGGGACTTGCATCTTACCAATAGATTAAAATATGTCGAGATACTTTGACTGCTCTTTATTACATAAGAAATGGTTCACTTACTTCAGGTACGTATGAAGAATCCTTTGACTCATCTTCTGCTTCTTTATCATCACATTTGGCCTCTTGGTTTGCTATACAAAGAAATCAGCACTGCTTGCATCATAACAACATTTTAAATGGATAAATAAAAAATACATTGTGGAAAAGAATCCTTGAAAAAGATTCACTAACTTAGCATTGCTATTGATAAGGAAGTGTTCTGCCTGTGGTTTTCATAATAACCCACTATGTGGCCATTTTCATAATAGTTTCTTACCACTTATTCACTATTGTTAAAGTAATGTTTAGGTTACTTCATATTGTTTGCTATATTCTTCTAATCTAGCTATTGCTCTCTGAGAGTACTAATACCAGTCAACAGAAACCATGTGAAAACAATATAAAAAGCACATTCATATGAGACTGATGAAGTGTATCTCAAACTGTATCTTGGCTAAAGCCAAGATGGGAAATGAGAATGTTACCAGGCTTTCTTCCCTAATTTTCAGGCTACACAATGTTTAATGCACTGTGCGCTCAGGTCTTGTGTCTCAGGATGTATTATCAGGATCCTATGTATAAAAAAGGACTGTAATTTTTGACACAGACCTAAACTGGCAATATAAGTAGAAAAATGTATTTAAACTAAAGCTGAGTGCCTTGCGATTTCAGAATTACAGGTGCATTTGTAACCATTCTGTTTTGTTTCTGTTTCAAAAGTTAACCCTAATTTTTAGTAATTTTATTCTGATGCTTCTAGATTTCTAAATTACTTAGTTTATTATCACCCTTTTCTTTGCATTTTCTCATTCCTTTTCTGGGTAGACTATCTTACTGGATTTCATTTTATCCATGCAATATGAGACTAGAGAGTAATTTATGAGCGATGCTGGGAGGCTCCTTTCATTAGCACCAGCCAACGCAGAATGCATCCCACATCAGTGGGCTACTGCTCAGTTCCACCCCCATTTAAACTGGGTCTTTGCCTGCCTGCTATACCCACTAGTTTAACTAACTTATCAAGGTAGAAAAGGAATATAAATGGTAGTCCACCTAATACCAAAGTTAAAATCCTGTATTTTTCTCTATCATAATTATTTTATCTGGCATAGCATAACAGCTCATCCTATCCAAAAATGTCAGTGGTACTTTACCTACTACTGTATTTTCACTCTCAAACTGTTCATTAGGAGTCATCTGCTTTGGAGGAATTACCAGTCTAAAACACAAAAACAACACTACTGTTTGTCTGAATGGCAATTATTTCCATAATCTTAAATCTGAATAATGAAAATTACTTTATTAAAGAAAAGTTACCTGAATTGTATTTGGTTTTGCAGGCTTGCTATCGATGAAAGTTCAGCAATTTGTGGACTGTTAGTCCCTGCATTGCCAATAACCATCTAGAACACAGGAAAAAATTCAACTGAAGTAGCTTATGAAATTTTTACTTCAACAATATTGCTCTGATTTCCCCTTAAACAGTTCAAATTCATTCTTTTAAACTCTGCCGAGGTGTCATAACTATGTTTTTTGTCTTTCTTTGCATTACCCCCAGCTAAACCTTTTTATAGTGTAATACCTAAAACCACTTGTACTGTTTTTGATAAAGTCTCACTTACGCCATTAATGGCTAGGGATAAATAACTAACTTTTTAGTCTTACTAGTAATATTAAGTAATAGACCAACTTTAGTCATGTTTTCTACCACTGCAGTCAGGTTGCTCCTGCTTGACAACACAGAAAGGGCCGGAGCCAGGCCCGTTTCTATCTCTAAAGGCCAAAGTGGGTATGCACATGAGTAAGCCTATCCCCTGGGCGGAGTGCAGAACTGCAGGAGACATAAAAACACTCCCCTCCTTACAGATTTTCATCAGATCAGAAGCCCCAGCTCTCACACATAGCATGTATTTGTGCCTTAAGGGCACACAGTGGCACTAGAAATCTATGCCTCAGCATTAGAAACACATTATTTTACAGGGAACTTTTTTTTTTTTTTTTTTTTTTTTTGGTAAAACATATCAAACAGAATTTAACTTGAGTTGGGGGACACAAGGGCTGGGTATTCAGAATCTGTCTGCCACTCAGCTCCTGTAGCTTATAGCACTCCTTTTCTGAACCATAGCAACCTCCTTTCCTCCATTCCTTTTATTTTTCCTCAGACTCCATCCTCTTTTCCTTGTTGCCATCACCCTTTCTTAAAGTTCCCTTAACCTTGACTTACTGCTTTCCACTATTCTCCTGAATGCAATTCTAGGTCCTACCCTACCTCCCCATTCTCATCTCTGGATTACCCTGGCAACAGCCCTTCCTTCATCCTCATCATGTTCAACTCCTTCAGTCACTCACCAGTCATAATTGTCTGATATTTCCTCTGGTCTTGCTCCACTCAATCTAGCCCTTGCCCTTAATGTTGCCTTATCTTATAAAGGTTTTTCCTTCTATCACAGGCTCTATCCTAAATCATTTAGTGATTGACCCACTTCATCTTTCAGGTCCTTGAAATTCCTAATAAAACCACAACTGGTTCTTGTAAGCTTTTACTTGAAAAACGTTGTTCATTAAAATTTGGGTTAAAATAGATTCAGTGAAATGTACCTTAAAAATAAAGGTTTTTGTATGAAAACGTCCTCAAACTTTTGGACAGCAAAAACTATTGCAAACAATGAACATACTTTATCTTCTATGGCCTTACCTTATCTGAGTATGTCTTTTATACTTTGCTAATCTATTGGCCTATGAAAGCTCTTGCAGTTAACGAGATTTTATTAGCAGTTTTATACCTATGCATGTTGTTCCTCCACCTTGTTTCTGGATTGTTTTGCTGTGTTAGAGTATTTAAGATATTAAGCTGCAGAACTTTCAACTTTTCAGAAAAGTGCCACAGGAGCTGGAGTTTTTATGAGAGGAAAAAAAAATGCAGCTGCAGACTCCTCAAGTGTACGCAGCAGTGCTGCCAGTGGTTTTGATTCCTCTGAGCCGGGCTTTTTTTTTTTTTTTTTTTTTTCTGACTGATTTTCAGAATTGAGCTGTTGACCATAAAGTTTTCTGTATAGCATCCTGCACATTTAGTCCTTTATGAAATCCTTCATTACGGAGCAGATGACTGATGATTATTCAGTAATGAAAGATTATGGTGCTGTATTAAAATTCCAAAAATTTGCTACATACAATCAAGTAAATCTACATAGGTTATTCTAAGCTTTAAAAAGTTTTATACAAAATGATTTGGATAAACTGTCCACCCAAACTTTGAGAGGGAACCAATATTAGAATATTTAATAAGACTATCAGTCTCACTTCATAACAGCATATATCATTTTGTAATAAGATACAAATTTCCAGTTGAATTAGAAATGACACTAAAGGAGGCAAGACTTAGCACCTTGGTTCCAGTGTTAACAAGTTTTATGTAAGATATAATAGCACTGGATATATTTGATGTATTTTAAATTTAAACAGGCATATAAAACATATTGGACAATCTTACGTTTTTACCAAGGGGAGAACTGCATACCTGTGCCTGATTTTCTGCGTGGCTGGAGGAACTGCTAGCAACCACTGAGTGTTCCATAGATTCTTCGTTTTCTTCTCCGCCTAGAGTAATAAATACTACTTAATATTGTTAATAGTACTAAGTATCCCAAGCATGGCATTGTTAAACAGAATTTGTGAACAAAGCTTATAAACTTTCCTCTTAAAAGATAGCGTAAAGAGAGGTATCTCAGAATATGCAAGTATCAAGCAATTTACTACAAAAAATATTCATTTACAAATGCTGCTAAAGGTAGGTTTCAAATCTTTCTGACACTACATATCACATACATCACTTTCCTCACTGCACAGATGAGAGAGGAATCAGATACAGAAGATTTTCAAAATATAAGGACGGCTAAGTATTCAACTGCTGTAGAAAGCCTGGTGCCAAAAAGCACAGTAGAAGTAGTTGAACCTGCTTTATTATCATGGTTTCCATTCATTTACTTCATAGATAAGCCAAAATCCTCACAAAAAAGATAATTAGAAACACACTGTACCTGTTTCTGTCCGTTGCATAGAGAATCTAATAGTCGGTACAGATTGGACTAATTTCTGAGGAATGCAAGGGAGATGTAATGGTTTATACAGCTGATGTTTCTCATTTAACAAGGATGGATGTTCACTCACTTCAAATATCCTAAAAGAAAAAAATAGTTAATAACTGTAAAAAAACAGGAAATCATAAAATCCAACTGCTTCAAGTAAATGGAGTTTTAAAGGGAGATCCATGCTTCCAGGGAGGTTCTACCTCTTTTAGCTCCAGTGAAACATAAACCTTTAAGTTTTCCTTAAAGAACAACAGACAGAAAATGTCATTCAAAGCAGATGACGTGAAGTAATAATGAGCTAACCATAAAAACACTGCCAGCTTGAATTTTATCAGTATCAAAGTATTATAAAAGTATAAAATCCCAACTACTAAAAGTACCCTAACCATTATTATAGTCCTAAAATCACATTTTCACATTTAGAAACACTTTTTCTCTCCCTGAGGTTGTCTGAAATACTCATACTGTACACACACAAAACAGAAAACTACAGCAAGTGCTTTCACTTGCAAGTTTATATATGTAGGGTAAATAGCCTTTTATAGCACAGATACAGAAGTTAGCAGGACAAAGCAAGGTAAAGTGACTATTTGGCACATGAACGTTTACCACTTTTTAAAATAAGGAGTTTCATTTTATTCTATTTCTGGCATTCCTGCTTGATGCCACTGTGCTTCTAGCTACAACGTCTGATTTATGGCTGACTAAGCAATACTAGTCAGAACTGAAGATTTGAATCAAGTTCTTTTTTTACTGAAGTTTTTCTTAAATAAAAAGCAAGAAAAAATGTAGAATGCACTTTATACGGTAGTATGGAGCAAAATTAGCAGTGCTACTGGTAAAACAACACCAAACTAGAAGTTGTGAATAAGATATTGGCCAACAACAAATTAAACTAATATATCTGTGCAACTCTTATTACATAAAATCATGAATGCATCTCAAACAAATAACTCTGATGAAAAGGACTATCTTCACCTGTAGAGCTACATACATGCCTTGTGCTGTACTAGACTCAGAGACCTAACAAACTGCATAAACCACATACCAGCCAACATATCAATTAAATAAAACAGGAATAATGGTTTTTTTTTCCCTGTATTTCTTCCAGTCTTAGTGATTACAGATGTTGCTTGTGTCAAGAATGAGTACTGCAGGAAATAAGATGTTCATCTGAATGGCATCTCTTCAAGACTGGATGTGGAGAGCTTAAAAGCAAGAAGAGATAAAACCAGAGCTGAGCGCAGAACGCTGGCTGAGTTTGCTTACTCGCCTTTTTCTCCGAACGGCTTCTCTAGCCACTTTATCACAATTACCATTCAATAGTGAATTAACTGAACAAGGCTGTTGCTGATGGTTACGAGTTCGATTGCCATCAAGTAGGCTTTTACAGACCTTAGGCTGCCAAATGGTGTTTTTAAAAGTTCCTGGAGTTACTTTCTGTATGTTTTTGTAAAATCTCACCACATTTCTAAATATTTGCCTGCCATGAAATAAAGAGTTTTTCTACATTTATCTAGTCAGAAGACTATATCAACGGCAGTTAAAAAAAAACTTAAGAGTTTGAGTCTTGTTTGTTTTTTAGTTTTAGTGATAAGACCTTCCTAAAAAAAGCCTGCAGTTAAATTTAATGCATATACAATACCTCTAAATCCTTCCCTCCCCCAAAACACTATTGAAAGAAAAAAAAAACTCATAGGCACCTTCTCTGACATAATTAATAACCACTGAAAGAAAAAAAAAATCAAGCTGCAGGCTGAGGTCAAACTGCAGCAACAAGAAAGATCATTTGTCCTCTTTATCTACTTCATTGTTAGTAGACATCTGAGTAGATAAAAAAATCTTTATCTTGATTGATATTGCAAAATAGATAATATTTTTGGTTTTTACTGAGTTGCAAATTAAAGAAAAAAATAGATATTCTTAAGTCAAAATAACATTGCATTTCCTTAGCAGTAATTTCTCCCTACATAATGAAGCCCAAAGATGAATATGGCTTTATCTTTACTATTGTACTTAAGTATATTTTGATTATACCTATGAAGAATCACACTGACTACTGTGGTATTTACCAGGGCTTTTTGCTAAAGCCGTATTCAGTACTCTTGTCACAAGCACGCTAGCAAGTTCTTCAGGAAGTAGGATTTTTAATGACTAACTGTCCTAATAACTAATAATAAAGTTATTACTAATAACCTATAATGTTATTAATTACCTAACACCTACCTATGAGGTTTTGCTCAGCACAGTGTTGGCTATTCATATGTATTTGCGCTTAGAAGTCCAGAAATAGTTTTATAAGTATTTTTCCAAGATTTATATTATGAAGTTTTTTCCCTTTGGTCAATAAAGGTAATCATTCATAATACAAACACACTGAAAGAATGGCAATAACCGTCTACAGAATATGCTTTATAAGAGATATTAACAAAAAAGCTCTCCTTTGGAGCACAAGATATTTTAGGTATTCAGAAGTAGAATTAAAATATAGAATCAAATTGAAGAAACAAATTTGCAGAATAACAGAATTAAATCTCTCTCAAACATTTTAGAAAAGCAAAGGGAATGAACATGGTATGTGCCAAAGCATTTACTATTTCAGCCTTTCTACATAATAGATATGATCTCTAATTAAGAAATAAAGACCAGAGATTCAAAAGAGTTCCAGTAACTTAGCAGTTCAACTGGCTTTAAAATTCAAACAGAAATGTGCTGCTATGTAGTGTTCCTATTTAGTGATTCATAAGAACCGTTGATTTGGAAATTTTAACTATGATAATTGTTCTTTATAACTGGTGTACAATGAAAGCCTACTAATTAGAAAAAAACAGCTTGTATGAGAAGAGGAGTCTGTGTTCTGCAGCCAGCCTGACTGACAACTAGCTGGCCAGCAGTAACTGATTCAAACTGAAATGTCCCAAGCCTTCTAAAAAAAACAGTTACCATTGACATTCTCCTGTCCAAATAAAAACATATATATCATCAGCTATAACCTTCAGGTTAGGCTCTTGTCTTGTAGCTCTGTAAAACATCTCATGAGTTTTAATTTGTAAATCGTTCCACTCAGTGCTTTCATTGCTCTGCTTAGTTCTTTCCCTTGATGCTTCTGGTTTCTCTTCATGCTGTTCTGCTTCAGTTCACGGAGATTCACAGTATAATTCTTTTTTTCTTTACTTCTTTTGTGGCAGAAGAAGATATGTCTCATTTCTTCATAAAGCTGCCTTTGCTCAGGAGTCATCCTGTAGTGACTGAGGAACAGCTCGCAAGAGACTATTGCCTTTGGTACCCATATTCTGTTGTTACATATATGTATGTTGCCTTGCATCTGCAAAGGTTTTACTTCATATGACTATAGAATATGCTTTCCAAGAAGTATTAGCAAAAAATGTCTCATTTAGAACATAAGATAATTTAGGTTTTCAGAGGTATAATTAAAATATATAATTTAGTACATTTTCTGTTTTTATAGTGATCATATTCACAGATTCATAATATATCTGTTTTAACATCAATAACTAATCAAATTATCTACTTCTATGCTTTCTAGTAAAGGTGATTTTAGCAAATGACAATCCTGATTTCACAAATGCTGTTTTTAATACACTAATGCCAAATAGGGATTTTTAAAAACAATTTTACACCTTTTGCCACAAGTCTTTATATTGTGAATACCTTTGACATGAATAAACTTAAAAATTTACTCTAGGCAAAACAGATTAATTAATAATCAGATTATGGTCTGATACTATCGCTCATATGCTGTACCAGGTAAATGCATACATGCAGGTTAGAGAAATGTGAGTTACAATAATGTAAAATGTTTGCAGCATCTTTTAACCATGATGCAAGCCATGCCATGGTTGCTTCAGTAACAGCATCTACCTCTATGTGATCAAGACACAACTTCTGGTGAAGGTGCAACCACCTGAAGACTCCATGGCACAGAGGCAGACACAGAACTGGCAGGTCTAGCAAGATGCCCTTCACAAACTCTTTCTATGAGAGGTTTGATTGGGAGCTTCTCAAACCCTCAGTCCCTAAGCAGATTTCCTCTGTCTTTACAATATTTCTCTGTCTTTTACAATATTTCTTTAATTAGCATTCTCCTCCCTCAGATTGTATATTTTTGGTTCCTTTGAAATTCCATAGGACAGTTTCCAACCTTTTTTACTTATTCTTACATCTCAGTGGATTTCTTGCTTCCCTGTATTCCTGAGGTCTTGCCAGTTAAGAAAAGCACATATATGTAAATAGAACTGATGAAAGGCTATAACCCATAAAAAGTTAATCACTTGAAAAATATCCTCTATAGGAGGATATTTAAAAATGTCCATGTGGAAAGGATCTTAGGGATAGTTACAATGACACATTTCTATACATACAGTGCTCTAAACGGCTAATTTAAAACCCTAAAAAGCTTCCTTTTCAAGCACAACAAAACGTAAAGTCACTTGAACCAAGGCTTTCGGATATATTTTCAGTTTCAAATGGAATTTGGTCTAATGGCACTAGCTCTAAGGATGACTCACAAGGATTCCAGGTGAGTGCATGATGATGCTGATGGTGATTTTCAGTCACTTGTAAATGATTTCCAATTAAAGTGAACCCCAGTTGTAAATGTCCATTGACTAATTTACTAAGCCATTAATCCTGTCTGTGAAACTTTCACTCATGCTTGTTTTTAAATTTCTTTAGCAGTTCAGAAATGAACACAAATGTCATTTGGAACCTGATTGCTTTTTGACCAAATATTTGTTTAGCAGAGTTAATGTATTTTATTTCTGACTGCATAGTCACTGCAGCTGTATTCCAGACCTATAAAGTTATCCACATAATACTCTAAGCAGTAGCTATGAGGAACAAAGATTTATATAAAATACTTCGGGACAGTAAGTTTCTAGAAACATTTTGCTTTCAAGAATCAAAATTCATGACCATTTTTTATTAAACCCTAAGAAATACGAAACTCTTAAAATTACATAATTAAATCACCTGCCCAGGGCTGGAGAAGCCTGACAATCACTATCATAGCAACAATTTGTGTTTGTTATAGTTTTTGCGTAAATGCAGAATTGGCATTCTAGATAAAAGCATGGAAAAATAACTCGTTTTTAAATGTACCTTTTTTTAACCTCCTTTGGTCTCTCTAGACTTTTTTTATTTGTTCCTTCCATGATTTCTGAATTATTTTGATCTTCTGTAGTCCCTTCAAATGTCTGAAAAGGTAAAGAACATATAAACATCAACATCATAAAAACTTGAAAAATTATGGTTACATGCTGCAAATGTTTCCTAAAACTGATGAATCAATACATAGTAACACTGTTTCTGTAGCCACAACAGTTTAAAGAAACAAGAAGAACAAGGTTTGAAGAGAGGGGCAATTTTTTTGTTGTTGGATCAACTGTAACTGGAATAAACACAGAAGTTTTTGCGCATAGACACTACAAACCTATTCAGAACAAGCAGCTTTTTATATGTTCTTCTTAATAGACACAAATTAACTGACCTCATCCCTTTTTACTCTATGTTTATACAGCACCTACCACATTGGGAGTTCAGTCTATAATTACAAATTATAAATAAAAACAACCACTGGCGCACAGTATGCTTCTGTCAGCACTAGGCTGGCTGCAGTGGACAGGGCTGACACAGCTATAACTGGAATATTTGATCATCTGGTCCAGAGAGGAAGAAGTGGCCAGCTGTGACACTATAAAAAATTACCAAACCCTTTAGGAGACTGGTATTCAGGCTTAGGAGAGACCGCTGACCTCTTAGTAGAGGAGTGGGTCGAAGTGCTTTCCTGACGAAGTCCTTTTTTGAAAGATTATCACTTTGGAAGGAGCATTTCTTCTTGTCATTGGAGCTATACTAATGTCCTGCCTTAAATCAGCAGGCTGTACCTCTGAGGTTTATTTATCCTCACATTTATTTTTTTAAAAATAGGAATTTATGTGACTCTTGCTGCAAACCACATTTAGTTAAGCATATCAACAGAACCTTCTAAAAACTAGTATAATCTTTGACAGCAATGCATTCAAGCCCTGGGGCTCATTAAGGAAGGGCACTGCTATATTTTGAGGAATATCATCTGGCCTTCTTGAACTACTACAGAAGTCACAGTGGCACAATGCCTTGAAGGAAATGATGGTGTAAACTGAGGTCAATAAAAAGCAAGCTTTAAGAGCTCTTACGTTCACAGACTCTTCTTCCCTAAGAAAACATATGTGATGCTACAGAAACATAATTACTAATTCTGGAATCCTCCTGTTCATCTGTGTGCTTGAAAATTCGTTACATTTTTTATGTTTCAGAAAATCTAATGGTATATATATATATAAATATGCATATAAAATAGAATTAAAATACACAGTTACCTTTTTAAAATAATTAATTTTCATTTCTAATTCTTTTATTTCTTTTTCAAATTCAATTGATTCTTGTGTAGCAACTGCAGCATGCTTTAAAATTTCCTGTGCTTTTTGCCTCAGAGAAGCACTTTCATGTTAAGGAATATAAACGGTACAAAAAATGTAATCATGTCAGAGAATAAAGATACTAAACCATAAGCTCCCTCTAAGCATTTTATTGAAAAGCTTTCCTTTTACAAAGCCTATCAAATGTAAATTGTACATGTAGGAAAATGGAGGATAAAGCTCCCACTAGACAATCACTGACGCTGGATTGCTCATAGGGTAAAAATCCTATGGGAAAAATGTAATAAATGAAACGTTAGTGAGGAACTCCCATTTTTTCTAGTGATGTGCCAAAGAAATAGTTCTTCATCGAAAAGAGCAGAAAGGGTCACTCGTGAACTTGGTGAATCAAGGAGATGAGGGCCTCCATGCAGGCCATGGGATTCAATTTAAGTTCTGATCCTATGAAAGCTACAGGAACAGGAATTTCAGCAATGCTACAAAAGTCTCTGCGGTAACATTACTTTTTTCAGGTTAGGTGTACTACGAAAACCCTTGCAGCTCTATCCCATAAGCACAAATGCTAGATGTACAGGAAGGTCTGACAAGTTTACATTTCCTAGGCAGATATTCAAATCTAACTTTGCTTAGTCATCTCTTCCTTAATGGAGCATTTTGACTGATATGCCATTAAATGAGATTTGTTTTTCTTCACCCAAAATGCTCCCATAAACTTTAACTGAAGCTTATTATTTGGCCTTCTATTTTCTCATAGGAAAATACCTATGCTGTCACTCTAGACCTAAACCTGTAAATAATTACGATACCTTTTAATAGAAAGTTGTGAAAGGTAGATATAAACTTTTCCACCGTAAACTGCATAAACACTACACAACAAGGATACATCTGTAAAGCCCAGTCATGAAGGGATTTAAAAGATGTAGGCTCTGCAAAAATAAATTTCATTTTAGAACATTAATTCACAAATCAAATTTTCTAGCAAATGTACAATAAATTAATAGATTGGGAGCTTTTATCTTTGGATTAGCGTATATGTAACAGAAATAGCAGTATAGAGAGAAAGACCATGGAAAAAGCATGAAAATAAATCTATAAAAATACACTGAAATAGACTTTTGAGAGGCTAGACCTAACGTAATTTTATTATTAAGGCATTTTTTACCCCAAGAAATCTAATGGCAAACCTCTCCCCCTTAGATTCATGGGTTGGAAGACTAAGTATTAGCATGCATATTCTAAATCCTTGTTCAAAATCTTCTCTCTCAAAAAAGTATAGCAGAAAAAAAAATTCATTAGCTGAAGACATACTGTGAAAAATTAAGTAGTTGGTGTTTGTACAGTACTTTTAATGTGCAGTGCATGCCAGTGTTTACACCAGGATTTACTGTCAAAACCTTGACAATATTAATGCTAAAATACCAATATCCAAGTAAGCATCTTCTTGCAATTTATATCGCTCAGACTGTTGCAAAATTCTGTTTTGGATTTCTTCAAGCTCTTTCTTTTTTCTGTAATATTCCTGTGCAAGTGGAGTTTCGGAATATTTCTCACGGTGTTGCTTCAAAATCTCTTTATACTGGATTATGTAATCCTGATACATTTTCCTATAAAAAATACATATCATTTAATTTTTTCACATGAAGCTATTATTCCTAAGGAAAAACAGTATTAATTTATGGAATCAGCTCAATTAGATTGTGAGATTATGCTCAGTATATCACTATTAGGCCCCAATTTTTCTCTTCCCGTTATTTTCAACAAAGATTATACTGCACATAACAAAGAATACAGTTGTGATGTGAAAAGCAGTCAGGCCTCATTGTCCTGAAAGGAATGCAGATTATACCATATTCAAAGGCAACTTTGCAGACATAAAATGTTTTTACTCTCTTTGTAGTTATCACGAAACTCACAGTAGCCCAAATTCCTTGCTGGTATACATTGGCACAACTCTGCTGATTTCAGTAGAGCTGTATCAAACTTACACTAAAAGAGAAACTGGCCTCATATCCCTTATTTAGAGGAGCCTGATGCATCACGTAAGTAAGAACTGCCTCCAAGGATATGCTGAACAAGCTGTATCTGACTCAGGGAAGTGTTAAACAGGTAAATTAGTCACATAAAAACAATAAGATTATTCATGCTTAAGGTTAAGCAAACACATAAATGTTTAGCTGGCAAAGAGCCAGAATGCTCAGTTCCTTTTAAGACTGCCCTCTAAATTAATCTTACATTAATATAATTCATGGACATTATGTGAGTACATAGTTACAAATGAATAAAGTAGGTAGCATCAATTAAGAGGCCCCATTAAATAAACATTCACTGCATTTTAGAAGTTTAAACTGGCTATTGTAGAAATCACTATAAAAACAAATAAATACCATAACAAATAATTGGATGCAATTCATCACATAAAGCTGAAAATTAATCAATAGCATGTTTGGAAAGATGAGAAAGAAAAGTGCTGTAGCACACAATCTTGTGTTAAATCAATGACAGTAACTGCATTGGAAAAGACTTTCCTTGGTCTGTTTCCCTATTCAGGCAAGGAATTTATAGGATAGATTGCTAATGACAGATCAAATATTCAACTGTCTCATCAGCTGAATGAATCAACCAGGGGAGGCTGGACTACATGATCTCCAGAGGTCCCTTCCAACCTTACTGATTCTATGATTCTATGATGAGTCTTCTATGTACACCAATAATGCTGATGAGCATAACTTTCATTGTAGGTATTTTCCAGGGCAAAAGAAGTATCTTTTGGGGAAAGTGAGTAATTAACAATGCATCAGGGAACTGGTTCTAGTTTCTTAATGTCACGCGCAGATGATGTAAAGATAGGTCTGCAGGAAGTCTATATTTCACACACAGACAAGAGGTTAACTATTAATGCTTTTTAAAACTGAATAATAACAAGCAGCACCAGATATCTTTATTTCTTTCTGCCTTGGAAATTAAATGCTTAACTGCTTAAATGAAATTAAATTTTATCATTTTTCAAATGTTGATATTATACATCTCTTATTCTTGAAGAAAGATAAATTTGAGCATATGCAAAATGTATTACAGGAATTCTATGCTGAGAATTTATGTAGCTAGTGCATGTTAATAAAGACATATCACAGGTACAGGCATCTACTGTGTATTGTTACTGCAGGCTCATCATTTATGAGAAAGAAATATTATACAAAGTTGCTTGAGACTAGAATATGCCATTATAAAATCATAGATTTGAAGCAGAACAAAATGTAATGCTCTAAGAAACGGTAAAAGTGACAACAGAGAAGGGGAAATTTTAGAATATTAAGTTATTAGCACCCATGCAGATTAGCCAGAAATTCCTTTATGAAACAAGTTATGTTTCTAAACTAAAGCCAGAAATTCACCTGTTTGCCTGCAGCATTAATAAAACGTACATTAAGGAACATTTTCATTACATGAAAAGTATTGCATAGTATTCCTTTTTAGAAAAAGTATTTCACCATAAATTCCAATAAATCATTAAATACAATAAGGCTGAAAGGCAGACATTTCTGGCTGCCCTATGGCTAGGCCAGACAACGGAAGAGAATGAAAGTTGTGTCCAAACTCAATAGTGGACGCTTCTGCTCTTACAAAAAAATACCCTCAAAACAACAAAAATAAAAAGTAAAATCTTTATTATCATAGGAGAAAAAAAAAAATCTCAGCTTTCAAATAAAACCATACTCCAGACACTAGTTTCTGTTAAATTGACTCAAGATCAAAACAGTTATTTAGAGGAACAAAATTCTAATTCAACGCTGTTATGATTCAAAGTTGTGAAAACGAGGAATTGAGACATCTCAAGCTTTGTGTTAAATGGGGCATTAATATATTTGCATTTCAACACAGTCTTGTGACTCTAAAAAGTTATTACTGTACCAAATTTTCCAGGTATGACTTGTACATTTCAAACTTTGAAAATAATAAGGTAAATATCAAGTCATCTTCAAACTTTAAAAGAATACTTTTCCCAAAACACATTTTCCACAGATTAGTAGTTATAGCTGTACATAATATAAGATATTGGCCTTAAGAAATTGTCACTATTTTTAATATTTCTTCTAACCAATTCACATTCTCCGGTCACCATAGTTAAACACTGGCTATTAAGCATTCAGCAGTACATTAAAGTCATTAGCATAAGTTTTAATTTCATATCAGTGGGAAAAGGGCAATAGCCAAAAAAAAACTTGAACAGTATATGAATAGCTCTTATTTCTTCTTCCTTCTTCATATCACTTATTTTCAGGATTAACTTTCAGTACTAAATGTTCTTATATGTACTTGAAATTAATAATAATAAAGAAATGTGGAACATTTCTAAAATCTCTATAATAAGAGCCTAATTAAATGCAAATTAAAATGATTTTTCCATCTAAAGCAATATGTATTGAATGTCCTCAAATGCAAGGCTAACAAGGCATTGCGCATATTAAGTTTTAAAAGTACTTATTTTTCTTCCTGATTTGTTTATTTAGAATTTGCTGAATGCACATCTTACTCTTTTGGAAAAAATTATCAAATGCTTCAGTACAGAGGGAGTATATTTGAAAGAACTATCTGAAGACCATTGTTATAAAATGTATAAATTAAATTCATGTTATGATTTATAGTCATAATGTCTAATAATTACGCTCAGGAAAACAAATTAAATCAAACACTCCTGTTGCAATTGAAACTGGTCAACTAAAGAAGCCATTTAAAAGTAATGCTTCTCTGGCTTGTCAGCTCAGATTGGTGAATGTCAAAACGGCTTTATCACATACTAACAGAAAGCTAATTTAGCCTTATTTTCACCCAATATAGAGCTATGAACAAGAAGACAACAGATAAATTACTAACTGAGTTAATTAAAGCTTATTGGACACCTAATGCTATTTCTGCAGTCTTAAACAATTGGCAAAAAGAGCACTTACAAAAAAAAACAAACCTAAAATTTTCAATTATAATTACCTAAAGTTACACTTCAAAATTGGTATTCAGACATTTAACTAGATCTGCCCTGCTGTCACCACATGGCAAACCAATCTTTAATCCTTCCCAAACAGATCAGTAAAAGAGAGCCAGCCTCTCTACAATGAAAATCAATTTTATTTGTTAAATTCTAAACACAAAGGTACATTCTGCAACAACATTCTTTAACAAAACAAATGATCTCTTCAAAATGCAGAATCAGTTCTAGAACCTTACTCACCATTAATCTTAAAATGTTATAGATCAGGCTTTCTGAATCACTTACCCTATTTTTCAGGATCTAATATTCAATTTGCATGCTTATGCTCATTATGAAGAATATAGAGAAGTATACAAAACTTGATTTGAATGTTCTAATAATATCTGAATATTCACAAATAAAGGTAACCACAAAATTATCTGAATATATCTGATTATTACTTTATTTAGTGCATAAATTAATTTAAAACCTTAGATTCAATCAAATGATGCTTCTGAGCAAACACAGAACTTCAGTATTTTCCAAAAAGTCTACCTGAACCTGAATATTACTCTGAAACTACTGATATTACAGCATATTTGAAGGTATGTCATCACAACAACAAAAAAGAAGTCATTTATAGGAGAAACATAATCAATTTCTTGTTAATAAGCTCTGACATTTCATAGCTCTATCAAAACTTAAACATTCATTGCCTCTATTTCATAGGACTTTTCTTGAAATTGCAGCAAGTTGAACAGTGTCCTGAAAATTCTCATAGGTATTTGGGAAGCAGTGGGATTTGTAGAAGCCATATTTTATCCTCTCATTAGTAACTACAGAATAACAAACGACCTTCAAGTAATGTAAACTGAATTTATGTAATTTTAATTTCTCAGTAGGTTTATTACCCTAAAAAGTTTACAGAAACAATAGCTCTCTTTAAAGCAGAATGCATTATCTATGCTGATCAGTTTAGACTGCTTAATAAGTACTAATGCTTGAAACCTCATCTCATGTGATCATACATACATCTCGTTTTCTGTAGCTTCTTGACTGGCTTTCATTTCTTTTTTCAAATATTCTTCATACTCGCTAAGAATTATGTAAGTGGGTTTCCAGCTGTGAAAAAATCAAAAAAAAGGTACATAAATAGTCTTTTCTAATAAAAAGGCATTTAAAAATGAAGTCATCAGTAAAGAAGACACTTCAGCTAGCTAATTAGGACAAGTCATTCATCTGATATTTTGAAAGTAAAACATAGATGTTTTTAGTACAGAAAGCTTTTATACGCAGACATTTATTTTCTCAAGATTTTAAAGTCACAAATTAAAGAACACGTATAGGATTGCCAAAAAATAAAAAGCATTTTTAGAAAAAGAAATAGAGTAAGCTTCAAAATTTTTGGAGCCTAATGCTAAGCAGTTGGACATCTAAATCCAAAACATAATACTTGGAATAGTGAAACCAGTAAACCCTTTAGACACATACATTCTTCTTGTTGGTGATGAACAAAGCATTGGTTTCACCAAAAATATCACTTGCACCTATCTCATACCTAAATGCAAGCAGTAGTCACAAACACAGCATCTCCTCCATCGGCTAAGCAAGCCCTTCTCAGAAAATCGCCAGAAAGAGATGGTCTTTCTGTAAAATAGCCCAGAAACTGGGAGTCACTACTGACAATACCAGAACTCAAACTCTGCCCTTACAGGAAAACATCCCAGAAAAACAGTTAATAAAAAATGAAGGGCAGAGGAGAAGTGAACTTCAGCTGCTGATGGGTAACATTCTTTTCTGCTTCTGAGTTATTATCCACATACATTTTCCTGGGGGGAACTGGAAGGACTCCAACTAGTACCCAAAACAGAGAATGTTTAAAATGTATATGTGACACTGGGCGCTTTCTGTATAAATGTTCAGCTCTTCACAGAAATATCAGGTGACAAAAATACTAATGATATTTGCAAAATCATTAGAAGCTAAAAAATGCAGCTGGTATCTGGCTATATACGTTACACCTACATTGATAAAAGCACCCATTCCAGGAACCTGTCTCCTGGCAAGAGGTGCTAAGTGGCTCATGCCTATTCAGCTCATAACTAGATTCCTCTAGAGTAAATTAATCATTCCATATAATGTAATCCTTAGCCTAGGTCTCCTCTTGGTCTCACGTGGTCCCTCTACTGCCTTGAAAAATAATTATTCATTTTTTTGTTATTTTTTCCATTTCAAGTGCCTCATGTAATGTGACAGCTACGAGGCAGTCCATCAAAGTGATCTTCTTACAGCAGGATGCTGCAGCTTGTACTGAAATCACAGTAACTTCAGAGAATACATGAAGGAGTTAGTGCCCTGGAACTAAACCAATACTACTGTCTCAACATCCAGGTATGCCTGGATGCCTCCTCCTTGGATGTATGCCAAGTATGCCAAGATGCCTCTTCTTTGGCTGTATGAAATCTAGAAGACAGGCAAATATATTCCTGATTTAAGTGAAATGAAGAGGTGATCTTTGGTAGAAGCAGATAATGGGTCTTGAAAAAAAGCATCCTATCTGAAAAAAGATACAGTAAGGACCATGAGCCGTTAAGGCATGGATGTCTCCTTCCCTTCCATAGCAGTCATAAGAAAAAACATTTCAACAGAAAGTTGTAACTGAACAAATGGCCAGGGTATGGCTCAGTTAGAGATGATGAAAAATAAATTCAGAAACCTCTGGTGCATGCAGCCTTTGGATAGGGAGTGAGACTTATATGTACTTAGGTGTTCTGAGGTGACAGAAATAACAAAACAATGACTCAAGTCTACTGAGCTAAATAGGTGTATCTGCTAGGGACAAACATTTCCCTCACTAAGGGAAAGTGAGTTCTGCAGTGAGAGGCTGTCAGTAGCCAACTTCTGAGGTGCAGAGAGCTGAAGTTCATATGATGTCTGCTCCTTATGCATTACACAAACAGGCTGGGCAAGAGTGGTACATAAATCTCACTTCCTCTTAAAAAAAATTACATGCTCCCTCCACAGAAACTTCTGTTAAAAAAAGTCACAAACCCTCTCTCTTGAGTCCTATATATCCAGCATTTGTCCAGAATACACATTTTTCTAAAGCAACACAAACACCTGGAATGAACTCTGTATGAGTGCAAGTACCTGTCTAAGGAGATGCACACAGAAAACCCAACTTCACAAACATTTATGTAGATCCTACCAAAGCTACAGATTGACGAGACAGAAGAAGGAAGAGTCTGTAAGGACTGAAGTGCAGCTTTAGCTGGAGATAAGTGAATCTGGAACAGCACAGATGTGGGGCAAAAATAAAATTACATTTAAAGGAATGGAAATCAACAATAAGAGGGGAAAGGGCAATACAGAACAAGGTTGCAACTGAACAAAGCAAGTAATTCTGTACCGGACAGGCAAAAGCAACTGAGAATGTATGATGCACGTTGCATTGCTTATTCATGACTAGGGCAAAGAAAGGGCATTTTTGGATGTGAGAACGCACTTTTGTTCATAACTGGAGTGTTTGTGGCATGCAATCACATGAAGTACAAATGTGCACTTGGATAATCACTCCAAAGGTGGAATAAAACAGAGGCTTCAGAAACAGCTAATTTAATGTAATCTCCACCAAGGAAATAAATGAAGAACAAAGACCTGACATTTAATTTGCTGAACAGACGTCCAATAACCTTGAACAAAAAATTATATACTCCAGGTGCCAAGACAACACAAGAACATACAATCAACATTTATAACAGCATTATAGTTTGCCAGCAAAAAAAGCTGAATGAGAAAGTGAGTGCAGAGTCCATTCAGGAATTTAGTATTATTGGTACAAATTGCTTGACGTTATTGAAGATTAAAAGTGTAATTGGAAAATGCTACTTCACACAGTTGTTGCAAATTCAGCAGAAAGACGCATTTTAAAAGGATCAGATTTTTAAAAAGTAGGAATCAATAGTACTTATATAAAAATGCACTAGCATACAAACACTGTGATTTTCCCCCACTCTGAAAACTACATGCCTTTCTTCTTCACTTTACATTAATATCATTGCTTATTCTTTTTAGGACCTGAGAAAAGGCCATTGAACTTAATGAGTAAAATTCTGATCAGATCCCTCAGTTCTACCTTTACTTCTTTATATGCATTATGTAACAGTTGATTTGCAACTTTAAAAGATACCTGAGAAAATAGTGTGAAGAGTTTTAGCAGCTTATCAAAGTGTTCACTTTGTACTGCACTAGAGGCAAGTATTTAATGTAACTAAAATTGTAATTTTCCTTCCAAGCTTGAATCTTTTCCTAGCTCTTTCTATGCTAAAGCTGCCGATCAGTACAGAATGACAGCTGATCCAACAGCTAGCCACTATACCCACCCCACTCACTAATGATTCCATTCCATCTTTCTTCGCTTTTTTTGAATAGTTCAAAATAAACCTAAAAACAACACTGAGGCTATCTTCACTTCTCTTTTTATTTTTAGGAACACCCACATTCTCCATTCACGTCTTAAAATTAAAGAATACCTTACAGTGTAATAAAAATGTCAAATACATTTTGAAGACATTTTTTGAAGCATTTATCTTTGTATAGAATTGCAAGAACATAGGATAGGATTTGCTAACAGATCATCACTTGAACTGTAAAGGAGCTAAAAAACTGTAGAAAGATGAACACTAGAATGAAAAAGAGATGATTACATAAATCTGGGCCAAACTTTCTATAGTGTCAAATGCAGATTTTCCTGATTTGGTATCTTGGTAAAGCACACCTAAAATTTTCATTTTATAAAACAAGACTATCCATGCCAGTATGGAGAAACCCTTTGTAGCCAAATACTTACTTGAAGAATTTCCAATTATTAAGGCCCCAAACTGATCTACATTTAAACGTTCTCTGAATAATCTGATAAAAAATTTTGTCTACAAAGAATACTGGGGGATTCATCAAAACAGTATGTGTAGAAGAACAGTTTCAAAGCAGTAAAAATTATACCAGAATCTGATGTAAAAGTATGCTCATATCTACATACACAGGCAGTTATGGAACTATCTTAAGAGAGAATATGTATTAGAATAAAAAGCACAGTTTGTGAGCAAAGGAGTAGAAAGATCCTTCAATTTCAGATAGCCAAATTGAGTATTAAACAAAACAGAACAAAATGGAGCCTTATTATCACTGACAGTTATTATCTTGTTAGCAAAAAAAGTATTCTTAATACTGTTCACATCTCATAAAGTTCAGATAGGCAAATTAAGAAAATTATGTTTCTATTAGCTGCCTGCCCAAATTCATCAGCATGCTGCAGAGATGGCACCTGTGATCTCTGAAAATTATTACTGATTCTAATAAAGTACTAAAACAGAAAGTAACCTCTGTTTCTATAATGTACTTTATCAAGGGATAGATAATACTACAACTTTTATATCTCATGATTCACAGCTTAAAAACATTAGGAAAATACTAAAAAGATTTCTTTACTATCACTCCTGTCTGCCCACACACATACATATCTTTACACTATTTTTCCACTGTCTTTCCCTGACTTTATTATTTGTAAATAAAAGTTGAGCATATATTATACTTACTTATTACAGCTTTCCTTACTGCTCTCATTCTGCTTGCACAAACGAACAATTGCATCGTTGCTGTTATCTATCTTTTCCTGCAACCTAGCGATTTCATTCTTTTTTTCCACAATATTTACAGTGTACACTGAAATAAAAAAAAATATTTTCAAGTATGTCTTACCCATGCAGACAAAATATAATACTCTGGATGTATACAACAGCAGGATTTAGAAGAACAGTATGTCCACTAATACGAGTGTTACCAACAATTACAATGTTACTAGGGGAAGTTTGATAATAGCAGCATTTTTGCACATGGATACGCAAGATTTGATTTCACGTGCTTTGTAAGATAAGAAACCACTTTTTTCAATTGTTTGTTCCATATATTGCTTAATATAGTAACCTGTAAAATAGATATAATACAATTGCTGAATTGCTATAATATTTACTTTTATGAAGCAGCAAAGACTTCATCAACTTTCAATCTAGATCATTTAAAAGAATTCTAAGTCTTAAAAGCAGTCTCACAAACTATAGCTCCTCTCAAAAGATACGCTGATTCATATTCACATTGCTTCTCTTTTAAAGGTTATGTCTCTCTCTTTTATCATCATGTGAAAGATGCTTGAAAACAATGGAAACCGACTTTTGAAAAAGCAAAACCTGCCATCATCAATATGCAATGGACAGCAAATGAAAACAGAAATGAGTAAAATATTCTCTTTGTATCTTTTTCACTCTGTGATGTTGTATTGTGTTACGAGATATATTTCGTAGTCCAGGTAAAACATTATCTACTGAAGTAAGTAGCTGAAACTTGGTGTTTTAAGAAATCTAAAAATTTTGATCCCACAGAGGGTAGAAAATAAATGTAGAGAATAAGAACCATTAAGGATAACGTAAAAGGTGATGAGTTATGATACGAACATTCTTATGCTTTTATTTCAGAAAAGGATACTATTGCATTCTCTCCTATTCTGAGAAAATGTGGATGCAGTCCATAAGACAACATGATTTGTCCACTGTTCATTACAGGAAATTCATTTAGAGATCCTGTAACCATGGAGCAGTTTTGTTTTCCATACATATTTTCAATATATTTATGAAGAAAGATAAGTCTAATTACTGGAGGATTCAAAATTTCTTCCAAAACACCTCTTGATAGTGCCAGATGAGTGGGAAGCCTGCAACTAAATAGAGCAACAACAGAGTCAAACACTGAGGGATTTTGAACTGTGTGGTGAGTTACCTTAATTTTTATTTAATATTATGAGATTAAGGATGAAGAAAACATTATCTTACGTTGTTTCTGCATCCTAGTCTACACAGAATTAAAGTGACTATTTGTGGTGAAATAAGAGCAATGTGACTAGCAGTTAAAGCTGACCCCTCATTTTTCTAGAGAAAGATACATCTCCAAGGTACTAGAAGTGGTATACAGGCAAATTTGAGTGTAAGGTACTTTGCCTTTACTAATGCTTGCAACTGGGGGAGCTGATTGAAATACAAAAGTTGTCTGAACTAAAGATTTCTTTTAAACATTTGTTTTCTTTTACGTAAGTCCAGAATTACAAATATTCTGAATTGGAAAGCTGACTACAAGAAGGCAGCAAGAAAAACATCACTAACAACATATAAGCAAATGACTTGTAGAAACACTAGCAGAGAAAATTCAAAAAAAAGTAATTTACTCTAACTTGAGATGTGTAAGGCATGATAAATTAATGTACTGAGTCAGAAATAGGGGTTAATTTATGAGGTGAATTTATTACGATGACAAATCCTCAAGCAGCAAGATATTTGGGAGGCATAGATTCTTATTTCTGCCTTTTCTAACAACAGACAGATAACAGGAGGAAATATTTTCTTTAAAAAGCAGTTAGTAGAATCCAAATTGATCAATTATTTTTCACAAGTCACAGCTGTGCGAGCTATCACGCTTGGCTGCAAAGCACTGCAGTAAGCACAACTGTGTGCATATTTACTCCATGTGCTGTTTATTTCTTACAGTCTCACACAGTGTTCTACATCTGTTAGTGCAAAATCAGCCCTTGCCATCATTGCTGTTCTGATGCACCGTGTGCCAAAGGTGGAGGCCTGAGAGGCGCCGGGCAGAAGTCTCAGTCACAGACTTACTGCCCTTCTCATCTGTTTAACTTGGAAGGGCATCTTAGTTGTGTGGGATGTGTCTTGGGTTGTGTGAATTACTGCTCTAGAACTCCAGATCATCCTGAAGTTTGGGCCTGGTTTCACAGCATTTGCTAATAGTCACATTCAATCCCAGCAAGATTTACACCACAGAATATCTGTCAGGGAGAAACATCAATAAATGAAAAGCAAAAGATTCACAACATATTTTGAGTAATCTTGAGTAATTCTGATTATCTTTAATATCATGAATATCTTGAGTAATATGTTTTTACTTAGTATAAGGCATATTGGACAACTGACATATGCTTCATTTCTGTGAAAGAAGTGTATTTGGAAGCAGGCTGCAAACCACATTTTGAGATTCACCAAGATAAAAGTATTAAATTTTGCAGCACAGGTCTTACATACAATCATTAAACTTCAAATTGTTTTAACGAAAGTATCTATTATATATGCAAAGCTAGGCACTTAACATTTTCTATAGTATTTTCTATAGAGAAACACTTCTGAGATAAGTGTGAGTTCTTCAATTTATTGTTCTATTTATTCTTTGTGAGTGCATTGACATTGTGGATGAGGTCTATCTCACTTAACTACAGTGCAGGCATCCAGGACTCCTACCACACTCAGTTGAGAGAAAGGCATTTTTTAAAGTATACTCTATCTAACCTACTTTAAACTCTCTCTTTAGGTTGAGATGACTCACACCCTAAAAGTGCCTATTTCCCTCCACTGATTAGAAAGGGAGTCAAGCCAAAAAGTCCAGATGAATCCCACACATTAAAATTCAGGGGCTGAATGCTACAACTGTTCCTCTGCCAAGTAATACTTACACAGAGACTAAATTAAATCAGTGGAAGTATTTCTGGTAGGCTTCTGAAGGATTTAACCTAAACTTTAAAAAGACTGAGGGTCGGTTGTGCGTTCATATATGTATGGATATTTCTAATCTGAACCTTCAAATAGCAATGGCAAGGTATTAAGCAGCTTCTGCATTTTCCCTAAAAGCATGCGCATTTACAGTAAGATTGCATAAATGTTAAGGAAAATGCCATCTCTAAGTTTCAATTATATGACCAAATAGCTAAAACAAAATTCCAAGTGTACCAGATTAGTGCTACAGATTTTTTTATATTTAAGATACTTCAATTTAATATTGACAATCCTCTTAGCCTATAAATATGAGCTTGCACACATCTGTCAAGATTATTAGGAATGTTGTCATCAACAGGAACACCAACCAGACCAGAACTATCCCCTACTCTTTTTTATAAAGCTTACAAGCTTCAATTTCTACTTTAAAATGTACCAACGATGAGCAGAGTTGTCCTCAGATTGTCTGAAGAATCTTCTCTGCCACAATCAGGCCCATAACTGAGTGATACCACATAGCAGCATGATAAAAAAGATCTGAGCCTGTAATGTTATGCTGTATGTTAGTCCTGTGGGAAAAGAGTATGATGTGGAGTAAGACTTTCTCATTTGATTTAGTGTTTTGAAATTTCAAGAAAAAGTACAAGCTGCCAGAATGCAGGGAAAAAAAAAGAGGCTTGAGTGGGCAATATCAACTGAGAGAACTTTTATTATTACAGAAAGAAAGAAGAAACAGTGAGGCAGAAGTCCAAATTTGAGAAGAATACAAAAACGTGAAGGAAGAAAGGGAGGCAAATGGCAGATGTATTGAGCAAGCACAGCTGAATCAAAGAACTGCCAGTGACTGTGAGGAGCTACAGAGTAGAGCAGGAAATAGCGCAGTATGAAATTGGCTGTCCATGAGACAGCTGAACACCTCCAGCTAAAAGTGGAAGGCAAAAGCAAACTCTACTAGGGAGAATGAGTGAGTATTGATGGTAAAAGATGAGGTAGGGTGAAAGCAGGACATAGGACAGCCTTCATTATTAGGCTTGCTTCCGTCTTTGAAACTCGAAACATCTATCAGGTCTAATGAATTAAAAGCAGTGTGTTCAATGTCTGATAAACAGTGTATCATTACTTACAATTTATCTGTTGCTTCAAGCATTCCTTAGCATAAGAGCTTTGTTCTAGCTGGAAAACTAAGAAGAAAATAAATATTTTTTCGTACATATCTATAATCAACAGTGAAACAAATGTATGCTGTACAATATTTATAGCACAAATAGTAATTAAGATTTTAACATGCTAAAATTACCACTTCAGACAAACCATTAAATTGTAGTTAGCCCCTCTCTCCATAAACTCACAGCTAACAAATCATCATGTAGGCAAAAGATCAAAACTTTATTCTCATTATAAATTTGCTCATTTTAAGTTAGTATAACTCTTCAAAGCTTAAAACATCACTCTAAAGTATGTATTGCATTAGAAATTAAAAGTTCAGAAATACATAATATGACCTACCAAACTCAAGCAGAAGTTTGTCTAAGTTCATTAAGACTCCGTCATTCATTGTGTAAACTACAAAAGAAAAATGCAATTCAGGGTTTTACAGAGAAAGTCAAAAGCATTGTATCATGATACAGCAAACTAGACAAAATTACAAGGAAAAAAAACATATATTTTAAGATAGAAGGGGAAAGGTAACTGCATTTGAATTCATTATCTAAACCATTTTAGTGGAACTAAACTTCTCACTGAGAATGGTAATGGACTCTCCGAAAGTCAAAGCCACTGTAAGAAAAGGAGGTGCATCATCTAAGGAGAGGTTGCTGGAACAGTTCTGTTTTTGAGAGGCATGATGACCTCAGAAGCCTTGAAGAATACAAGAAAAAATGCCTGTGCACAAAATGTGTAGCCTCTTCTCCAGCTGGTTTAATGCCATCAACAGCTATGTGGACAATGGAAAAGCTACTGCCCATTCCATATACTCCTGTAGAAATTGCAAGGTACACTTAAATCAGAAGGCATGTAAGTGTGATTAAAAACAGAACTCACATGCAATGAAAAGTAGGAAGGTCTATTACTAATTAATTTATACTTCTGTTTTATAGTGCTGCTATGAATAGAAATTCAGTTATGTTTTTTCAAACAATAGGGGAGGGATGCAGTCTTCTAAAAAAGAAGCCTTTAGTATTTTAGCAGAACAGTACTGAATACAGGTAGTTAACTCAGATATATTTAAATGTCATTTATAAGTAAAGCTATCTGAAATTTTACTGTCTCACTGTGGCTTCACCTTAATATTGTGTAAAAAGTAAAGGCACAACAAATTGGTGATAAGGATGAGATCCAAATCCAGGATAAAGTGGAAAAAAAACAACTGCAGAATTTAACTAAAGTGGCCTTAAGACTGCATACTGTAGTACTGAGACTAGGAAAAAGGGGGAAAGGCATTTAAAACGCTGCATGTCTGACAGAAATGAATCTGTCTAACACTTAAGTGAGGATCAGAATATCTAATGCAAGAGACTAGATTATAAAAGGCTGTGATGAAACATATGAGAAAGAGATAATAGTTCTACCAAATGTATTCAAAAGCTTGGACCCCTGTTTCTTAACACCTTAATTTCCTAGCACCTGGCAACACTTCTAAAACAGCAGACAAAAACTTTCTGAAAAATCTAAGAAAATATGCCTGAAGCCACAGGTCAGTGCAGAGTATTTTTGCTTTTACACACTGTGAAAGAAAATTATGTAATTCTTTAAGATGCAAAAATTAACATTGTTTAGTACACAGGATGCAAAATGAAAAAAATCATGAAACAATGGAATGATGTGGATTTGACCCTAAAACATATTTAATTCAACATTGCAAATAAATATTCTAGGGAAGCTTAAGTAGTACAGCAAACCTGTATCATTAGTAAGCTGGAGGGTCAAACCTCAAGCACCATGTGGATAATACAAAAGACTTGTTCTTTCCTTCTCTAGAAACAGTTTAACAATGTTAATACTACTTGGTTTGTAGACAGCTCCCATAAAAACTGCAAGAAATTGGGACATGAACAGAAGGTAGGTAGGTAAATGCAAAAAAAAAAAAAGAAAAAAAAAGAAAAAAGTACAAACATTACCTTACATAGGTAATATCAAAGCCTTTCATATTCATTGGTTTACAAATCACAATTCAACATCCGCTAAGAATAGAGCAGAATGTACAACTGCTTATTATTAAGATGATACATATCATTCTATCAACTAGTCCTAGTCATTAAGACTATTATTATCACTTGAATACTTTTGTAAAAGAAAGGAACAGAACTAAAAATAAAAGTTTTTTTCTATAATTTCACAATACAGTACAACTTATTTAAATGGTGAAGTTGCAGAAAATAGTGCTTCTGAAAACACGCATACGGAAATATTTGGTCTTGTGAATATTATTGAAAGAACTAACATAACTGCAAATGACAGATGTTATTCTGTGTTGCGAATCAAGAGGATATGTATGTATTGCTAATAGAAAGGGCTGAAAGATTTAACAGCATTGGCAATCTATATGTTAGCAGATTTACAAAACAGGGGTTAACACCAGCCTGAAACAAGAAACATCTGAACTGTCGGACAACGGACGACTTCCAGCATGTGACTGTTCTAAAGACTCATTGTTTGTCCTGCTGGAGAAAAGTTGCATCAAACATCATCATGAAAACCATTAGCCCAACCTTGGATGACAAATTCAGAGAATGTTCTCGTAGGTGGTGGGGTTTTTGATAAACGTGATAGAAGCACTATAGAGCAGAAAGGTAACTGTAGTAGCTCGTGCTTCAGTAGAAATCAAGAACTTTTTAGAATATGCTGTGATGCTTATTTTCCAGAGGAATCATAAATCAGAAACTATCAGTGGTGTAATCTATTTCACAGATTGTTGTATATTACATTGACAGTTTTGATAACAATGCATTTGTCATTTTTCCATACTTCAAAGAGCAAGGAATATGCAATATACAGCAATTGGGTAAAATAGTGGTAAACAGTATATGTGCTAATGTATCTCCCTGCCTGCTACTGTCAGTGCTATTCAGAAAATTTCCACAAGTAAAATATTAATATGAATATTGCATTTTCATACTATATTAATAAAAATAATTATATGGAATTCAACCGTGCTGATAAAGTTTCATTTATTTCAAGGTTTCATAGACAGTAGAAACCTAAAAAAGATTGCCTGATTGAGTCACTAGCCATTACCATGATACTAACATTAATGTCATTTCTCATAGCAGACTTACAGTAGTATGATTTCATATCCTATCTGACAACGGCCATTACTTTGTTCTTCGTTAAAAGGCAAAAAATACCAATAATCTATGAGATTATCTTCTCCCTTCAAATCAAATGCTTAGCACTTAGATTGTGTCCTGAAACATGTAGGCATCCTTTATAAACATCTTCCTGAAGTAACTGGTGACATATTTTTTACTCGTATGACTTTTAAAAATTCTATTACAACACTTAATACCATATATTGTTTGCTGTGCAAAACGGTATTAATTTCTCTTGGGTTTATACAAATAATTTTAATGATTTAAAAATCATTTGAATGATTTTTATAAAACATATTTTTATTTCTCTTTTTTACCCTGAGAAAGTCATATTTCTCCAGTAGTATTCATTATTGCACAGAACTTTTACAAGAGTAATTGATTCTTCCTGAAATTACTAGATTTGAGATTTATAGATGAACTTTCTATCTCTGATTAAAATAAAATAAAATAAAAATAATGCCTCTCATAGTGCTGTTATCTTTCTCTGGCCTTTTTTGTAATATCATTTTGGGGACCCAGTAATGAGAGTTGAACACTGTGTTCAAGGTGAGGTTTCTTGTTAGAAACCTGCTGCTGTTTTCACTGTTGTTAACAGCGTTTAAGCCCCTTCCTGACTGGCGACAGTTCTAGTAAGTACATCTGAGTTAGCATAATCGTAACGCTCTTCATTTACGAATTCTCTGTTTTTAACCTTTATGTCTTCAAACACGTTGCCAGAGTGTGTTACGTACTGCGACGCAGCTAGTAGGAAGTAATAAATGTATTTGGAAGTCGGAACGCCTCTTGGGTTGACACATTTTGCTTTTTCCAGCCCGTACCAAATAGGATGTAGCTGCAGAAGATTCGCTGGATTGCTGGAATTAAGAATTAAAGCTGTTTGGGGAAAAATAGCATGTGTGTGGGGGGGGGAGAACCACCCTGCGGGATACCCCGGGGCTGTGGGTGAGCGCCACAAAATGGCCTCGCCTCAGCGGCGGAGGCGGGAAGCGGGGAGAGGGGTCGCCGCCCGCCAACTGCCGCCGCCTCGGCGGTGCGCGGCGCCCGCAGCGCTTGGGAGGAGGCCGGCGCTGGCGGCCCTGCACCGCCAGGGAAGGAGAAGGCGCCGACTCTGCCGCCAACCTACCGCCGCCGGGTGGCCGCTGCCCGCCGCCTCACAGCCGCGGCGAGGCGGGAAAATGGCCGGGCGCGCTGAGGCGGGCGCGGCGCTGGGCGCCGCGGCGGCCGCGCTGAGGGAAAGGCCGGCGCCGCGGGCGCCGCGGGGCTCGGGCCGGGCCGAAAAGCGAGGCGGATGCTCCATCTACCGGGGAGACGGCGCCGAGCCGCCCGGCAGCCGCCTTGGCGGTGTTTGATCGACGGCACCAAGAGCGGGGGAACTGCCCATGGGCTCCTCGCCCGGGCTGGCCTGGAGCGTTGTCATCAATTTTAGCTGGTTTTGGGTAAAGCCAGCAGGGGTTTTTCCCGGTTAATTCCCTCTCGGGACTGCCAGGAGCTGGTCCGCAGCGGAGCTCTTCTAACCCTTCTATTTATTACAGGGAGACCGGACCCGATATAACCGCCGAAAAGGTTTTGGAGAAAGGAGAGCTTTGTGTCCCACCAGGTCCTCCTTGTTTGCTTTGCCTTGTTTTGCAACAACATACCTCAATTTTATTTTTTTTTTTTATCCTTTCTGCTAGCAGGAAGGACCCTTTCGCAGTATCTCTCCGCTGGCTGAGGAACGGGTTGCGTTCCTCTGCAATTTGGGGGTTTCAGTGCAGGGAGAGGACAGGCCCTCAGCCAATGCTGCAGTGGGTTTGGGGGGGGGTCTCCAGGGCCACCTGGCCAAATTCCCCCCCCACACACACACAAAAAAAAAAAAAAAAAAAAAAAAAAGAAAAAAAGAGAGAGAGAGCAGGGAAGCGCCGTTTTCTTTTGCTTCCTCAGTCTGCAGTGATTTTCCTCCCGGAGAGGGAGAGCGGCCGATGTCTAAACTAACACAATAGTGGAGCGGCCGGCAGGAAACGGGGTTCCTGCAGAGCGTTTCGGAGACGCAGCGGGGAAGCGATCGCCGCTGGAGAGGAACAGGAAAGGGATAAACGTGTCCCAGCTCCATGCCTTTCTTCTAAACCCAAATGAGTCTTATTATTTCAGAAAGGAAATGAGCAGGTAGCGCGAGGAGCTTGAAGTGCTGGCGCTTACAGCTCTGCAAGGTTCAGGGAGCTGCTAGCTCCCTGGGATCGTCCGAAAAATGGGCTAATCCCATTTTTTTCACTCTTCCCATGAATTGTTCACATTCTTGCTTTCTGTTAAATACGTGTTTTCATGACAGCCCTCGTCCTCACGGTGGGGGGCAACGTGTAATATTTGAAGGGTCTTTCTGCATTTCCATATGCTCGAAAGAGTTTTCTGTACGACTCCGGCTCTCAGTTTCCTTCCAAGGAGTGGGGAGAGTTGCAAGAATGCTTTCTTTTCAGGGGAAAAACTTCCTAAGGGGGAAAGAAGGTATAAAGGAGGGACTCCTGAGGGCATTTTGCCCATTTGAATGGGCGAAAGCATCCAGATTCATTTGGAGTACTTATTTTTTGTTTCTTTCCTTTTACTCAAATTTTTAGAAGAAGCCCTGACGGAAATCAGACTTCTAAGGAAAGAGACCATTTTACCTGAAACACGAGTTAAAAAAGGAGATTCAATGTATTGTGTATTTACCTACAGGAAAAGGTACCAGCCAACCAAATCCAGATGGATGAGGGGCTGTAAAACCAGGCCCACAGCTATACCCTCAAGAACTTTGAGGAGAAATCTTGGCCAGTGGATACTTCCCACCAACTGCTCTGGCCTTGGCAGGGGCCTCATCTTTTCTTCTGGATCGTCTTTTCTTACCTGTCTCTGAATAATTCGGGCTTTTGAGTTTTCGGTGCTTCTTTCTACTATTACTAAATACATCAGCCAATGTCTGATACTCTGGCATTTCAGGAAACTGAAATCATAAGCAGAAGGGCAAAGAGTTAATAAATCCATGATCTGAGAGTGGAAATGGGTTTTCCGGGGACCAGCTTGTCAATCAACAAAGTTTTAGGGACATTTCAGTACTTCCAGCGAATATCAGTAATTTAACTGAAGAACCAGCCTCTTCCTAGTTTTAAGGAGATTACAGCTTTAAGCATAACTCTTTTTAGGAGGAAAGACTGATAGGGGCTGCTATTTCAACAAGGATGACACTCTAAAAATAATAAAAGGAAACACGTGAAACACTCGGTGACACTGTGCATCTCCATCGTTGGCCTGAAGATTTGGGGGGACCTTAAAGCTACTTAATGCTTAGCCAACACGGATTTTCTTTGGGGCGCGGTATTCAGTGTTTAAAGTTGCTCGCAGTCCTGGAACTAAACGAAACGCTGAGGGAACGGGTTTGTGCGAGGTTCAATGCTAGAAATACTGGTCGTTTCCTTCCCAACCCGTGGCCGCCACCGAGCCAAACCGGGCTGAGCCTGAACTCCTTCCTCCACCGAAAGTCCCGTCCGCAGGTCGGGGGGGAAGCGGCCCCGGGAGCCCCGGGGCGTCCGGACCGCGGCAGCGGGACGATGACACGGGTATAAAATATATATATATATATACACATACATATACATATATATATATATATATATATATAAGCTGCCTCGGGCAGTTTCCTCTTGCTGAGCGTCCCTCCTCCTCCGACTGCCCGGGACGAGCTGGGGAAGAGGGCAGAAAGCCAGGCTCGGGGCCAGGGAGCTGCCCGCGGCTTTTCATTCCCAGGAGTATTTTTTATTGCAATACTTAATACCGATCAGAGGTTTTTAGCAAAGGTATTAGCACTTCTGCCGCGCTTGAAAACTCCTTCTGGATAAATGACCTCTAGTGACCGCGATTCTGCGACCGAGTAGAGTTGAACTGCTGCGTATGAAGGCATATGGGTAAACCACTCAGCATATTTAGCTTTAGGACACTGTCGAGGAACGTCCCGTCCGCAGGCCCAAGAGCTCGTTGTGTCGGTGGGGCCCGTCAGGCAAATACAGATCGATGGCAGTATTTTATTTCTGATGAAATGATGTGCGGCTTTATTCCTCACTCTCAAGCGGGTTAATCTCTGCAGGGGTAACTCCTCGCTCCACCTGTAGCAAAGCTCCGAGCTGTTACCTAAATAAGGCCGTTATTAGCGCTGGTTAATAACGCCCTGAGCCGTGCCCCTGCTATGCGAAAAACGCAGGAAGGAGACGGAGGCTCCCGAGCGCACCTGCCTGCCGCCCACGCCGCAGCTCGGGAGTTGCTTCTGTAGCCCCAAATTCTCTCCCCATAGGATAACCGCCCGGGGGGGGGGGGGGGGGGAGGGACCCGGTGGTGCCACTGGTGCCATTTGGTGGCACCAAATACCCACCCCAGCTGCAGGAGGCGCAGAGCTGCTGGAGCCGAGCTGTTTTTTTCCCCTCGGTCCCACCGCAAACGGTTAAGACAGGGCTCCTAGGTGTTCGCTGTGCCCCCTTCTTCCCCCTTCTCCTTCTCCTTCTCCCCGCAAGATGCTGCCAGCATCTCCCCAGCCGGGTCCGTTCCCGGGAGCAACGGCGGGGACCGGGGGCGCAGCCCCTCGCTGGTGGCGCTCCCTGCGCTTCCTGAGCAGGCATCTCTGCAGCCTCGGAGGCCACCAGCCAGCCTGGGTCGCTCTGCTCATGGCCATCAGGCTGCAGCCCAGTAACTCCCGCGCCGGATCATGTGCACGCTTAAAAAAAATTAAAAATTAAATTAAATTAAAGAAATAAAAAATAAGACTTACAAGGATGGCAAGAGCAATAGCAATACGTCCCGGCTGGATGAACCAGCCATTAACGCCCTGGACGTGGCAGGGTTTCCAGCCTCCAGCCTCAAGAGCACGGCAGGAAAGCACCCGGCTCTGCACAGTTTGTCACCCTCTCACCTCCTCGCTAGGGAAGCCCGATGCTCATATAGAGGAAGGATTTTTTTGTTGTTGTTGTTTTTGCTCTTTTTTCCCTCCCCTGTCCAGTGGAGGACTTTGGGATCCTTCACCGAGACGCTCCAAAGACCGCTTCTCCCTAGCAGAGAGAGGATGGGTTAGAAGGGAAACTCTCACTCAGTGTCGGAACCTCAGCAACATTTATAGATTGTATTTTATTTTTATGTGGTGTTTTTCTTTCCTCCTTAAGCAGATTGACATATCAAGCCTGGATCGGCAAGGTGAAGCCGGAGTGTAACCCTCCCTCCTTTTTCAAGTTTCTGTTAAGAGTCTCTGAAGTCGGGAGTTTTGTATGTGCTTTTACGACTCCCCAGCTCTGTCGGGTTTTATGAAAATGAGCAGTATTGAAAGCTTTTCCATCCCGCTAGCTGTGAGCCTCACATAAATGATGTAAATGGCTCGGAGGGTTTTTTTCAAGTGAACTGTGTAGATCTGTGAAAATAATATCAGGGTTTTCCGTCAGAATGAGCTTAGCACTGTACTGAGGCGTACCATAATCTGACCCGACACCTCCGACCATCTGCGCTATCTATCTGCCTTCTGATTTACCAAATCTTCACAAGCAAAAGACAAATTGTACTTGATACTAAAGAAAAGACGGCGAGCCCCAGTCCAGCTCTTTTCTGCGCAGAAATGATTGGAGAAAATGAAAATCTAGTTAATTTCAGTCTATGGGCAACTGGCAAAAGAGCTTCCTAAAAAAAAAAGAAAGAAAAAGAAAGAAAAAAAGAAAAATAAAGAAACAAGGAAAGAAAGGAAGAAAAGAAACAACAAGAAGATATCAAATTAAGGAGGCATTTTTCTGACAAGTGTTCCGGAAAAAAAAACGCATTGCAAATAGCAGAGGAGATAACATATTGAGCTTAATTCAAAATATATGCTGCCTTTCCAAGCATGGCCCCTAATATTCCCGGAAAGAAATTGTCATTGAGCAGCTCTATGTAGAACAAAGCGTGGCTGCTTGATTTTTTCCCTCTCTCCAGGTGACAAATTGTTTCCTAACAGCTCAGAAAGTGATTTCGTTCCTGTCTCGAAAGTCCTGGAGGTTACCCCGCTCCGCTTTCCCTCTGCGGAGGATTGAAAGGGGTGAAAGGGGCAGTCGGGCGTTCACCTCCCTCCCAGCCCAGAGATCGCTCGCTCGAGGCGTGGGGATAAAAAAAAAAAAAAAAAAAAAAAAAAAAAAAAAAATCCCGTGAGGAATGATTACTACAAAGTGATCAATATTTCAAAAGATTCCTGAAATCTACTTCAAGTTGCTGTCCTGACCTACAAATGACTTCTCACTCCCCGCGACTATTCTCGGTGTTTATTCAGGGCCAGTCAGCCGAAAACAATAAGGTTTTAAATGTTGGCAAAAAAGTGTGTGTGTGTGTGTATTTATATATATATATATGTATAAAGCTATAAATAGATAGATAGATAGATAAAGCTTTAGTTGAACGGAGAAGGGCGCTGAGCTCTTTACAGTTAATTACTTTCATCAGAGATGGGAAGTCACCTATAGGGAGAAGGGAGAAGTTCATTCTTTAAATCCAGGCTGCTCTTGCAGCCCTCCAAGCTGCATCCGTTGCCGCGGGCCCTCCCAGCACCGCTGGATCACGCATCCGATCTCTCCCCGACCTGGCGGCCGGGCCGCGTCCCCCTGCCCGAGGGTGCCGAGCCGCGGGGGACGCAGCGCCAGGCCGGGGCGCGGCGGGCGGCGGTGGAGGAGGGTGGGGAGGAGGGTGCGGAGCGGAGAGGGGGGGGGAGGACGCGGTGAGCGCTGCGCCGGGGCGGCTGCACCGGCGGCGGCACCGGCGGCGGGCGGCGGCGGCCCGGGCGGGCGGGCGGCGGCGGCGGCGCCGGGCGCTGTCGAGCCCTGGGAGGTGCTGAAAGCGCCGCGGCGCGCTGCCGTCGGCCGCGATGGGCAGCGGCCGACAGTGAGTGACAGCCCCCGCCATGGAAACCCGGCAGCCAATCTGCCGAGCCCCGTCGCTAACCGGGCTCTGCTGCAGCACCGCGTGGAGCTGAGTGCGTGTGCGTGTGCGTGCCTCTGTGTGTGAGCGGTTTTCCCCCCGCTTCTCTTTTCCTCTTTCCCTCCCTTTCCCTTCGCTCCCTCCCCCCACGCCCGCCCTCCCCCTGCTCCATCCTCCTCCGCCTCGCCCCTGCCCGCCGCCCCCAGTCGCCGGAGCCGCCGAGCGCTCCCCATCGCCTCTCCCGGCACAGCCAGCGCCGCCGTCCCTCCCGCGGCAGCTCCGCGGAGGCAGAAGCGGGCTGCGGGGCGGCCGCGGAGGCCCCTGCCCGCTCGCCCGGGGCCGCGGCGGGTGCGCGGAGCGCTGCGCGGGGCGCGGAGCGCGGCGCCGCCTCCATGTTCCAGCTGCCCATCCTCAATTTCAGCCCGCAGCAGGTGGCGGGGGTATGCGAGACCCTGGAAGAGAGCGGCGACATTGAGCGCCTGGGTCGCTTCCTCTGGTCGCTGCCCGTGGCCCCCGCGGCATGCGAGGCCCTGAACAAGAACGAGTCGGTGCTGAGAGCCCGGGCCATCGTGGCCTTTCACACGGGGAACTACCGGGAGCTCTACCACATCCTGGAGAACCACAAGTTCACCAAGGAGTCCCACGCCAAACTGCAAGCCCTCTGGCTGGAAGCGCACTACCAGGAGGCGGAGAAGCTGCGGGGCCGACCCCTGGGGCCGGTGGACAAGTACCGGGTGAGGAAGAAGTTCCCGCTGCCCCGCACCATCTGGGACGGCGAGCAGAAGACACACTGCTTCAAGGAGCGGACGAGGCACTTGCTGCGGGAGTGGTACCTGCAGGACCCTTACCCCAACCCCAGCAAAAAGCGGGAACTGGCTCAGGCCACGGGACTTACCCCCACGCAAGTGGGCAACTGGTTCAAAAACCGCAGGCAAAGGGACAGGGCAGCAGCCGCTAAGAACAGGTAGGTGCTGCCCGCCCCGGGGGCTCCGCGGCCCTTCCGCGGCCCTTCCGCGGCCCTTCCGCGGCGCTGCCGAGCCCGGCGGCAGAGGCAGGGCAGTCCCGGCGCTCCGGCGAGCCCCGCTTCAGGCGAAGGGGAAACGAGCCCAGGCGCCGGGAAGCTGCTCCCCGGGCAACGCAGCGAGTTAAGTTAGGAGCCGCGGGGAAAAGAAAAAGAAAAACGACGATTTTTCTGTTATTGTAGGCGAGGGGAGTCGGCGCCCGCGGCTGCCCGCTCTGCTCGGGGAAGCGGGCAGGGCAGAGACCGCCCGGGCACCCCCGCATGGAGAGACCCCGGAAAGACCTAGGGGAAAGGGCTACATTTGGCAGCTAAGCAGAGAGAGACACACCGCCGAGTTTTGCCCGGACACACAGACACCCACCTGCCGTACCCGCGGCTGCGGCGGATCCGGCGGCGGCTGCTGCTCCGGGCCGCCCCTCCGCAGCCTCGCTGCTCGCCCTGCCGCTTGCACAGATTCGCCTCGCATTAAATCTCAGGCGGGTCGCAGCCACTCGGGCACGTTTCTTGGGATTCTTCTGTTACTTCTTTTTCTATCTTTTTGCTTTTCCCCACCTTTTTTTTTATTTTTATTTTTTCTCTCATTTTTTTTTCCTGCGGTCCCACCCAGTGCCTTTTGCATCAGCCGAGCGGGAAGCTTAACGGGCTGCCGCAGAGAAACCCGACCCGGGCGGGGGATCACTAAACCCGCGTAGTCCAGCGGGAAATTCCCGACCCTTTGGACGAGGGCGGCTGGGAGAACCGCGAGCGAGCAGCCGCCGCGGGGGCCGGGGGCAGGCGGCGAGGCCGGAGCCGGGTGCGGGGGCCCTGCCCGGCGGCGGGGCCGGGGGTGCTGGGGCCGGGCCGCGATGCTCAGTTTGCCGCTTCCTTGCAGGCTACAGCAGCAGGTCCTAACGCAGGGCTCTGTGCGCTCGCTGCAAGCGGAGGAGGAGAGCGGCGGCGAGGCGGTGGGGGCCGCCTCCAGCCCCGCAGCCAGCCTCTCCAGCAAAGCGGCCACCTCCGCTATCTCCATCACGTCCAGCGACAGTGAATGTGACATCTGACCAAGGCGCCGTGGCAAGGCGGGGGCAGCGGGAGACGCGGCCACCGGCGCCGCGGGGCTTCGCCAGCGCCCGGCCGCGAGGGCCGCGGCAGGGCGAGCGCTGCCCAGCGACACGCCGACCCTCCCGGCCCGCAGGAGACCGCATTAAAACACGTGATAAAAATCGTTGTCGCCTTTATTTCTACAGGATTTGCAGAATTGATGCCTCAAAAAAAAAAAAAAAAAAAAAAAAAAGCAAAACAAAGCAAAAACAAACGAACAAACAAAAAAACACAGAAAACGAATGCCAAGTTGCAAAATGTCTGAGCGCCTTCCCTCATCCCGTGAGGGTTTTTCATGTTGAAAAGATGCCGTTCGTTTGGTTGGGTTTTGCTTTACTTTAAAGGGTTTTATATATATATATATAAATATATATATAACGTTTATTTACTTATTTAAGGGATTGCTATGGTAGATTTTTTTCTATTATTATTATTAATTATTATTATTATTTTTTGCTTGTTCTCTATGTGCACAGGTGACTTGTAGAGCATGTGCAGGACGAAACTGTATGAAGCAGCCTAAAACCATAATAAAATATTTGGTGAATGACCCTCGGATCTGCTTTGCAATGACAGTGCCGGTCCCGAGCCCGCCAGCTGAGGCAGAGCAGCTCTCCGAGGCCACGGGCTTCCCACCGTCAGCTTGGCAGGAACCGAAATAGCCGGGTCCCCGGGCCCGGAGGTGTTTGCGCTCTGCAAGGCAGGGAGCCGGGGCGGGGAGAGGGGCCGCGGCCGGGCAAGGGCGGCTGGCGGAGCAGGAAGGGTGCCCAGGGAAGGGAAGGAGCAAGGCAGCGCCGCGGCGTCTCCTCCGCAGCCTCCGAGGGCTGGGACTTCGTGGATTATCGGCGGCAAATTATCAGGGAGGGACGAGGAAGAAAGGAAGGAAAAGAGGGAGAGAAATGCATGGGGACAGCCCAGCCGGGGACGCCAAGCACGTTTCCTCCCTGACCGGGTAAATGCAAAGAGATGATGCTCGGGAATTAACAGCCCTCCATGCCTGGGAAGGGTCGGTTTAGAGGAGAAATAAACCCAAATCTCGGCCCCGCGCTGGGGCAGCGGTAGTCTCCGCGGTCCGGCTGCCTCGCTTCGTTTTGCAGCGGTTTTGCTGGAGGAGACCAAACGCCAGCTCTAAGGAGCCTACTAAGCTTTTTCCCTCAGCAGAAGGATTTTATATTATACAATTTGACATTGATCTTTAAATCGCCTGAGCTGTGCTTTTTTTGTCTGCTCGGTCTCATTGCGTTTGCTTCGCTGTCCTCAGAGAGCTGCCTCCCCAGTAAGCTGATTGCTCTTCTCGTTTTAGCAGGTGAAGCCTTGCAGCCGGGGGAAGCCGGGCAGGGCTGCACTACACCGGCTCCGAGAAATGCCCCGCTCTGACCGGCTCTAGCTGCCCTGGAGAGGCAGGGAGGTGGGCAGGGGGCAGAGGGGCCGTGGCCACTGCAGCTCCGTTGATAGATGAGTAATTGCGAGCCTGGCAGGAAGCGTATTCCCGTGTCAGCGCCGGCTTTCCCCTCCTCTAAGTTTGCATCTGAAGCCTGAAATACGTCGGCTCTGTAGCTAAACCTGCATTTGACCGTGTCCATGCGTGGGCGTTAGTTTTTCTTACAGAGCATCAGAGGGATTGAGCCGGTAGCAGGTATTTCCTAGCTGCTTTTTATGTCTGTTTAGAGGCAACTACTTCTCGGGCGGGGAGTATCTCACAGTGTCGGGAACGGGCAAATCCGGGAGCGATAAATACCTATTTTGTGCGAGCGTAATCAGCGGCGCGCTGGGAAGGGGGAGCGGGGCCAGTTTGCACCTCGGGGTTTTCCAGTTCCCTTTGAGGCCGTGCAACTGGGAACAGGGCTGGAGCCGCCTTGCCCAGGGGAGCTCGGTGCCAGCAGCCAAATACTTTTTTTTTTCTTTTTTTTTTCTTTGGGGGGGGGGTGCGGGGGGTAATACCGGGTGTTGTTACCTTTTGAACCCGGCCGGGTTTGTCCCCGCTGCTGCTCAGAGCCCGTCGCCACGGGCACCGCGGTGCGTTTTGCCCCTTTGAACGCCGCTCGCGTTGGTTATTTCGCGGACAGGCAGGACTTTGCACCGGCGACTGGGGAGAGCAAAGCCTCATTCCGACCCGAGAACGGAACACGCTAGAATAGACCGCATTATTTCATTTTTTCCCCAAGAATTGTTGAAGTGGATTGGGATTTCTCCACTGGCTTCTGCGGGAATAGCAGCTAGCGTTTATTCGCAGGGAATTAAGGCTTTCGGAAAGAACATATACAGAGGTAGATAATCATATGAACATGTACGCTCAACTTCTAGGATAATAAAGAATTTCTTTCTAACTAAAAAGCTCGGACAGTCAGCGGAAGTGTGAATAACTTCCGATATAAACATTGTTTTGAATCTTCCGCGTGAGCTATCTGGGCATCTCCCTGCAGCCGCTCCGTCCCTCTAACCACAGGGAGAGCACACACACCCCCTCCCCAAAGAAAAATAAAATAAAATAGAAATAAAATAAACCCCCAAACCTGTAAGCTATTTCGATATGGTCGCCGCTGCGTAGGAAAATAGAGCCCAGAGCGACCGGAGCCGGGGCCGAGGAGCGCTGAGCATCGCCCGGCGCCGCTCACTCGCGGCCGCAGCTCGGCGAGGGCCGAGGCCGGGGCTGGAGCCGGGACCGGGGCTGGAGCCGGGGCCGGGGCCGGGGCCGGGGCCGGGCTCTGGCCGCGCCGAGCCGCCGCCGCCCGCGGAGAAGCCGCTCCGGGTGCTTCTGGCTATTCCGGTAAGCCTCGCAGAGGAAAAAAAAAACGTGTTTTTGTTTTGTTTTGCTTTGTTTTTTCCCCTCTGCCCTTTCCCTTCCCATGTGTACGAAGCCCTTGGTGTTCTCTCTCTCTCTCTTTTTTAATTTTGTATTTTTAAAGCTCAGCTCGAGCTGTCGCCCTCCAGAGACTTCGGCTGTTTTAAAAATAATAATTATAATAGGAGGGACCTTGTATTTACATTAAACAAAACGCTCGGAAAAGGGTTGCTAAAAAGTCTGCCTTGACCCTTCTCTCTCTCTGGCTTAACAAAGAAGGAAAATATTGTATCAAAAGTGAAGTGAATGGGGAGGGCGGAGAAGAGAAACAGCTTTTCCTCTATTCAGCTGGGGAGGGAGGGAGAGATGTTTGAATATTTCCGTTTCTTTTGAGAAGCGGGGCAGCCCCGGGCAGGCTTGAATGGGAAAGTCTTGCAAGCGGGCTGGGAGGCTGTCAAACTGCTCCGAGTAATCACTGCTAATGAAGGGGGCTCCAGCCCTCCCTGGGACAAAAGACGCTTAGGAGTGCTCGGCCGGGGCTGAATAGCTAATAAGTTTGCAAAGGGCGGGGGGGGGGAAGGAGTGAGCTGTCCGCAAATGGATTTTGCAAGAGGAAAAAAAAAAAAAAGGGAAAAAAAAGAAAAAAGAAAGGAAAAAAAAAAGGCAAGGCAAAGGAAAGCAAAAAGCTTGCAGGTTGGGGCGAGCCTGGCCCCGGTGCAGCTGCGGACAGAAGCATTGTCCCAGCCCGGGCGCTGCAGACGCTGCCGACGGAAACAGCCACGGAGGGAGGCGCGGGGCCTTGCAGGAGCCCCCGGAAAGCCAAGGCGGCCTTTGCAGGCCAGGAGCTCTGCCCCATCTGCCACCCGGCCCACGCGTGTGCCCCCCGCACGCCGATCTTCTCGCTCCAGTTTGCACGGGCCGCGCTGAGCGCCAGCCCCAGCGCTGTCCCGCGGCCTGTTCCCACATAAGGGAGCAACTGTTCCTTAATTGTTTTGCCACCGCCTTTTGCCCACCGCCTAACTGCAGCGTTTTCTTTGCAGAACAAAAAAAAAAAAAAAAAAAAAAAAAAAAAAAAAAAAAGGATGGAGGATGGATGTCTGGAAATCTATTGAACATTTCCCCCCACCCGCCTCAGCTGGGAGGGCTCTCTTACAAAGGGCCTTCTCTGGCTTGCTGTCCTGGGAGCTTGCTAGCATCAGAGGTTAGAAAGGAGGTTTGGTTCATTAGTAAGCGTCCTCGTGTGACAAGACGATGGTGTGTCTCATGGTAGGAGAGATGGAGCATGAGAGCGATTTGCATTTTGGACCTTTCATGCATCCAATTAAAGGCTTGGAAGGATCAGAGTCGATCTCAGATCCAGTTACCCCTGGCTCATGCAGGGGTAATACCGTGAGAGAAAGCATAATACTTCCCAGTGCAAGCTGTACCTGCCTCTCCACCACACCTTGCTCTGACTTTTTTATATTCTTCTTATTTCTTTTCCAGAAGAAGATCCAAATGCACTTGCTGGAGTGGAGGGTGGAGGCATGGGAGGCCAAAGGGAAAGGGCCTTGTGGCTTGTAGAGGGATGTCAGACTTTGATGTGTGTCCTCTGTCCTCATCTGCCTCCTCAGCAGCCCCTGCACTGGTGAAGGAACCTGAATCCTGCAGTGAACTTGCAGTGCCACCCTCCAGGGGGAAGAGGGTGGCCTCTGGAGGGCAAAACCTAGCTGGGAATCAAAGGAAGGACCAGGTCATTTTAGATCCTCCAAGATACACAGCGTTTTGCCCTCTATCAGCCTTTATTCTCAGCATGGGGGTGGTGGATGAAGCCTTTTTATTTTTGTCCCTTTTCTTTTTCAGGACTACCTGTAAGACCCTCAGCCAACGTCCAGCAAAAGGCTCTCCTCCTTTCATCGCTTGCTATATTCAGTCTAAACTCCCCAAAATGTAGAAATTCCCTAGCAAGCCCATTCTAACCACAGCCACCTTCTGATCTGTGACACAGACCCTGTCACCCCCTCTGTGACACAGACACACCTTCCCCTCAAGAAATACAGTCTGGGAGAAAGTTTATAGCTTGAAAACTCATAAACTAAAGCGGGCTGGTGTATTTGTTCCCCCTGGCTGCTCCGAGGGCCTTACACACTTCATTTGTTGCCTTGATACACTTACCGAAGATCAGAGGAGGATCTGGTGCCACCTACACCGTCTGAGGAGCCAGTCCCAGGGTATCAGCCCACAGCACTGCTTGCACTGTTTTGGTCACAGAAAGACTAAAATTGGGGCCCAGTCACCTAGTGCTCCCAACTCCAAGCCTCCTCTTGCACCACACGAAGTAAAACCCAAGAGTGGAACGCGACACGTCCTGGCGCAAAGGCTCACTGGCGTTGGGTGGTCTGCTCCACGCTTTTCAGCCCTCCCATCCTCCGAAGCAGGGTGTCCATGTCTGAAACGACGACAGGGAGGGCTCTGTAGCCCATGTTAACTATTATTTATTAGCAGTCTGGTATAAAAGAAGAGATATGAACAGACAGGTTATCACAGTCTAGCGGCAGGGACAGGAAGACAGTGTCCATTTGCCCTGAGTATGCCCACGGTGTATTTGTGACAGCCTCAGAAGTTCAGTCTCTTTGTAAACTTCACAAGAGCTGAACGCAGACTTCCTAGGAGAGCTTCCAGGAGATGAACAGCCGCTGCTGAGATTTGCATACCTGCATACACACGCACGCACGCACACCTGTATTGAATCAGCCTTGATTCAATAATCCCATAGTAACCCTCAATGACATGTTATTTAGAGCTTTACTAAGACAAGTGCGTAGTTTTATTCTAGCACTGCCTTCTCCTTTTCAAGACCCTTTGATTTCAATGGAGAGCTCCACAATGGGAGAGCAGGACATTAATTTTTTTAGCTGGAAAACTTTTGTTGTATTGAATCTTCTTTCAATGACCATTTGTGGTTCCACTCGGAAAGAAGACAGCCCGTTCCTCCTGATTTCACCTAGCCCTGATACCTATTGAAACACACATTTCTTCAGAAGAAATTCTTCAAACACTTTCATACACCATAGTTGTATACAAAGGCCAGAATGACAGTTTGCTTTCTAGAACACTTGTATTTGAAGATAACACCCCATTAAATGTACAGCTAAATCAGATAGATATAGGGATACACGGGCCTAAAATTTTTCAGACACTTCAAAAAAACAAGGATATGCAACTGTTCTTCTCGGAAGCAAATCACTGTGTTTATATGGTGGAAAAAAAAGCCTTCTCATTAACATCTCTATCAGGACATTTATATAAGAAACTGCTTTTCAGACCATGTTATTTTCTGAGTCAATCTGCAAGCTTTACAGGTCATTCAGAATTACTTGCTCACCATCCCCTTCTCATGTGCTTGCTCCTGCCTACTTCTCAGCACCAGACAGCAGGCAGATCCTGGAGCTGCTGTGGGGATGGAGAGCTCCAAAGCTGCAGTTGGGCAGGCTCAGCAACCCCGGACTCCCAGGACAGCAGTGGGAGAAAGAACCTCTTCTGGTAGATGCCTCCAAGCACCTAACCTCACACTTGGTACATGAGCACAGCAATCCAGCACAGTAAATCTGCCTTTGTTGCCAAGTGAGACAGTCCCACCTTCTTCCCCCTCTGTCCTTAGCAGCAAGAAGATCCAGGCAGTGTTGATGAAGACCAGGTCATTGATCAAGTTCACCATCTGCAGCAGCTTGTCTCTCCCTGTTGGCAATGGAGGTAGAGGAGACTCTTGAGGTGAAGCTCTAGCTTCTCCAAGTGTTGTTCTTGCTCACTCTGGGATCCTGTTGTCTCATTGGCTTTGTCAAGCACTGAAAGAAGGATGTTAACCTATCTGGTTATTACGCTTAAACCACTGGTGAGTTCCTCATCAGACTCGTTGGACAGGTCACCCAGGGATCAGAAGTACTTCAGGGCTCCAGAAGTGAGGTGCTTCCTGTGTGCAAAAGCTCTTGAAGAAATATCAGAGTCACACAAGTACTTGTGAACCTGTAGTTCTTGGCTCCTTGGTGGATCTGCTCGCCTGTTTCCATATTTTAAAGCTGCTTTTCACAGTATGTTTCATTTCATCACCATGCAGTGTTAATAAACATTCATATTATAGTATTTTAGCTGTTCTCTCTTATTTTCTTCTGATTTTGTTTTCTGCTGGAAAATTGCTATCCCCAGAAGCCAAGAGGTGATCAGACTAAGTTCTCTGTTCCAAAAGCTCTTTGCTAAATGGAGGCATGGGAACTCAGCTGAAAACCTTCTCTACTGTGGCATCACTGCTGTGCACAGGACTTGATGCATACTGTTCTTCACCCTGGGGCCTTGCAGTGTTAGGCCTTATCTTTCACCCATCCAAAGACTTTATCACCCACTGACTTTTAAGTGTGTCATCTCAAAACTAAGTGTTTGTAGGATTGGGGCTTTTAACAGATGAAATATAAAAAATTAAGGTGTGTAATGCAGCCTCAAAGTAAAGTGAATGAGCTGCTCTTTCTGCTGCTTGTTGTGTTAGAGACAAGTATTTGTTCTATTACTTATTGATGTTGCTAATTGCCATCTGAGGCTTTGGCTGGGAGGGGGAACAGGCTTAGCTCCCAGATGTGGAAACCCGTCCGAGATAAAGGAATTCTGCGAGGTGAAGAGTTTGCCGGAGCAGACCTGGAGGAAGCGCCTCGTTCGACAAAGGCACCCAGCGCTCTGCATCTCCTTGCAAGCAAGGAGAGCTGCACGCACTCCGCTCTTTTGTTTAGGAATCCAAAAAATATAGGTATAGATGCCTCGTTTCAAGGTCTTGAATTTGAAAATGCTGATACCACAACTCAGGTTTCGGGTGTGTTTTAAGGAAGGAAATGTTCTTTATATACACACACACACACACACACATATATATATGTCTTTTCTATTTGAAAAATCAAATGTAAATGCCTTCCTTCAACACCAGATCAGACGACCCCACCTGGGAAATCTTTGTTTTCCTGAATCAAAAAGAAAAATCTTCTCTTTCTGTCATGCCTACCCACATCATACACATATATATACATACACGGGGAGAAGAAGGAGGAGGAAACAAGGGAGGGAGCCCTTAGTATTCCTACTAAAATAAATGTCCATTACCAAAATAAATGTGCTCAAAGAAAGAAAACATTGCATCCACATTAGATATCTAATAGGTTATTTCTTTACATGCACAGTATACACCTTTTTATACAGCTGGTATCTCTTGTATTGGAGCATAAACATTAACCTTCTACAATTCACCTTGGTTTGCAAACTGTAAGAATCAATTCAGCTAAGATGGATGCTCACATCTAGTTAGCTTTCTGCATTATCTCAGCTGGAGAGGTCACTAAAAATAGTTGTATAGCACTTTAAATTTTCAACAGGGAGACTTTATTATCGTTTAGATCCATCATTGTTACTTTACCTACCACGGTTCTTCCAGCTGAAATAATGCACAGAGCTGGTAGTGGCTAAGTGTTTTCAGAGTTCATGCACTGATGAGCAGGACAGCTTGGACAATATCTGAATTGCTAGCAACAGCAAACGGAGCAAGCTGCATGGACAATGTAACACTGTTCTAGTAAATCCCCGTTGCTTTAACTATTTCACCAGAAGTGCCTTTTTTTTTCTTTTTTCTTTTCCTTTTTCCTTTTTTTCTTGTTCTTTTTTTCTTTTCTTTCTGGCCTCCTGCATTGCAGGAGCAGGACTGAGCTTTCACCATATGCAACCCTGATCCTGCAAACTGTTACTCCCGTGAGTAGTAGCCCTTAGTCTCCTAAGCAGCCTTGCTGGAATCTATAGGACTGTTTGTGCCAAGAAGTTTCAGGGGCTTTGCAGGGTCGTATCCCGCTTGTGCAAGACAGGGTGACAAAAGAGTGTCTGTTCTGAACAGTGCTGCACCATGATTTTTGTTTGCCAGCTGTACTACTTTTAACAATTTCCTGTGCTTTGTAAAGAATAAGTCACCTGAGATTCTCCTGCCCTTCCAGGTACTGAGACTTGCTGTTCACATCACCCCTTTGCATGTCACTATATATATACACATGGAAACAGATATATTTTTTTGCATATACTTGTAAAGGTTCCTATTAACACCAGATTCAAATCCTCTTAAGATTTGCAGAAGGATTCTTGCTGACTTTAGGGGCCATCAAATTGAGCCCTGATAGAAAAACATGCAATTGCAGCCATCAAGGCTTTAATTAGCTGGACCTTAAAAAATCTGTAACAGCATGCATACCAGAGCCAATGGAGAAATCTCTTTCCACCCTTGCGATTCTGTGTGGTAATGCCAGAGGAGCTTGTGCTGCCAGGCATTAAGAAAATATGCTGAGAATCTCCTTGTCCCGGGTGTTTGTGTGGTCACATTTCTGCCTCTCGTTTCTGCCTCAAAGACATTTCAGGATCCAGTCCTAGAAAAAAGAGCTACCTAATTTTTTTACCCTGAAAACACTCACAGGGAGAATCCTTCTGTGGGTGCTGTTCATGCAGTACAGGACTGATCTGATCCGAACGGAGGCTCCTGATATCCCAAAGTGAAACTTCCAGATTTCATGGATGTTCATGGACTTTTACTCAAGGGGACTCCAGATTAACAAAGCTCTCAGTAGAAGTCAGCAAACTCAGAAACCTGTAAGCTGGGAGATACATCGATGTGATGCTAAATGTGGCTTTGGCAAGTTTGTGGAATGGATGTTTCTAAGTACACAAACACTGCGGGGATTTCTCTTTCCCTCTGAACAGAGGAGCTGAAGGAGCTCAGCATTTCACAGGATGGTGTTGGTGCCCCTGAATTTCAGCAAATCCCACAGGTATTTCTAGCTCCCTCCAGAAAGCACCCTTTCTGCCCCGGTGGCCAAGACTAGCTCTTCTCACTTGTACAATGATTATGCTGAAATTTCAGTTGTTTACAGTTTTCCTTAGATCTTCTTGATGCATTTTAATGAGGCTTCTCATGACCCTTGCTCAGTTCGGTGTGTTTTTGGTTTTGTGCAGCCCTCAGAGGGATGCCCACAGGCACCTGAGGTGCATGGTGCTATCATGGCCATCCCTGGCACTGCCTCTGCCGTAGTTATTAGATGCTGGTGGGTTGCAAACGGGAGGCTAAGCTATAACTGCTTCCCTCTGCCGTTTACTTGGCATGATTCCCTGACTGCCAGGCCTAACCAGACTACCTCGAAACACCTGGATATCAATGAATTAAGGCTTTTCCAAGACAAACCCATGACCAAAACCCTGCATTTTTGCCCTTTTTGCTTTACACACAAGAAATAAAAACAAACTAATAGTGTTGTTATCTCCTGCTGTAATGATCATTCATCTTTTAGAATCATACAAAAATCATAAACACTTGAATTTTATTTTTTTTTGTATCAATTGTGAAAAATTAAAGCATTGTTTGTTTTCTTTATGGATGTTTCCTTGGTGCAAAATATAAGAGTAAACCCAGACAAAAGCCACGCATGAGAGGGACCCAGCAACGATTAAAGCACCTTACCCATGGTGTATATAAGTCACATTGGACATAATCCATGGATGCATTTTGATGCATTTTAATTCTGTGGGTTTTAGGACTACAAGGGAAAGATTTGACTAGCTGGAGGAGAGCTACTGAAGAAATAAGGGTTCTTTGCAAAGGGAAGGAGAGATTCTCCCAATGACTTTTCAGTCTCTTTCCCCCACTGTAAAGAAATATTCTACTTTTCTGTGCTCTGTCTTAGAGGAGCATTTCCTCATTGAATTGCTGGCAAGGTCATGGACAAGGGAATGTGTATTTTGAATAAAGATAGCTTGTAAAGATCTTAAAAAGATAGGTGTGATATCTGCACGGAAAGCTACCAAGACATCGTGGGGCTTGTTGCTGAAAAGGCTGAGCATACCCTTTCTTGGTAATATCAGCAGGTCTCTCTTGCACTACCTCCACAGCAGAGCCAGGTAAATGCAGGCTGAGGAGAGGAAACAGTCCTGGAGCCCACAGAAACCAGCCAGAGAAGGCTGTCCCTTTGCCTTTTGGGAGCAAAGGGGGAGCAGCCCTGTCACCCATGAGATTAAGGCTAAATGGATTTGTGCTTGAAGGACCTGAGGCCTCTAATTGTTGGGGTCTTTTTTTTCTTCTTCTTCCCTAATTCCTATAATCCTGGATGATTTGGAGCAGATGCTTTGAGATTACTGCCAGGCCCAAAGGTGACTGCAGGAAGAAAACACTCCACTTCCGAATGCCAGGAAGGCACCATGCCATGGAGGTTTCCCTTCTTCCCTGCTGCTCCGAGGGGCTGTGGCCAAGCTGGAGTGAGCCTGAGGGCCAAGTGAAGCCAGGTTCAACCCTTCCCCAGGTCACAGGGCTGCAGAGGTGGCTTGAGTTGCCTTTGTCCTTCCTCCAGTCTCCCAGAGCGGAGCAACTGTGAGCTCAGCTGCAATCTCAGCACCAAGGCCTGGGTGCTGGGTGGGATTTTCCCAAAGCTTGTTGATGAGAAAGACAAAAACATATGACATTGCCAGAGAAGATTTATTTTCTTTCCCGCTCCCAAGCGTGTGTGAAAACCCCCTAGGTGTTGGCAGACACGCTAGCACCTGAAACTTCAGCAGGAGACGGAGCGAGGCTGCCAATGCCACCACACTGGGCCACCGTTGCCTCCACAAGCACAGCGTGCCGAGGAGCCAGAAGCATCCAAGTCACTCTCCTGCTGAGCCCCATGGAGCAGCGCCGCCCGTGGGCATGCTGGAAAGGAGAGTGTCCGGGCCGCCGTGGGACCTGGGCCAGCACCTGCCCAGCTTTCACAGCAAAAATGAAGGGGAGAGTGTTGGCCAGAAAGCTGGTCAGAGAGAGGACAGGAAAGTTTGTCTGATGGGACGAAGTCTGGATCCAGAAGCAAGTCTATGTTCATCTATGTTTCTCAGCAATAATTTGGCAAGTCTCTGATGCTGCAACTTCAAGCAGACATTTAGGCTAAAATCTCTTTTCTGATCTTAAATATTTAACAAATACCATACAAAGATATGTTATATCTGCAATATTCATATGCTGGGCTGCAGGCTGGAAATGCTTGGATCTGGTCAGGGGTTACGTGAGGCTTTTCTTTGAAGAGCAGTAGATTTCTGTTGGTTCTTTCTTGGTGGGCATTGCCATACAACATTAACAACATGCAGCTGATAACTCGTAGACCATTTGTGCTAAAATGCTGGGCCATGGACCATTGGAGCAAACAAAACAATAGCTTAAATAGCTTAAACAAGATGCAGTCTACAAGCTGGCTTGCTTGAGGCAGAGATTAACGATTATTAATAATTACAAGCCCCAAGCCAGGAAAGCATGTAAGCATGGTCTTGCACCCCGCTGGCTCCCCGGGGCAGCCAGTCCATGAACGTGAGGAAACGGGCAGGTACCGATGCACGCCACTGGCACAGGCTCCGCGAGGGAATACCGCAGCTCCAGAGCTGCAGCGACCCTCTGCAGTGAAAATCGCCATGCAGGTGAAGGGCAGCGATGCAGTCAGCATGGGATGGATATTGCATTTCTCCTTAGCTTGGAAAGAAAGAGAAAAGTTTATCTGGTAACGCTAACGTTAAAGGTTTGGAAATAAAAGCTTACAGCAAGGCAGTTTTATCTCTGCTTGACAAAGCCGGCTGCTCAGAGAGGCTTTGGATGGGGCTATTTCAAGGTGAGGTTGATTCCTCAGCCTCCTCGATGGGCCTGCACAGTGGACAAGCTAGATTGCCGAGCGGGGCAGCGAGAAGCAAAGGCCAGGCCACGCGGGCTCGGGGAAAGCGTGACGCGCGAGCAAGGAGCCAAAAGCGCACGTCGCGGTGCTGGCCGCAGCAAGGGCAGCGGGACGTGGAGACGGAGCAGCGGCGGGCTGCCACTGCAGAGCCTCGAGAAGCCGGCCTTCGGGAGGACGCGTGCACGGCCCCTCTGAAAACGGAGCTGCTGTGACAGATTAAAAATGGAAGTGTCTTAAACCCCCAAATCTCATGTTATTATTATTACAGCCTCCTATATATAATTATATTATTATTATATCCCCTATGTTATATTTGGTTCAGGTATCTCTGAACCAGAGCTCTGGGCAGGGCTCTGCGCTCGCCTTCCCCACCTCGCCCGGCAGCGCCGGCTCCGCGCCGGCTCCGCGCCGGCTCCGCGCCGGCTCCGCGCCGGCTCCGCGCCGGCTCCGCGCCGGCTCCGCGCCGGCTCCGCGCCGGCTCCGCGCCGGCTCCGCGGCCCTGACACGGAGCAAGAGCTCCCCCGTGTGCAGAGCTCGGGAGGCACGTCGGCGAGCCCGGCCAGCGGCGGGTCCCCTCGCTGCCTTCCCCCCTCCCCGTTTTTAACCCGTATTTTACCAGGGCGTTTAGTTCCTCGCCGAAAGGAAGGGCCGTGTAAGCGCCCGCAGCCAGCGCGGGGCTGCTCAGCCCAATGCTTCGCATTGCCACGGTGAAATCCTGCTTCATTACACCTGGCTAGAGCCTGCTGCAGCTCTGCGGCCACTTGATCATTTTCTTTTACGCCGTTCCTTGAATATTTGCAGATGGACGCATGCTCTCACAGATTTCCCTCTTCCCCTTCGCCGGAATGCATAAGATCACAGACTTGTCTTTTTGTCCTTTTTTTTTTGGCTTGACTTGCAGTTGCAGCAGGAGCTGCGATTGCTCCACAGTCATGCTGGGGTTTGCCTCTCACCACAACAGTCCAAACCCTCGGCAGACCACAAAGCCATCGTTTCTTTTCACCCACACCTCAAAAATATGCTTACCTGGGTGTCTTATCCCATCCTTTTGCAACACTTCTCAGCTTGGTGCCGAAACCATCACCAATTCAGTGCTAACTCAGCCCAGCTGTGAAGCTTTCTGGGACTGAGTTTGGGGCCTGCAAAGCTTGGCTTAGCAGGGGCACAGAGCGCAGCCTGGGCAGCTCTGGCGAACACCGCCAACAGCCAGCAAACACCTTGCCAGGACCACTAGCAGCCGTGCACACGATGCAGGGTAGCATCTCTGTGCTTACGCCTGTGGACAGTGGTGGTGTTTCGGACCTTTGCTCCTGCTAGAGTGCTATCATATTGAGGGAAATCCTGGGGACTATGTTTGCAGGGAAGGGCTAGGACATCTCATCTCCTAGCCTGCAGAATGGAAATATGGGGCAGTGCTAGCATACAACAAGTTAGGCCTCTTGGGCCAAAAAGGTTTTGTTCTTTGTCCCCAGTCTCTGGTGTCAGAGCCACAAGGTTCCTCTCTGTTTTTTCTGCCCTGTGAAAGGGCAAGTCTACATCTACCTAGATTCCTTGGACTGAGGACAAGACACGGGGTGGTTTCCTCTCAACCTTTTCGGTAACAGCAGTCACCCCGGCACACACACATCCCTATGTTCTCTGTGGGCTGACAAAAAACATGGCCATGGAGCCTTTCCTCTCCCCAGACAAGACTTGGGCTGCAGCTAATACTAAAATCATCGGAGGAGAGTCCTAAATCCTGCGCGGAAAGAGCTCTCCCAAGGAGAGCCCAGGTCTTTTGATGCCACCTTGTGGAAATCTCACCATGCTGCTGGTGCAGGTGCCACCCTAGGAGCAGAGCAGGCAGGAATGCTGATGGCCGAGGGGAAAATGAGAAGGGGTTAGATGCAGCTGATCCCATTTAGGCTCAATCAGGGACAGAAAAGTTGCGTTGGAAAGAAGAGGGTTATCCCAGCCTAGTGGTGGTGCGAGTGGAGTGCAGACTGATCTGCTGGAGGCTGCAGTTGGCTGCGTTATCGTAGCCGTGGTGAAAAGCAGCAAGGTGAGGATTGTGAGGCTTGTATTAGATCAACAGATACACTTGGGAAAAAATAGATCAGCTGTCAGGCACGTAAGTGTTCTGGCTTCTGTTGCTTGTACGCTTTGTTCCTCTTGTTGCAAGCCGTACGGCGAGAAGATCAGCTGCTCTCAAAAGGACTGAGTGACCTGGAGTAAACCTTGAATAAACCTTAAGCATTTCAATCCAAACCTGCAACACAAACCCTTTTATATTCAGCAGCCACTTAACCTCAGCGAGGCCAGAACTTGTCTTTCTGCTCTTTTGGAGCAGAAAATCCTACATATTTGCACTTCTGTGCAAATCCACATGGCCTGATCTGAGCAGCTCAGCAATGACCTGCAGTCCAAGTCCTGTCCCATGGGAGAAAGGTAATCGGGTAACTCACCTACAGGACCCAGATCAGCAGGCATGCCCAAAGCATTTTAATATATGGACAGGACCAGTGTCCTCATAAAATGCAGTTGTTGATGTTTTCTGATTGTGAAAGATCACCCAGGGAAGGGGAATTGCTGGTACTTGTACCTGTAGTAATCTTAATAGCTTTAGATGCATTTCTCCCATGAGAGCATCTTTGCCACCAGGCCACAAGGTCCTGGAGGACACTGGAGTCACTGGAGCGTAGGAGGGGAACCTCTGCCCTCCTGTTGGGCCTGGACAATGGCTAAGTCAAGAATCATCAGGCCAGCAAGCAAGAAGACGCATGGCCTTATAGCCTAGGGCACTTACCCAGAACTGGGCAACCTGTGAGCCCATCCTTATTCCAGGGCTGTTCCTACGTTTTACATCTAAACACTCTTTGGTTTAGAAACATGAACTACTCAGGGAGTCAGGTGTAATGACGGGTGCTTGGATGCACTGGAAATGTCTTCTCCAGTAGGCTGGAGCAACAGGCTGTTTCCCTACTCCACTGGTTAGCCGAGCTCGTGCCTTGGTGTCTCCAACACAGAAATATTTTGGCTAGGCTGCCAGGCGGGTGCATTTCTGAATGTCATTTCTCTGAAAGACAGGCAGAGCTTTTCCCAACCACCACATAGTGTCACACATCGCCCAGTTTACAAAACTTGTACAATCTATGTCTTAAATCTTTTAGAATATCTTGGCATAAGCCCGTATACCCTGCTGACATGCAGCTCTTACATTTTTCGACTTATATATGCATCTTCTCCTTTCATACCCAATGCAAGCATCTTAAGGTTATCTTTAACCTGGAGAGAATGGCCTATGAATAAGCATCTTCAAAATTTGGAAATAAATAAGAAGGTAAATACAAAACGATTTCTTTTTTTGGTGTGTGTTCCTATATCTAACTGCCTCTTCCTCTCAAGCTTATAGCTTGTTGTCAACATTATCACTGAACTCCCCTTGTCCTATGCCAATGGGATAGCATTTTAAAAGGTATAGCATGTTCTCATGTTTTCTTTCCCTTTAAAAACCTTTAGACTGAACCACAAACTATATTTTTGTAGGAAATCCAGCTCCTGTGCCCAAGAGACGGTGTAGACGGGCGGTAATGTAACGTTCCTTCTCGAGCCTGATGGAAATGTGTCTGCCTTCATGAATTTAAACATCTGGCTCAACAGCAAAGTAGGTCAGAGCTCATCTGTCAAAGATGGCTTTGTCAGAGATATGGGGAATTATGTTCCCTCCCACCTGCCTCCTTCCCAGAGCAGCGTCCCCTCTGTAGGTGCCGAGAGGGGGTGGCTGGCTCCAAAGAGTGTAACTATCCCCCAAGGGTGGAATTAAGTGGAGCCCTGAGTGACGCTGCCCCAGTTGGTCCCAGTCCACCCCAGTCTGCAGACCATCCATCCTCAGCAGGGCAGTGGGAAGGGAACAACGTAGGAGCAAGTATGGGCCAGCAGTGATGACAGGTGCTGCAGGGCTGTCCTTGCTTGGACACTGCGTTAAGGGACACCCTGTGTCACCCCCCCCCCAGCACATCTGTACAGGCATCGTGTCCTTGTGCTGGCACTGGCCTCACTGAAACCACCTGGGCGTCTCCCTGCCTCGATGAAAAGTCAGAAGCACAAACTCCATCCTGGAAGTATCAGAAGGCAAGTTTGGCTTCCCAAAGTTTGGCAGACTTTTGTCTGCCAAAATCCCCAGTAATTAAAATCATTTCTTTGCAGTGAGCAAGTGCTGCTGCAGCTGGCAGTACTGGCAGCGGGGAACTCGCCAGGCAGATCCTCCAGGGCAGGAGGGCTGCCCGAGAAATGCAGGAACGCAGATGCCCACAGTGTTACCGTGCTGGCTGCGACCCCTGGGAAGGGATAACGTCAGTGCCCTCCTGGGAAATCCCGGCCGGAGAGCCAGCCGCTGCCTCCGCAGGGGCCCAGCTCCTCCTGCAGCACCCACAGGGCTCTTCCTCCGTCGTGACAGCGCACGAGCCACCCACCACTCTGCTCCTGCCCCGTCCGTGTTCCCGAGCCACCTCCCAGGGGAAAGGAGAACGAAGGCTTCGGGAATCGGCTCCACACCAGGGATGGCTCAGGAAACCCTCATGCCCCCCGCGCCACTCCCAGAGCTTTCCTGTGTTGTCTCTGCAGATGCTCTGGAGCAGGGACAAATTCCTGCTCGGTATCTGCAGAGCACCTAGCAAACAGAGCTGATTTTCCCCTAGGCTCTTTAAATTCTCCAGGCTGGAAATTGGTGCAGAGCACACGGATCCACCGTGGCCACCGCCAGCACCTGCGCAGTTTGTCCGGAGAAGGGGTTTGCGCAGGAGCAACCTGCTCCGAGCGGGAGCTGGGCCCTGTCTGTGCTACGCCGTGGGCAGCCCAGGGCAGCAGAAATCATGGATTTGTTTGAGGTTCCCATGGATCATGCTGTTTGGAGCGGGCTGGGCAGGGGAGCTGCACGCATGGCGTAATGCAGCAATGTCCCTTCCACAAACCGTATTCCACGCTCGTCAGCAGCGTCCTTACCGGTGAGGGATCCAAGTATTCCTTTCTTTTTTGGAGCCACAGCTGAGGTAGCACCAATCTATAACCTAACTTCATTTTGCAGAGGCTCCGATCACAAATGACCCACGTTTCTCCCTGTTGGCACATGAATGCAATTTTTCCTGGGATTTTTCAGTATTCGCTTTCATGCCAAGCAGTGAGTAAGCAAGAAAACATCAGTCTTGCTTGTGCAATGAAAAATTTGGAAAAAAAACACGCACTCAGAAATCTCAGATTTCTCTCCACGCTTTCCAGGGACGTGATTTAGCACCCACGAAGTGAAGCGTTCACATTTCCTCTGGTGCTGGGGTGACGGTCCCTCACCGCCCGGCTCCCTCGCTGACCTGCGTGCCCGGGAGCCGGCTGCAGCAGCCCAGCGCCCGTGGAGGATCGACACTCGCGGCGCCCGGGCTGCAGCTCGCAAGAAGACCCACGAGCAGCTGGGCGCTGGCAGCAAACCGGCTCAAAAACGCTAAGTTTTGCTGCTTTTTGGTGAGCTGAAGTGCTTTTTTTGTCTTGCTTTCCGGATGCTGACGGTTTTGGGTGTCGGGTAAACTGAATTTTGCTGTCCCGAAATAATAATATTCTGATGCAAAAGGGTCAGCTGGGTACGGGGACGCCCTTGATCGGGTCCGCGCTCTTGAAACCGTGCGGTGGCTCTTCCCGTCTGCTCTGCGGGGATGTGTCTTAACCAGAGCCCCGGAGAAGCTGGAGAGAAACAGCTCCATTTCCAAAGGAGTGGGACAGGGAAAATGCGCCGAAGGTCTCCGCAGGGCCAGTCGAGCGCCAGGCGTGGTGGGAGAGCAGGAAGCCTGGAGGGAGGGAAGCATGCCTTGAGCATGTCTGCCTGTCCTGAAGTGAGGCGCGTTTCCCAGGTTTTAGCAGGTGGAAGTGCGGAGCGGCAAAGCCTGGTTTGCAGGACATCCCAAGGCACGAGTCAAATAGACCCGCAGGAATATAGGGATATAAGGGAACCATGCTGCATCCCAGCTGCAAAGACTGGGGAGAGGGCTGTGCGGAGCCCCGGCAAGCACTGAAATGTCCACGTAGGAAAGGCAGCAGGCTGAAAAACAGGCTGCAAAGCCCAGATCTTCTCCTTCCTAGGGCCAGCTCCATCTCCTGGTGTCAGCCCAGCTGGGCGAGGGCTGGTGCCCAGGCCGGCCCCAGACCTCTGCCCAGCTACAGACCGGGAGGCACCTCGGGAAAGCAGAGAAACGAGCAGGGAGAATAAACATCCGGGCGAGGGCTGAGGAGGGAAACCAAAACACTGGGCTAAGCCAGGAATAATATGAACCGAAAACAAACAGAAACGAGCTAACGGGAGCAGCGGAACTAAAAATAAAGTGAAAGAACAACATCGGGACGGAGGGACGGGGATATTTCAGGGGCCCAGCGAGCCACGTGGCACCCTCAAGGCTCAGCCCCCCGGGCAGAGCCGGCGTCTCCCGGCGGCCCCGGCTCGGCCCCATGGGGCTCTCGCGCCCTTCTGCTCCTCCTCTGCCCCGAAACCGTGATGTCCTGGCTGGAGGCAAATCTCAGTTATCCTGGGAATCGTCCCAGGGCCACGGGGCTCTGCAAAAGCCCGTTTGCTCCCACTGGCATTTATATGCTGCAAGAGATGAAACCCCTGGAAAATCAAAACCCTTAAGCAGTGTCCTCAGCCAAAGAGCACCTATGGTGGGTCTCCAAGGTGTCAGGATGGTGGCATCTCCTGGGGGCTGCAGGGAGAACGTGAATGCGCTGGTTACGCAGGCTCCTCTGAAAGAGGAGAGGACGCTTCAGCCACCTCTTGCCTCCAAGAGGAGCTCTGCCGGGCTGGACCTCTGCTTCCCTGCTGCCGGATCTCACCAGGGTTCCTGACTGAAAGCAATGGTGAGCTCTAAAGACAGGAGAAATCAGACAATAAAAATAAAAGGTATCGGTGTGAAGGAGAAGACAAGGAGGCCACGTGCTGGCAAAGCGAGCTGCGTGCTGGTTTGGCATGGCGGCAATACCGGGCTGGTTGAGCAGAGACACCAGCCCGGCGAGGACCGCAGCAGCCCACTTTTGCTACCTAATTTTCAGCAGGTAAAATCAACCCCCCCCCCCCGCCTTTTTTTTTTTTTTTAATGTACATTTTTTTCTCAGCATCCATGCAGGAAATGATGTTTTTCCTTTAGGCTTTTCTGCAGGGCGAAGCCACTACCCACCGAGCTGCAAGGTTAATGGCGACGACGGTGACCCGGTGACGACGGGCGACCCAGGGGAGCGAACTGAACACGCACCATCTCCCGTGGGCAGTTCTGCGCTGCTCCGTAGCACCCTGAGCGCGGCCTCGGAGCCCAGGCCGGGGCGGGGGGACCCCCAGGAGCCGGGCTGCGGGGTGCCCCGGCAAAGGGCAGCGGTGACAGCAGGTGGCACTGCAGCCCCGGCTACGGGCGCCTGCGGCGGCCCCGCCGCCACTGCTGTCCTCCCACGGAGCCGCTTTCGCACACTCACACTCACACTCACGCTCACGCAGGGCCAGCTGCGGCGGGACGAGCCGGTGCGAGAGGCTGAACGCGCCCGGTGGGCGCAAATGCAGAAAGCAGGGTGACAGGGTGAGAAGAGCAGTGCAGGAAATCAAGGCAGCCCAGGCAGCGAGAGCACAACCACCAGCAGGCACAAATCGGGGCAGTTTTGGGGAGGAATGTGAGTTGGTGTAAATCTGTGAATCCGAACATGGGGCGGGGGGGGACTTCTGTTAGCTATACTAATTCACGCAAGGATCTGGCTACCAATATTTCCAGCTGTGTCTGCTAAGAATATAGTGAGAGATAAATCATAACCTCAGTTCCCGTCATATAACAGCCCTGTGAATTTAGCCTTTTTTTTTTTTTTTTTTTTTTTTTTTTTTTTTTTTTTTTTTTAGCCTGGCTTCCTCAGGGCTCTGCATCCTCTGGAGAGAGGATTTTCTGCTGAATGCCAGCCTGCTGCTGAAACCCCCCTCCTCCCCAACGTCGCCAAAGGCCTTGGCCTTTTCAAGCAAATTTCAGAGATAATCCGGTCAAGTGTTGAGAAAACTAGAATCCAAACAGTGAAGACAGAGTCCGACTGGAGCATCCCAGTGGGAGACAGACCAGCAGGACTGGGATGTGCTGCTCTCGGGCGGTAGCCGGTTGGTCGCCTGTGGGAAGCGAGGATTGCTGCAGGACGAAGGCAAAAAAGAGCTTTTCCCTCCGTCGTTCTTTGATTTGGCTGGCAAGTTCCTGCCAAGCTATTCCAGAGCTGCGTTCAGGCAGTCAGCTGCGACCGGACCGGTCCCAAACGCGAGCTGTGCTGGTTAGTTGTGTTTGGTCCCTTGATCCTGTTTCTGTCTTGCAGCTGCTTGAGCTCATGTCCTGCAATTAGTGGGTGGGCTCAAGGAGACCACTGTGGCTTCTGATCTCTTGGGGAAAGGGAGAAAATAAGCAGGATTAAGGAATTTCAGAAAATTATAGGCATTTTCATTTCACATGGGCTTCGCCAGAAACATCCACCCTGGTGAAGGCAGGCCACTGCAAGGTACATGGGCCCTGGGCAGAGCTAGCGGACACGGTTACTCATGACTGTCACCCAAATAACTCGTCTGTGTGTGTGTGTGTGTGTGTGTATGTGTGTGGTGTACACGCACACAAATGCATCCAGCTTTCTCCACTCAGCATTCAACAGGCCTGTGGATGCTGGGGGAACACTGTGTCTCTGCTAGACGAAAGGGGCTATATCCCACCTGCAAAAACATTTTTGCATAGATTTCCTCCCCAGGATTGCTGTAGGGGACATGAGGGAGCAGGAGGCGCAGTGACTCGTGTTCGGTATTTTTTAGTAGAGCTGATCTGCTCAGGTGACCCCACCACTTGTCCAACCCAATCCCTCTGGGCCACCGCGGTCCCAGCTGAGCTTTTCACTGGGGTTTCCTGACTCTGTGCTCTCTGCATCCCTTTATGTGGGCAACATCCCATCGGACGTTTCAAGGCTGGACGTTATCTCAGTAGCATTTAATGCTCACAGGCGTTCAGGGCTTGGTGCTACAAATGAGAGTGTTGTTTCAGGCAGGCATTGGCCATCCCGTCCCCGCTGTGGAGCAGAGGACCCAGGCCACCATCTCGGAGGAGGCCTGTTCCGCTGCTGACACATCCAAACAGCTCCCTGGTGCTATTTTTCCCAAAAAACAGTTCTTTGCAGCCAGGTTTTGTGTTGGAAGAAAGCCTGGCCTGGTATTCAGAGCAGAGGGAACCCGATGAGGCAAGCACTGAGGCACTGGCCCAGCGACGTGCTTCTCCGAGCAGCAGGAGGTATTGAAACCTTGTGGCTACTCTACAACCATAAGCGTGGGTCTAACCCTGCAAATCTTGCTCGTGGAAACGACTGCAATCAGGTGGGTTGTTCGAATGAATGCTCTACCAGATGCATTCGTCGGGATGCACATACGTCTGGGATATATTTATGCTTTCTGTCTTCTATTTTGGGTAGACATTAACCATACGTGGTCGATTCTCCGCAGTTTTAAAAGCAGCCTCTGGTTTGCACTTGCTAACCAGCTTTTAAGAGCGTCTCCATGACCCAGGAGTGCGCGGGGCTCTTGCACGGCAGCAGCCAGTTGCAGGTCTCAGAAGTCCCTAAAGAAGAGGGGCGGCAGCCGTGTCCCCTCGCCGTGTCCCCTGGCACCGGGAGAGCGTCGGCCCACGGAGCAGGCGTCGGGGCAGCCCGCTGCTTTTCGAGGAAACCGGCCAAGGGCCATTATTTTCGCACATGAAAGCACCCCAGCTTTCGGGCGGACAACCTGGCTCCGCTTTAGCTCCCTGGAATCCCCGCGGTTTTGATTTTCAGCGGAGAACAATCTTATCAGGCGAGATCGTGCGCAGAGATACGGGGCTTTCGGGCAGGGCTGCCGAAGCGCGCACTGCCTCCGCTCCGGATTTATTTGCTTTCCCCCCCGGCCCTGCCCCGCAGCGGGTTTCGGCTTCTCCCGGCGACCGTCCCCTCGGCTTTCATCGTTGGAGCGGCCCGGCCTTCCTCGGGCATCGCTGCGCCGTGGGCGCCGCTGCGGTCCGGCTGCTCGCGGGGCTTCCTCCGGAGCTGCCGCCAGCGCCGCCGCATCTCCCGCCGCGCGCCCCTCCGGGCCGCTTCCCCCGCCCTGCTCCCGCCAGCTCCTCTCTGCAAACCGCCGGCCGCGGGGGCACCTCGTCTCCGGTCGCGCGGGCAGGACGCGCGGTTTCCGCGGGGGCCGGCGGTGGCACATAGCTGCGGCTCGGAGAGCGGTGGGAGGACGGAGAGGCACCCTGAGCAAGGAAGGTGGGAGGCCAAATGCCCTGGTCCTTGGGGCCAGAGCAGGGTTTGAGCAGGCCCCTGTGGCCACCTCCGTGCTCGGGCCCTGGGAAGTGCACAGAAGTCACCGTGAAAGTTGCAGCCCATCTTTTGGAAAACGCTTAGTATTGGCTTAAAAAGCTACAGTGACATCGGAGCCATCTGGTGCATGCCGGCCTTCATGGGTGTTTAATTACCTTCGCTACAAGAATAATTCATGTCTAGGTCCTATTTGCAGCTTTCAGCTTCTAGGTCTCATTTCGTCTCCTTCCCTCCTGGTTTAAGGAGTTTGAACAAGTCTCCCTCGTACCGATGCATTTGGGTCTCTTCCGCTTCTCCTGCCTAGATGTCCAAACCTCACAGATCAATAAGCCAGAAGGGTGACCAGCTAGTTGGATGTCCTGAGTGTCGCGGAGCCAGAGGAACTCTGCTAAATCAGCACGTCTCCTGGAAAGTTGTCAGGGTTTCATCCCAGGCTTTGCTCCCTACTAAAACATATGCCTCCCATTTGGGCTTGATTTAGGCTGTGACTGGGTGCATGGGTGCAAGCCAGAGCGGGGTAGTGGGGATGGTTGACTGTTGATTAACCAATCAAGAGATGGATTAATCTGGTGGGTCAGGATGCAGGGAGGACACTGTTGAGAGGCCAGAGGCAGAGTAGGGGTGAGGGACTCCAAGCGAGCAGCCCACATCTCTCCTCCTGCCCTAGGCCACCCTGGGGCTCCTTGAACCTCATCCAAGCTACCCTTCAGCCCTGGAGGCCATGGAAGCAGCTCCCACGCATGGAGGTAATAGATATGGTTGGTACGGCCCAGACCTCGAGGCCAGCCCGCTGCAGCGACTGCGCCGGTCCACGTGGGCAGGTACCGTTGCTCCCGGGCACGACGTGGAGCCCCTGCTTCCACGGCAGCACCCCAAGCCTCTTGCCTGCACTCCTCGCTCCAAGAAATAATCCGAGCTCTGTGAGTGCCTCCCCGTCCGGCACCTTCAGGACCCTTGGGGATGTTGGCTTGAGCTGCTCTTCTGCCCACGGAGATTCCTCCCGGCTCGAATCTCAGCTTCTCCCCCCTCTCGCGGGGGCGGCAGTGTTATGTGTCCCAGCCTGAGCTGCCCTGGTGGTACCAAAGGATGACACGGCTTCACCCAGGCTGCACCCGAGAGCTGCTGAAGGCCCAGGGCGGTGTGGAGCAGACCGAGAGGGGTGGAAGGAGGGGGTGTCCCAGGCCCTAAACAACCCCCCAATTCATCCCAGCATGATGGGGCTCTTGTGTTGAACGCACCAAGTGCCAAAGCCTTGCCGGTCTGTTGGCCCTGGTTCTGCAGCAAGATCACCCCTGGGTCTACATGGGCACCTCTTGGGCTGGCACCCAGCCCCAGGCTGTACCAGACGCGGGACAGCCATCACCGTGTCCGTCCCCGAGGACGCAGAAGCTGCTGTCGTGCTGGCTCTCCTCCGCCGCAGCAGCTCCTTTCCGAGACACTGGAGTTTTGGACATCGGGCAGTCGGAGCGGCGAAGGGAAGGCAGGCGGCCGGAATAGTTCAAGAGAAACATGCTGATAGCTTGCAGATGTAACTTCATTTTCAATTGTTTCTAATTTGCTCCCCCCCGCCCAATTCCAAAGAAAAACACAATTTCTTCAGGGAGTGTTAGCCACAAGCTTTGTTTCGCATTGTCTTCTGTTCAATTGGTTTTGTGTTGTATTATTAGGAATATTTTACTACGTAGTAATAAGCCACTGTCACTTATTATGGGGACTATACCGGGAGGCGGTGTGGGCTCACAGCGCACCAGCCCGCCGCCTTGCCATCTGCCCTTGCTCCCGCCTTCACCAGGTCTTCCATCTGCCTCGGTCTCAGTTTCCCCTACTGGGAAACAGGGCCAGTACGCACTCTACGATCTGAAAAGCCTTCTACCCTTAAGTGGAAAAGATGTGGTTTTCCTTGATTTTTCCACCCTGAGAATCAGTTGTGAGGATTTTCCGTGCCGTTTCTACCATAGCTCAAATCCACCGTGAGCAGGCAAAGCACCATATGGAGCAACCTATGCACCCAGCGCCCTACAGAAATAGGCTGTACATGAAAAACTAACCCAGCAATGGAAAAGAGTGTCTCTGCTCACGGAGGCATTTTCAGGAAGCTCTGGCCACGTGCAAACAGGAAGTTGTAATTGAGTTAAATCTCTCTCTTTAACCTTATTATTAGGATTGGGATTACATGCTTTGGAGAAACTTCAACCTCAATTTAAAATCTGGGGAGGTGGGAGCAAGTGCTGGAGCCCAAGGAGCAAGAGGGAATGTTCCTGCGCCTGGGGGCGAGGCAGGTGGCCAGGCTGGCCACGAGGGAAGCCGGGGTGGCCAGGGCCGGGCCGGGGTTCAGCCTCGCACCTTTGGTCCAACCGGACTCAAGAGCATCTGGCTGCTGCTGGCGTAAAAGCTGATAAACGTCTAGGCTCTGGGGAGCTCGGCTGCTTCCTCTCCCCGAAGACTAAACCACGTTCTCCTCCATCCGAGGTCAGCATCTATATTTAAAGCTGTGTCCGCATCCAGTTGGGAAAGATGACGGCGGCTCAGGCTACTGTGGACATTTGACGCTGAACCAAAGCGCCCTTAGATATAGCCCCTGCTCCCCCCCCCCGCTCTCCTCGCGTAGCACCTCATGCCCTAGGAAAACCTGATGGTTTCAGCCCCAGGAGGGATAGCAAAATACACCTTTGAAGACAGATTTCTACTGCCAGGGTTGTGCCAGCTGCACCTTTACCCCCTCTGCCGCTGTTAACAGCAGTTCTGCACAGGGGGTAGGTTGAAGAACCACTTCATTTCCCTGTATGGGAGAGCTGGCGGTGGCATAAGAACCCGCTGGAGGCAGAGATACAGGCTCCCACCGCCAACAGCCTCACCCTGCAGTTAGCCCATCCGTGGATGCAGAATCACGGGCAGTTAAAAAAAAAGCACCTGGGCAGGCAAACAGTGAGGTTTTACATGCGTTCCCGGGCATTGCCTGCCTGCTGCTGTCTGCTCACTGGAGGAAAACAGGAGCAGGGGACAAGCGCCGAGGTTAGGTACATGGTGCATGTGCTAGGGCTTCTCTGCAGCTCTGCGGAGTGTTAAGAATTCCAGTAATAGTTAAGCAATTATTAAATAATGCAATGCCAATATTTTCAAGATTGTGTGCTCAGTAGGTAATACAAATTTCAAAAAAAAAAAAAAAAAAAAAAAACAAAATGATATGCTCAAGCCTGGTTTACAACATAGAGTGCACAGGTCTCCTGAAGACACCAGTGCTCCAGGCTCAAAGCTAGCATTTCCGATATGGATATGTGAACTTTAAGTAGCCGGGCCTGAAAATGCTGCTTTTAAATCCCTCAGCTAAGCGCGCATC